>NC_138778.1:53164584-53699584 GCF_965119305.1 Pelophylax lessonae | reverse complement strand
GCAAATTGGTCCTCCAGCTGTTCCTTATATGTACATTTAACATTTCCGGGCTCTTATTGCTACCTGTCCCAACTTTTTTGGAATGTGTAGCTCTCATGAAATCCAAAATGAGTCAATATTTGGCATGACATTTCAAAATGTCTGACTTTTAACATTTGATATGTTATCTATATTATATTGTGAATATAAGTTTATGAGATTTGTAAATAAGTTCATCCCTTTTTTACTCACAATTTGTACAGTGTCCCAACTTTTTTGGAATCGGGTTTGTATACTGTGATTGTGTACTTGCCAAATATGCTGCAGAAATCTCCCTCCACCAAGTCAGGCTGCAGCCATTTTAACTGTGGGCAGCTGAAGCTGCTGCCTGTTCACTTCCTGGATTTACACAGACGCACAGAGGCACACACACACATATATATACACATACACACATATACAAACACACAGACACAGGCGGTCCCGGGGTTACAAACAAGATAGGGACTGTAGGTTTGTTCTTAAGTCTAATTTGTTTGTAAGTCGGAACAGGTACATTTTTTATATGTAGCCCCAGCCAAAAGAATCATTTTTAAGTTTTTTTGATAGCATAGGGAAGGGTGAACACACCTGTACCATTTGTTTTGCTGTATCTACCCCTATTCAGAAAATGTCACCTCACTTTCTGTCCCTATGACAATTGGATTTTGAAAATTTTTGGTTGTTGTGGAATCAAGGATTAGTAATAAAGCTTCAATGTTGACACCTTTTTCCAATGAGAACTCTTACAGAAGTGAATTTTTCTTCCTAGGGATAGATTTCTCCTCACTTTCTGTTGTCTCCCTCCGTTTGTAAGTAGGAGTCGTTTGTAAGTCAGATGTTTGTAACCCAGGGACCACCTATGTATACAGACAGACACACACACCACTGCTTGCCTGCATATTTCTCCTTTCTTGATAACTACACATGGATCTCTTCAGTCTCCTGTTATCTCTGTCCTCATCCAGCCCCCTCCAGCTTTGCAGCTCTCGATGGCTCTCCTATGACTCACCCCTCCTCCCTTGCTGGCAAACTCTCATGAGAGTGAGAGAGAGAGTGGTGCATGATGTCATTAGCCTAGGCTAATTACCAGACAAGAAAGAGGAAGTGGGCTGTATAAAGTATTTACTGGCAAAAAAAAAAAATGTTTTACTATCCTAAAGGTAATACAAGTGCAAAGGATTTAATAGATGGAAAGATGAAAAATGACTGAAGAGCCACTTTAACAACAAAAATGTATCAAGGGGATAGAACAGGATACATTTACAGATAGTTTAGGACCTCAAAGATCAGCAAAAATAAAAAATCATAAACCACCTTATTCAGAAAGATGTTGTATAGTGTTAAAGCGGTCGTAATTGTAAACTTTTTAAAATGCCAGTGGGTTTCCATGCTATATAGAGTGAAGACTCACAAAGATAAAGGCTAGCTTCACTTTAAATTAAATACATAAAAATATATACACCATATACAGTAGAATCACCACACAATGATTTTTTATATATATATATATATATATAAATTACAAGGAACAGTTAAATAATTAAAAAACAATTAACACCCTCATCCATGTACCTTGAATGATTAATACCTGCCCCAGACTTCATGGCATCATGGGATTGGATTATGTAATCAGATCAAGGGTGGTTTCACCAAATTTAAAACCTCCCATCATGTTCTTGGAAAACCATCATGCATTTCATAGTTATTGGTTTAAGATACGTAACTGAGTGACCAAATGTGGCGCTAAAAATAGTGGTCAGCGTTCCTAATGCTTAGAATTTAATTGGGTGAGCAGTAAAACATTACAGAAAAAGTCTATTTGAAGGTGTCTAATTATTACTATCCTTATAATTTAGTGTTAATAAAAAGCAAGACAAAATTCATAAGGTAGTAAAAATTTTCAGCATTCTTTGGTATGGTGACAGTCTTGTTCTTCTGATTTAAAGCACCAGGGATCACACACCAATATTTCAAGACCTCCAGCATCCCTTTCTTAAGGCAGAGGTCTAGAAATATAAGCTTGTGATTCCAATTGATCTATGTGATGGAAACACAAGGCTGTCACTATACCACTATACCGGTGAAGATTGATATCTCCTTATGATGGTATGGTGGTGCCACTTTACCACAGCATCCTGCATGAACTGTGGGCAAGCCTGAGAGGTGTGTGAAGCATATAATTCTCTTGGTACAAAATTCAAACCTGACTTTCTTGTATGAAGCATTCTGTAAACAATTGCTGCACACATCTCCCCCCATTAATGGGCTTTATTTTTTTATGTGATTGGCTCACTTTTTCTCTTGTTGCAATATTAAGGGGTCTAATTATAAAAACGTTGCTGTACGAATAACTCAGCATTTGCACGCCCTTAAAGAATAATCCCCCTAATATATCTAATATGTTTGCCTCCTATGATCGTCAACTTCATCTAGTGGCCATAATGTGATATTTTGTTGTATTGTTGTATTTCAAGAAAAGGCTGCATTAAAGACATTAGATGGAGTTGACAATCATAGGAGGAAAACATGTTAGACATATTACGGGGATTATTCTTGAAGGTTATGCAAATGCTGATGCAGTCACACAGCAAATTTGTAAAATAAAAGAAACGCGTAGTCTGATAATGCAACTAGCACAAAGACCTCTCACCTACGGACCAATTTATAATGGAGAGTGAATATCGCTATCTACTTACTGTTATGCACTTTGCCCCATGCTTACACTATGGTCCATCCCAGTCTTTTTGTTTGGTTTACTAAACTTTAATTCAATTCTTGCTATGGTCAGGGGTCAGGTTCGGTGACCAGTAGCTATAGAAGTAGAGAGGCTTCCACCAACCAGCAGGATGACATGGGCTGACTGAGGCACAGGTTATAAGCACTAACTGGTATTTACCAGAGCTACTGATAATGGAGACGGGTTTTGCTGTTAGTACCAGGTGGAGGTCCTCAGGACCCACAAGAAGAAAAGCAAGCTGGGGTGCAGTAGCAGATATAGCAAGGAGGGATCAAGCAGAGGCATAGTCAGTAACCAAGCCAATGGTCAGTAACAAATGGTTGCAGGTTAGGATCAAGCAGAAGCATAGTCAAGGATCAAGCCAAGGGTTGATAACAAATGTTTGTGGGTTTGGATCAAGCGTAAGAGTAATCTAGGAACAAGCCAAAGGTTGGTAACGTATGATAATGAAGATAAGGACAGCTGCATGTACTCAACAGAGCAAGATATCAGCTGGAGAGAGCGAAAAAACCTGGAAAACAGGAATTTCAGAGAGATGCCCTAAATTAGAAAATTAATGGAAGGAGCAAAGAGTTTAAGGTTCCTCATTGGCTGTGATTGACTGCGGTGTCTGAGCCAATGAGGAGGGAGAAAACCTGGAGAGTCACTGTTTTTGTGCACATCGTTGGACCGAGATCAGACTTACCTAAGTATTAGGTGGAATAATGAATGAATATAATGCATAAAGGTAAAAATCTTCAGCTTTTAGAACCACTTTAGGGGATCAAACAGGGAACTGTCTGTCATCTCAGGTGACCTCTACCTGACAGCCCTTTGTATATCATATTTCCCAGCATAAGGCGTATGTTAAGGATACATTTATAAATGTTTTCCTCTCTCAGAGTCATTAGTCAAAACTTTGTGCTGCTGGTGACCCTCAATC
The DNA here is from genome assembly GCF_965119305.1 of Pelophylax lessonae. NCBI lineage: Eukaryota > Metazoa > Chordata > Amphibia > Anura > Ranidae > Pelophylax > Pelophylax lessonae. The sequence continues at coordinate 53,695,904 of NC_138778.1, read as the reverse complement.
CTGGCTGCCAGTGACTGCTCAGGTATCCATTGATGATAAGGAACTAATCAGTTATAGTGACACCAAACAACAAAAAAATCTAGTCATGTATGTGCTTTTAACTCAAAAAAGTACCTTCTGTTGTTCTCAGTCTCCTCAAAATCTCATTTTTTTAAATTTTTTTTTTGATGCTGTGATCCAACATCTTTTACGAAGGTGGCTTTATTTGACCTCCATGGTATCACTGTATTTCTGAATGTAGCCACAATCTCTTGCTCGCTCCTGAGGACTATGGACTAAGAGATTTGTACTGTGCTCAGAGCAGAACACATGATTGCAATTCATCTGCACTGCTCAGTTCAAGTGACAGGAAGTGAGGGGGAGAAGCAGAGGTTCAGGAGCTACCAGAAGACATTATAAGAAGACATAAAAACATAGTAAGAAACGATTTAATGAAAAATAGATTACTGACCCTCTTCCTGACCAGGGCCTATTTTGCGATTCGGCACTGCGTGACTCTAACTGACAATTGCGCGGTCGTGTGGCGCTGTACCTAAACAAATTTGACGTTCTTTTTTCGCCACAAACAGAGCTTTCTTTTGGTGGTATTTGATCACCTGTGCGATTTTTTGATCATGCGCTATAAACAAAAAAAATAAAAATAACAATATTTTTCACATTTTTTATATGAAATTCCCCCCAAAAAAAGTAAAAATCAAATTTTTTAACATTTTAGGCCAATTTGTTTTATGCTACATATGTTTGGTAAAAAAAAAATAGCAAAATGCGTATTTTGATTGGTTTGCGCAAAAGTTATTGCGTTTACTAACTAAGGGCAAGATTTTTGTCATTTTTGTTGTTTTTTTTAACGAGTAATGGCAGCGATCTGCAATTTTTTTTGCGGGACTGCGACATTGCGGCGGACAGATCGGACCCTTGACTGACATATTTGACACTTTTGGGGTTACCAGTGAAATTACTGCAGTAATCAGTGCTATACATATGCACTGTTACTGTAAAAATGACACTGGCAGTGAAGGAGTTAACTTTATTGGAGAGGGAGGGGTTAAGTGTGTCCCTAGGGGCGTGTTTCTAACTGTGATTGGCTGTGGCTACTAGTGTAAGAACAGAGATCAAAGGTCCTACATAGCAGAACCGTTTGATCTCCATTCTTACACAGGGAAGAATGACAGGCGGCTTTGTTTACATTAGCCGCCTGCCTTTCTTCCGGTGTAACGGAAGATCGCGAGTGCCCGGCGGGCATCGGGTCCGCCGGGCACACGCACGGCTCCGGCGGCACGCGCTCGCGTAAATCGTCGTGCGGTGGTCGGCAAGCGGTTAAGTAGTGAATGTGTATAGATTACTTCTAGAGAATAGTTAGAAAATATATAGTTTAGTGTTACTGTAGCCCTACCCCCGCAAGGGCTGCCTAATATTGTATGTTCCTCTGTGCAGCCTTGACCATGTGAAATTTCTATCCCTTCTGATACTCTAGGTTAAGACATGGTGTGTATACCTTTAAATAAGACACCAATACAATGCAAACTGAGTTCAGCCTTCTTAGTTTTACTTAAGCAGAGAAAGAGGCCATGTAAGAGTGTCATATCAGCCAAGTCCTGGAAAACAGCAACCAGGTCTCAGTTGAGGTAACTCTCAGAGCAGTTTAATGAAAATAGCAATAGCAAATGAATGACAATAATATCCAAAATAACAGACAGTAACAAGCATTAAGCAAATGGATTTTCAAAGGGTCATTAGTTGATGTGAGACTCAGTACTACTAGTACTAAAGGAAAACTTTAGTAGTAGTAGTAGTAGTAGTAGTAGTAGGGTCGGCCTATGATACCTCTAATCCTAATGAGAGATTGAGTAGTACAGGTACCAGTAATGTGCCCCCCTTAAGAGCAAAAAGGGTAGTGTTTTGAATAGAAGGCCCTGTAATTATCTTCGCCAACAGTTCGAGCTCAGAGAAGCAAAGGATCCTTAAATATGGCAAAAGTGCTCAACAATCAGTACAAAGATACTTGGTCTGACCAATGACAGGCCCTCTTGGCAACCCGAGACTGTGATGTCTGTATACAGTGTTCAAAAAATAATGTGCTAGTGGCTGGCGATGGGATTTTTGGGCATGTGCCGCCTCACCAATCCTGATGACCACAAACGATTATCCTATAAGCGTTGCAAGTCAGCCCTTTGCCTAGTGATCAGGTCAAGAGGGCTGTTCGGTCAGCTGATTAAGCGATCTGCTCAACACCTCTGCTGTCAGCGATGATGCAAGGATACCCCTGGTGTGGCGGAGCAAAGTTCATCATATCTGGGCTGGAACCATGCTGGCAGTGGGTGGCATAGTAGGCCACAATCCTCCAGATGGTGCAGCGGACTGATGCTCACTTGATCGATCCCAATAAGCAAGAGAGGGTGGGCCTGTTCGACAGATCCCTTTAAAGCCTCTCCTATAATTCTCCCCTGGAGAGGTTGGCCTGCGGGGAGGTGTAGCCGGTGGATAATTCAACAATTTAGTGATGGCTGCACAGAGGACTACAGTTCCCACAATGCTCTCCTCTGGGCTCAGAAACATGATGCAGATACTCTGAGCCCAACACTAGAGGGATACAGGAGCAGTCTGAAGAAATGGAGGATAAGTCTGCAATGTCAAATAACTGTAGTCCGCTCCCGGCTACATTACTTTAAAGCGCCATTAAACCCAGACTTTGAAAAACTCCAATTACATTCTATACAACTGAGTGAGCATATTTACAAAGCCACTAAAGCAGGGGTAATGAATTAAAATTCATGGAGGTCCAATCAGTAAAACTTTCTTTCACAAGAGGACCAAATAGCATGTTCTTCCAATCACATCACAGCCCCCTCTCCTCTTATATCACAATCCTGTTCTTACATCAGTGTTCTCTGCCTCTTCACAGTAATGTTCTGAACCCCCATTCACATAACCATCCCCACAGCACTGTCCTATGCCCCTCTCACATCACCCCCCACAGTAGTGTCCTCCTCTGCCTCTCCCCAGTTGTGTCCTTTGCCTCTCTCACATCAATCCCCACAGTAGTGTCCTTTGCCCCTCTTACATCACTCCCCACAGTAGTGTCCTCCTTTACCCCCCGAGTAGTGTGGTTTGCCCTTCTTACATCACTCCCCACTGTAGTGTCCTCCTTTGCCCCCTCAGTAGTGTCATTTGCCCCTCTTACATCACTCCTCACAGTAGTGTCCTTCTTTGTCCACCCACACACAGTAGTGTGCTCTGCCCCTTTACATCACCCCCAGCAGTTCTTTCTGCCCCCTTTACATCACCCCCCCATCCCCTGATAGTAGTCTGCTCTGCACCTTTACATCACCCCCCTCCTTTCACATAATCCCCCAAGAAGTCTTTTCTGCCCCCTTCACATCACCCCATCTCCCAAATTACAGTAGTGTGTTCTGCCCCTTTATATCACTCCCCAGTAGTCCTTTCTGCTCCCTATACCCCCCCTTCCGCACACCTTCCGCATGCTTGCCACTTTACATTATCCCACCCCCCCCCCCCCTTCAAAGTAGAGCTCTCTGTAAGCTCACAAGCATCCCCCACTTGACAGGCACACAGAGCAGAGATTGGGAGGCAGGACAGATTGTTAAAGAGAGGCACAGTAGCGCTGAATGGAGGGCGGAAGCTGCTGAAGTTACCTTTGCATATTATCAAGCTAATTGGACCGTTTTGTGTCCTAGCAACCAATCACCTGCTAGTTAATCTGCAAAGTTATCTTGGGCAGCTCCTGCTCCCGTGCTCCATACAATGCTACTGTGTCTCTCTCTCACGATCTGTCCTGCCTCCTGATCTCCACTCTGCTGTTATAATAACAGTGGCAGAAGCTGGGGGACAGAACTAGCTACTAAATGGCATGACCGTGGGTCCAGGTGGGACAGTGACTCTGTCCGCATCTGACCCGCGGTCTGACATTTAGTGATGGTGCTCTAAAACATTTGTTTTGTGTAGAGTGAAATATACCTGGTTGATCCTGTCTTCAACTGTCCCTCCCATTATCTCCACTGCACCCTAAAATTGTGTAGAGCAGCCGGTGTCCTCTACAGAGCATGTAGGTGGGGTGTAATGTGGTGAAGCAGCAATTACACGCACTGTCTAAGTGCCATAAAAGAGAATGAATAGAAATAATGCAGAGAAAGTCCACAATAAAGTTGGTGGGACGACAACCCACCCAGGAATGCTCACAGGACCAACAGCATGCAGAGAGCAGGTTTCAGCTGAACTGACAGTGCCTGTTAGGAGGGGCAGAAGGCGGCTTTGCTGTCTATTGTCCAAGCAAAAAGATGTACAGAGAAGTGGCAAGCCCTATGCTTGCCCTCACCAGGAACCTTTCCCTGCCACTAGTTCTGTCCCTGCCAGTCAGGGTACCTGTTTCTATTGTATGCACTTGCAAAGTGCATGGCAAGCTTGGAATCCATGGCTTAATTAGGCTCTGCCTGACCCAAGATGGCTTCTAGAGTCACATGAGGCAGCAGCATCCAATTGGATAGCTTCCTCAGTGACCCAGGAAGCCATAGAGGAACCATGTTCCTCTTGACTTCCTCTCTAACTGCAATGCTGCCGTGGCAGAGTGCCACCTGCAGTAGAAAAAGTAGACTGCACCTGCCTACAAGCATGCTCGATTCAGTTTCCTTCCAAGCTTCATTTACTCCATTTTTTTTATCTGTGCAGCCCATATGAGTATAGAGTCATGTCACAAATGTGGTCGTATGGTAATTGACAGTCCCCTCCCTCCTTCTTTATGTCCTCCTATTGCTAAACACTATGGGGGTGGGATATAAAATTCTGATTTAATATATTCACAAAGAAACTCACAAAAATGGTTATTTTTAATATAAATCTGTATTAAATATATCAAATGTAATTGCTAATACCTGTAAAGTAAAAAAAGAGCCTAGGATGCAGATGTCCTCTGAACAAAATGAAAGCTAGTGTCAGCCATCTCTGACTCTGCCTACTACACCATATTAATATACAAAATATACACATTTGATGTTCAATAAAGATTTACAGGGAGCTGTAAACAGTTTTTTTTATATATATATATATATTTATAATCTAAATTTAAATTGTTCTTCTAAAATAGATTTTTTTTCTTAGTCATGTTACTGGCACAGCACCAATCAGGGCTGGCCTGACACAGATTCTAACAGTAGAGAGTATTTAAAAAGCCTATAATAAAAAATAAAAAGTTTTTTTTTAATAAAACAGTGTGAAAAATAAAAGATGTACTATCCTTAAAAAAATATAAAAAGTATTTAGTTATGCAATTAAGTCATAAAATAAAAAGTTACCTAATGCTTACTACTTAATTTGACCTGGGCATCTACACATCAGTGATCTTTAGGCACAAAAGGTTCAAATAAAAATTAAATAAAAAATATAGCATACATTTTTTTCGTCTGTGCAGTACCAGTCAGGACAGATACATATTTACTTATTTAGTAAAATACTAATTAACATGCATTTACGTAATGCAACAGTATAGATAACCGGATTGCTTTTCTGTTTTCTACTGCTTATTCTAAAGCAGGGGAGTCCAACCTGTGGCCCAAGGGCCGCATGTGGCCAAAGACAGCTATGAATGCGGCCCAACACAAAATCATAAACTTACTTACTTTTTTAGTATGTGGCAGCACCCGTATTTGTGAGCAACTCTTTTCAAGGATGAAGCACATGAAGGGCAAAATTAGAACCCAAATGTCTGATGAACACCAAGGGTTTTATTTACTAAAGCTGGATAGTGTAAAATCAGGCTCACTTCTGCATAGAAACCAATCAGCTTCCAGGTTTCAGCGCTCATTCACATTGAACACAAGTTTGTAATCGTGCGAGTTCAGCTAAATTCGTAAAGTTTCAAACCCCCATTTCAGTGTGAGTTCGGGGGTGATTTGAAAGACATCTGTGCGGGTTTATGCACAGATGTCTATTGAAATTGCCCCCAAATTTGCCAAAAGTAGTGCAGGAACTACTATATTAATCGGCGTATAACACGCACTTTTTCCTCCTAAAAATGGAGGGCAAAACAGCAGTGCGTGTTATACGGCAATATGTTAAAAAAAAAAAGGGCAGACCGGTTGAGGGGCAGTGGGGGGCGGGCCGGGCCGAGCAGAAGGAAGGACGAGTGGTCGCTGTCATAGGAAGTCCCATCTCCTATGATAGACAGCACAGTGGCCCAATGCCGAGACGTGTGACGTCTATCATAGGCGCCGGGACTTCAGATGAAAGCGGTCACTCGTCCTCCCTTCTCCTCGGCCCGCCCCGCCCCCGCTCTGTGCAAAGGTGCTGGTGAGGCAGCAATACAGAACACTACGGTTGGCGAGGCTGCATTGCTGGACACTATGCTGGCGATGCTGCATTCATGGACACTACACTGATGAGGCTGCATTCATGGGCATTTGATTAAAAAAAAAGTTCAGAGTTCAAAGCTGTTTATTTCAAATTTTTTTTCCTAAAATTTCCCTCCTAAAATTGAGGTGCGTGTTATACGTCGGTGCGTGTTATACGCCGATAAATACGGTACTTTTGGAAGTCAGTGCGGTGCCATAAAGTCAGCGTTGCACTGATTGGGACAGTGCCATTTCTGGCAATAGGCTGCGATTTGGCATGCAATTTAACTGCGCTAATGTAAACAAGGGCTTGTTGCCAAAGCTTAATTAAACAAGTTTAGAAGCTGATTGATTTCTTTAGCAGACGTGAGTCTGATTTTGCAATCTCCAGCTTTAGTAAATAAACCCCCAAGTGTCACATATTGCTCTAGTTTTATGTTGCCCCTTTTTACTTTTATAATAACAAATATTACAAAAAAAATAAAGTTTTTTTTACTCAGATAGGTAGGTACTATGGGGTCAATCTACTAAGAGTTAAAAAAGTAGCAAATGAAATGAAAATTAAATAATAAAATAACTTTAGCGTTAAATAGCGAATGCTGTATTTTTTTCGACTGTTCGGTAACTACCACATTTTCTCATGCAGTAATTTTGCGCACGTGTCAGTGGTTAAGGGTTGTTTAAGGTCATTTCCTTATAATATTTTACTTTTTACCATGTTTGTTATTTTTCTTTTGCAAAAAACTAAAAAAAAATGAATAAATAAATAAAAAAAATCTAAAAATGTTTATAGTAATCTGAATTTAAAGGCAGAACTACCTACCTACCAAATCACTCCCGATGTTTGGTAATCCAAGCACATAAAATGTGTTTTTTTTTTTGCAAATGTTGTTGAAAATGCTCTTTTCTATGTTTTGGCACAATTTTGTGCTGCTGCCTATGTTTATATAGTGAAAACTAAAGAAAACTGGGCTAAATATTTTTTTATAATTTTTTGACATTTTTATTTATTTTATATGTTCTTATTCAAGTTTACCTTGTTGTAATGGTGTATATAACCAAAAGTATTACAGTGGCCACTTCAAGAGGTCACTTATAGTTGGAGTAATTGTCATGGTTGACATACTCCATTGTTGCACTTTTGTAAATGTTTACTTTTAAAAAAATGTTTTGTTTTTTTTTTAAGTTCTTGATGTTAAATTTCAGCCAATGTTAGCATTTAATTTGCACTGCACATCATGTCTTTTTGATTTAATAAAAAAATAAAAATAAAACTTGTGTACTCGTGAAGCTACATTTTTGTATGTCTGCTGCTGGTGGAATAGTGTCAACTTTCTGTGGGTCCTCTGTGGGTGGAATTAGACCACTCTCTGAGGGTAGTATTGCATCCCTTTCTGTGGGTGGAATAGTACCCCTTACTGTGGGTCTTCTGTGGGTTGAATTAGGCTCTCGGTGGCAGAACTACCTACCTACCAAATCTCTCCTGATGTTTGGTAATCCAAGCTCCTTTACTAAATCCATCATAAAATTAGGTTGTTTTTTTTGCAAATGTTGTTGAAAGTGCTCTTTTCTATTTTTTGGCACAATTCTTTGATGCCGCCTATATTTATATTGTGGAAACTAAAGAAAACTGGACTATATTTTTTTTATAATTTTTTTAACATTTTTATTTATTTTTCATTTTCCTATCCAAGTTTACCTTGTTGTAATGGTGTATATAACCAAAAGTATTACAGTGGCCACATCAAGAGGTCACTTCTAGCTGGAGTAATTGTCATGGTTGACATTCTCCATTGCTACACTTTTGTAAATGTTTACTTTTAATCATTTTTTTTTAAGTTCTTGATGTTAAATTTCAGCCAATGTTAGCATTTAATTTGCACTGCACGTCATGCCTTTTTGATTTAATTTAAAAAAAAATAAATAAAAAACTTGTGTACTCGTGATGCCACGTTTTTGTGTGTCCACTGCTGGTGGAATAGTGTCAACTTTCTGTGAGTCCACTGTGGGTGGAATTAGACCCCTCTCTGAGGGTAGTATTGCACCCCTTACTGTGGGTCTTCTGTGGGTGTAGGCTCTCGGTGGCTGGAATGCCCCTTTCTGAGGATTTGAATAGGCCCCCAATTTCTGGTACTGCAGTAGTTACCGCCACCAAAAGGATGGTTTTAAATATCGCACCTTTTCTTAATTCCTGTTTTATTTGCAATTGGACTTAACAGATTACCGCACAATTTTTTGCAATAGTTACTGACATTTTTTTTTCCGCTGTTTACCGCAAAATCCTTATTTTATTTTAATGAATTGGGCTATATTTACCGAATGCGATCATTTATGCAAATGAGTAACATGATATCCTTACCCCATGCAGTAAAGCTTAGTGAACCCCTATATCTATATCAGTGATACCTTGTGATCTGCCAATTTTTTCTGCTCATCAGCTATTCTAATTGCTAGTGTATTTTATGTGTGGCTCACAGTGATGGTAATAACTGCATTATAAGTAAACGCCGTTACTAACAGAGTCACTTTTTACAGTAACTGGTAATCTAAATAATTACTGTTTCCCCCATAGTAACGCCGTTACCGTTACTGACCATAAAATGCTGTCGTTACTATAGTGGCCAGCAGTGTAACATCCATTCGCATTCAGTGATGATCGGTGGGCACGCAGGAGGCGGCCACAATCACAGTGAGTGGAGCTGTCAAAATCAAGCACTGATGTCGGGGTGGGCAGGGCCGGTATACAGGGCTCCGCCCCCTTGTTCCATACACAGACTAACAGCAGCTGCTGGGGAGAATAGATGGCAGGGGGCGGGACAATTGTAACTACTCTATCTGCACACATAGTGGTGTATAATAAACCTGAATTATACACTGCTGTGGGTGCATATACAATAGTTACAATCGGTCCTACCCCCTGCCTCCTTCCTCCCCAGCCAGCATGTCTTCTAGAAAATGTCAGCACCGTACTAATATGAAGGGAAAAGCAGGAACTTTATGTTCAGTGACAAAGTACACTGGGGACCGTTTTGGAGAGTGCACCAATACACATCATATGCAGGAAATGCTGGTGTTGCTGGCACTTGTTACCTGGCAGATGGAAGTAATGAATGCTGTGTAATTTCGGGGGGGGGGGGGTGTGAATATTCTTTCCTCTAGACAGGTGAGTCAGATAAGATGGTGACCTGAGCCTGACTTTCCATCCCTGGGCATCACTGATGATATGTGTATAGTGCACCACTACCACGGTCAGCCATGTGTGTTTCCAATAGGTAGTGCATACCACTCTATCACTCATGTATAAGCACTGTGGGATCTTCTTTTCTTTTTTTCTTTAGGCTCCTTTCACATGGTCCGCTGTCCGGTGCGGACCGTTCTCTGCTCAGTGGGGATGGATCCGCCGATCCCCGCTGAGCAGGCAGATGAGAGCTCCGTCTCTGCTCTGTGTGCAGAGAGGGAGCTGTCAGATTCCCCACTGTCCTCTATGGGGGAATCGGAAGAGAACGGACCGCCTGTCCGCTCTCATCCGATCCGATGGACGGATGGAAAATAGGGTTTCCATCCGTCCGGATTTCACGGACAGGATCGGATGCGGATGGCAGCGGGTGTCAGCGGACATGTCTCCACTGACATCCGCTGCTCCATCCGATCAGGTCCACCTAAAAAACTGACAGGCGGATCTGATCGGATCGTTCGTGTGAAAGGGGCCTTATGCTTATTGAAGTGGTGGGGTCCCACCAGAAGTTTTTACTGGGGTTCTTCATCAGAGCATTTCTTTATTTTAGAGCTGCCTATATTATTCTGATTAGTATTAAATGAGTATCCCTGTGTCTTTCTTTCTTGTTTTATTTGGTTTGTGTATAAGATGTGCAGTGGTTTCCCTAATGTGGTACTAAACCCCAAAACAAAAAATAATATATCAGTTTACTAATTCTTAAAGCAGAAATGAAGTTCCATTGTAAGTCAGTGTGAGTAGGGAGGCATTCATTGCAGAAAAGACATGCAAAGTGTCTTCTGCAATAAATTACACGTACCTACCTGATCACATCAATCCCTGAAATGTAAGCTGAGCTGCGCAAGCCTACAGCGACTGGCCTGATCTTGTGTGCTGGGATGACTAACTCCCACGCATGCGCAGTAGTGATGTGACTGCAAACTGACCGCTAAAGAGGCCTGAAAACTGCCACAGAGGAGCTTATGCCAGCACCAGAGGGACTGTTGGAAATGTTAGTATCTTTGCTTCCATCCTAGGGAGGACATGGATCAGTGTGCCAGCGCTATAGACTTGTCATAACTACACACATGAAGCGTCACACCGGGAAACAACTCTCATTTTGCACTGTTGCTTCGGTGGTGGGTGGGGTGGGACAAGACACATCATTTCCATCGTTTGCCAACCAACCAGAGGCAGAGTAGTACAACATTAAAATAGTGTAGATTAGTGTACAATGTTTTCAAATAAGAATTGATTCTATTTAGTGTCCATTTCATTCATTTACCATTTATTATTGGGGGCATACAAGTTATTTGACATATTTGATTATTTCTTTTTAAAATAACGCAATAGTTACTTTCCCTGGTAATTAGTTACTTTTTTAATGATGTAACTCAGTCACTAACTCAGTTACTTTTTGTGAGAAGTAACTAGTAAGTTGTAACTATAACTAATTACTTTTTTTAAAGTACATGACCAACACTGGTGGCCCAAGACAATTCCTCTTCCAATGTTGCCACGGGAAGGTCAAAAACCCTGTTCTATGTTCTAAAGCAGATGACACCATCTAGTGGAAAACATTTACAATAACACCCAACTACTCCAGTAATGCAAAAGAAACTGCACTCCTACAATTATATACTGTATTTGTATTTTTCAACAGTTAGCCAAATTGTGTATACTGAGTGCTCCTGGTGTTAGGAGCTAGAGGAAGAATGTGGATTTAATATGCATACCAGGAGATTCTTCTTGGTCAGCTTTCATCCATGTTCAAATACTGTTCTGTCTAGCTGGCTGGCTGATTGCAAATAATAAAGCGGAGATTGGATTTGACACTGTTGTGTAGTGTGCTGCAATTTCACACTGAAGTTGGTCCTGGGGTCTCTTCTTTTCCTTTCACTAAACGCTTACGGACTGCCTTGCATTTGTCTTTAGCGCTGCATATGGACTTTTCATATATTTTTATTTGTTAATCTAACAAATTGTGCTGGTTGCTTTATTCTTTAGGATTAGTATTTTATAGCACGACCATCTCTATACATTTTTTGATTATTTCCCACTTTTAGTGAAGTTGTAGTAGGTCATTACCAGTTGCACCGCTAGGTGGGTGCTTGCGTGGGCTTTAGCCCCCCCCCCCCCAAAAAAAAAAATTCTCATAGCACCCATCAGCAGCTCCATGGGAGCTGCTATTCCTCCCCCATGGATAACCTGCATTTTAATGACAGGCAGACCTGGCTTCTTTATATGGGAGATGCTCCACCCCCCCCCCCCCCCAAATGTTTGTTCACAGCCAAGAACAGGCACTTACACCAGCAATGCCACAATCAACCTTCCTGCTCACCCACCTGCCTGCTGCCAACCGCCACCACCATTGTGTAAGCATTTTGCGCTGACTGTGAAGAGGGCGGACTGAGCATTAAGTGCCATTGAATGGGCAAACTAAATATTCACTGCAAATATAAGATGGAACATTGAGCTCTGAATACCAATTTAGGTGGGCTCACTGTGGACTGGCCATCAATGTAAAGGGGTACACAGATCACTGACCTCCAATATAAGGATGTAAGGGGATGTAAAACCAGCACTCAGTTGGTAAATTCTAGTGTGCAATATAGTCCATAGGGTTATGGTGTGTTCTCACCAGATAAAATGGCTCCTCTTACATATGAGTCAAAATAAATGTTGTTGTGAACCAACAGCCACGTGTGTTTTGCCTTTACTTCATCAGATTCCACTCTTATTAGAAATCCTAAGTGTGCTTATAATCACCCGGTGCTAATCCATGCAGTGAGCTTCCCTTTGTATAAACTACCTTACTGAATGTTAAGATTCACTATGGCATATAACATACTGTATGTCCCAGAATGATTTCCTTCCCTCAGGCATTCAACTTATTTAGGCTCCTCAGTGATGTAATACCAAAAACAAAATATAATGATAGTGTAATACAGTTTAAAATAATGTAAATATTAAACTCAATTAAAATGTGCTCACATTACATAGTTACATAGTTAGGTTGAAAAAAGACACAAGTCCATCTAGCTCAACCAATAAAAATAAATAGAAAAACAACCATACAATCCCCCCTTAATCTCCTCTTCTCAAGAAAGAGTTAATTCAGGTCCTCTAATCTTTCCTCATAGCTGAGCTCCTCCATTCCTCTTATCAGTTTGGTTGCCATTCTCTGCACTTTCTCCAGCTCCCCGATATCCTTTTTGAGAAACGGTGCCCAAAACTGAACTGCATATTCCAGATGAGGTCTTACTAATGATTTGTACAGAGACAAAATTGTATCTCTCTCTCTGGAGTCCATGCCTCACTTAATACAAGAAAGGACTTTGCTCGCTTTGGAAACTGCAGCTTGGCATTGCATGCTATTATTAACAATGTGCAATATAAGTGCCAAGCCATCCGCTTTCCATGGGACATCATGCACCCACTCCCCAATGGATAGAATGCTTTACCAGACCCTCTACACACTGGATAAGTGGCTGTATCTGCGCTTACACAATTGTTCCAGTTTCTAGCGGTGTGTCTGGTGTCACTTACTGGTGCGTTTCAAAATCCCTCAGTAGGTGACGCTAGACACACCGCTGGAAACTGTAAGTATTAATTCCGTGCCATCTTTGCTGTGGGCTGTGTATTGTTCTTTAATAAATGTGTTTTTTTCCAAAATATTATCCTTTTTACATGGTGTCACATATGGTTTGGCAACATCTGTGGAGCTAAGAAGAAGGATTACTTTGCATTGTATAAACGCAGATACAACCCCTTATTCAGTGTTTAGAGCAGCCTTTCTCAACCTTTTCAACACAGAGGAATCCTTGAAATAAATTTCTGGTCTTGGGAAACCCCTGCCAAAAATGAAAAATCTACAACTCATGACACATTAGTGTGACAGTCAGTGGGAATGATGCTCCTTACTCTTGTCATCATTGGGAAGAATTACCCCCTTAAAGAGAGCTAAAAGGAACAATGGTGTCATTGGAAACTTATCTGAGAGGCAGAAATTGCCCATTGCTCAAGGAACCTCTAAAGCCCCTTACACACGTACCGAATGTCTGCCGTAAATGTTCGGCCAACGTCCGATCGGCCGATTGTCGGCTTGTTAGTATGATGCTTCCGACAACCGACTGCGACTTTTCGGTCGAACAAAATCTGGTCTGCATGCTATAAAATTTTTGTTGGCCGTCACCAGAACGGCCGATTGTTCGTCAGTCAGTACAGATTTCGGCCGACAAAAGTCAGATGAGCAAGACTGGGCATGCTCAGAGAAGAAAAAACACACGAAAAGTAGACCAGAACATGACATCACTTCTGCAGTTGGTTGTTGTTGGCCGACAAAATTCATGTGCAGTCTAGAGCACATTTCAACCAACACAACAACACTGGACAAAAGACGGCCAATCGTTCGGGCCGACAATCGGTGCGTGTGTACGGGCATTACAACCTCAAGAGGAACCCTGGTTGAGAAACCCTCATTTAGAGGGTCTAGGGTAAGGCATCTTATCCATTAGGGAGTGAATGCATGAATTCACATGGAAAGTGGATGGTTTGGCACTTACATTGTACGTTGTAATGCGAGCACATTTTAACTGAGATTATTATTTACGTTATTTTAAACGGCATTACACTATCATTATATTTTGTTTTCGGTATTACATCACTGGGGAACTTAAGTAATTTGCATGCCTGAAGGGAGGAAAATGTTCCGAAAACATATGATATATGCCAGTGAATTTGAACATTCGGTAAGGAAGTTTAAACAAGGGGAAGGTCACTGCCCGGATTTGCACCGGGTGATTATAAGCACACTTATGATTACTAATATGAGTGGAATCTGATGAAGACAAGACACACGTGGATGTTGGTTCACAACAAACTTTTTTTTAATGTGTGTGTGAGAAGGGTCATTTTATCTGGTGAGAGCATGAAATTACACTGCAACTACATTGCACACGAAACTTATTTGCGCAGCACTGGTTTTGATTTCCATATTTTCACCGGCCTTGGGGCCATAGTGTTTCCAGCTGCTGGGGACTTTTTCTGTATAGACTTCATCTAATTTATGAAAAAGGTGAGAGTTGTGCTGCTGGGGCTTGTGCACTGTGTTGATGTTTTAGGACTGTACTGCTACACCTGTCTAAAGACCACTGATGTTGGGTGGGCCACCGAGTGGGCATAGGGGACCATGCCCAGAAGTGGAGGCACTAATGATCTGCAAGAGAGGACACCTGCACCTAAGGACCTTGCTGGTTTTCCCAGTCTTACTTCTATAGTGTTCAGAATTCCTATTATTATCCTACAGGACAGACTAATCAAGTGTCCAGTAGGGATGGGCTGAACGACCCCATGTCTGAACCAAATACCGAACCCCATTGAAGTCTATGAGACCCAAACTGGGGAAACAAAAAGTGCCCATTTTGTAGGCTTATATGCAAGTAATTGGTTATACAATGGTTATGGGGGTCCGGGTACTGCTCTGGGGGACATGTATCAATGAAAAAAAAGTTTGTAAAAAATGTCATTTTTAAATGAGCAGTAATTTACTGATGCTTAAAGTGAAAGCATAAAAAAGAGAAATAGCAAAAAAAAAAAAAAAAATTCCTTTCAATATAGTGCCTGGGGGTCTCCTTAGTCTGCCTGTAAAATGGCACATCTGTACTGTGTATAAAAGCTGCTGCAGCAATAATTGCATTTAGGCTCCGTTCACATGTCAGCGTATGATCGCGGGCAGAACCGCCGCGGTTCCGCCCGCGATCCGGAGATTTATTGCAAATCGCGGGACGCCTAGCGTTGCCCGTTGATTTGCAATAGCCCCCCAAACGCCGAGCGATGTTCCCGCGATTTACGCCCGCCGAATCGCGGCAACATTGCGCAAACAAAATCGCGGGACGCAATACGCTCCAAAGAAGCTCTTGTACTTTTTTGGAGCGTATTGCGTCCCGCGATTTTGTTTGCGCGATGTTGCCGCGATTCGGCGGGCGTAAATCGCGGCAACATCGCTCGGCGTTTGGGGGGCTATTGCAAATCAACGGGCAACGCTAGGCGTCCCGCGATTTGCAATAAATCTCCGGATCGCGGGCGGAACCGCGGCGGTTCTGCCCGCGATCATACGCTGACATGTGAACGGAGCCTTATAAAGCCAAAAAAGTGACATTTTCCCTGCAAGCTTTCTTTATTTTGTAAACAACAGCTTGGGAAGCCAGTCTGTATGATGAGGCCACAATGTACTGCACTGGAAACAAGATTAGAGATTTTTTGGATAAGTTCTGGTTTCTTTTCAGCAGACTTTGGATAGAAGTAACAAGTGCAGAAAAATTGGTCTTTGGGTGTCGGAGGTGCCTTCACATCGTAACCCTATACAGGTACTCTTGATGAAAGCGAGAATTGCCTTGCTGTCAAAAATTGAAATGATATGCACCTGTCAAACAGGTGTGGAAAATTGGGCTGTGGGTGTCCGTGGTGCCTTTTCACCATAACTCTATAGAGGTATTCTTGATGAAAGCAAGAATTGACATTGCTGTCAAAAATGTAAATGATATGCACCTGTCAAACAGTTGCGGAAAAATTGATCTTTGGGTGTTTTTGGAGCCTTCACACTGTAACCCTATAGAGGTACTTTTGATAAAAGCAAAAATTGGTCTTGCTGTCAAAAGTTTAAATAATATGCTCCTGTCAAACAGGTCCAGAAAAGTTGGTCTTTGGGTGTCAGAGGTGCCTCCACCCCATAACTCTATAGAGGTCCTATTGATGAAAGCAAGAATTGCCTTGCTGACAAAAATTTTAATAATATGCACCTGTCAAACAGGTGTGGAAAAATTGGTCTTTGGGTGTCCATATTGCCTTCACACAGTAACCCTATAGAGGTACTCTTGATGAAAGAAAGAATTGGCCTTGCTGTCAAAAATTTAAAAGATATGCACCTGTCGAACAGGTGTGGAAAAATTGGTCTTTGGGTGTTAATTGTGCCCATGAAACCTACATCAAAAAATGTCTTCCAGATGAAATCAACACCCACAATGCTAGGCAGCCTAGAAGTCTTGCAGAGATTCCATGTCCCAAAAACACTTAATCAGAGACATCAGCTTTAGGGGCTTCATAGCTGCTGGTAATCCAGGACTGAATAATTTTGATAAATGTCAGTCAGTTCACGGAGTCTGTAGACAGACGTGCTCTATTATCAGTAACAAAACCTCCGGCAGCACCGAATGCCCGTTTGGAAAGCACGCTGGATGCAGGGCAGCCCAGCATCTCAATTGCATACTGGGCAACTTCTGGTCAGTGGTGTATTCTCATGACCCAGTAACCCAGTGGATAGTCAACTAGAAGGCTCTCCATCTCTGTTTTCGCCCCTAGATAATCGTCTATCATATGATGCAGACGCTGCCAATGGGATGTGGAAGCTGACAACCCTGGGTGCCGAGGACTAAAAAAATTGTGAACGCATCACTTAGGTGGCCCCCTCCTCCACCACTCCTGTCTTGACCAACAGAAGCCTTAAAATGACATTTTCCATGACACTGTAACCTACCAGAGTCAGGAAAAGCATTAGATAAACTCCTCTTTAAGGTATCCTCAAGAGATTTTATCTTCTGCTCCCTCTGTGGGGACGGGATGAGTTCTGAGACTTTCCCCTTGTAACAGTGGTCAAGGAGGGTTGCCAACCAACAGTGATCCTTCTCCTTGATGCCAAGTTATCTCAGGTCCTTTCAAAGGCTTTGGAGCATGAGGGAGCCCATGCACTGAAAGTTTGCGGAGGCATGAGAAGCAGACTCCTCAGGGTCACTGAGGATTACAGTATCTGGAACTGCCTCCTCCCAGCCAGGTACTATTACCAAGGGGTTTGGGGATGGAAAACCATCTCTTAAGGTTTGACAAATGTCTTCCTCTGCTTCAATGCCTTCAAAACTGCTAGAATCCTTCTCCTCCTTTTGTGTTCTGTGGCGAAGGAAGAATGGTGTCTGCATAAAGTGGGCCTTGAGAAGAAAGGAAGTCCTCCTCTTCCTCCCACTGCTTTCCCTTAAGTGCCCTGTTCATAATGCCACGCAGAATCTGCTCCAGCAGGAAAACAACAGGTGTCACTGATGCATGCATTGTCATAGCTCACCATCCTTGTGGCCTCCTCAACTGGTGACAATACAGTGCATGCTTTCTTTATCAGTAGCCCTTGGTGTGAGGAAAAAAAGCCAAGCCAGCCTGAGGCTATCCTTGTGCCATGCTCACACAGGTACTCATTGAAAGCCCTCTGCTGCATGTGCAGCCACTGCAGAATTTCCAAAGTCAAGTTCCACCTGGTGGGCATGTCACAAATCAGGCAGTTTACAGGCAGGTGGAATCCCCACTGAATTTCAGCCACTTTAGCACTGGCTGTGTATGACGCCTGAAATGGCTACAGACTCTTCTAGCCTGCTTTAGCAGATCTTCCAACTCTGGGTATCTATTAAAGAAACGCTTCACCACCAAATTGAGGACATGTGCCAGGCATGGCACATGTGTCAACTTTCTCTGTCCTAAGGGCAGACAGAATGTTTGTGCCATTATCACACACCACATTTCCTGGCTCCAGCTGGCATGGCGTGAACCACCTCTGGGCCTGCCCCTGCAGTGCTGCAAGAATCTCTGCTCCAGTGTGGTTCCTGTCCCCTAGTTACACCAGTGAATTCCCGCAGTAGTGTAAAATAAATCTCAGAGAAAGATATGTCTGTCTTCTCCCAACATGTGAGTAAAGAAAATGGCGTCAATTGCAGTCCCCGGCGTCCCAACCATATAGCGCATGTGCGTCGTGGAGTACGCAGTTGCGTCACTTCTGGTTCCCAAGATACCAAAATGTGCCATGTTGGAGACTAAATCCCCGCCGAGACAGGAAACCTCTAGTGCCTGAGATGTGGCGAAAATATCCAAAAACCTCAGTGGATGCACCAGAAGATCACTAAAGAGATCCCTTGGATGATCCCAGGCCCACCCTTTGCAGCTATAACAGCTTCAACTCTTCTGGGAAGGGTGTCCACAAGGTTTAGGAGTGTGTCTATGGGAATGTTTGACCATCCTTCCAGAAGTGCATTTGTGAGGTCAGGCACTGATGTGGACGAGGGGGCCTGGCTTGCAGTCTCCACTGTGATTCATCCCAACGGTGTTCCATCAGGTTGAGGTCAGGACTCCTGCACCCAACTTGCTCATCCATGTCTTTATGGACCTTGCCCTGTTCACTGGTGCACAGTCATGTTGGAACAGGAGGGGCATCCCTAAACTGTTCCCACAAAGTTGGGAGCATGAAATTGTCCAACATGTCTTGGTATGCTGACACCTTAAGAGTTTCTTTCACTGGAACTAAAGGACCTATCCCTACCCCTGAAAAACAACCTAACACCATAATTCCCCTCCAGCAAATGATTTGGAGTGCACAAAGCAAGGTCCATAAAGACATGGATGAGCGAGTTTGGGGTGCAGGAACTTGAATGGCCTGCACAGAGTCCTGACCTCAACCCGATAGAACACCTTTCCGATGAATTTGAGTGTAGACTGTGAGCCAGGCCTTCTCGTCCAATATCAGTACCTGACCTCACAAATGCTCTTCTGGAAGAATGGTCAAACATTCCCATAGACTCACTCTTAAACCTTGTGGACAGCCTTCCTAGAAGAGTTGAAGCTGTTAAAGCTGCAAAGGGTGGGCCAACTCAATATTGAACTGTACGGACTAAGACTGGGATGCCATCACATTTCATGTGCGTGTAAAGGCAGGCTACCCAATACTTTTGACAATATAGTGTATATGCATATACAAGAGGGTTACAGCACAGTGAGCATATCTTATATCAAAGAATACATGAGCTATAGGCATCTCTGCCCTTTTTATTACTAACCTGCACAATGCATTTAAATGGATATGTTTGTTTAGGACCAAAATAGCTTCCATATATACAACACATGAATTACTAAGAGGGTTTAACCATTTATTAACCCATTCATAGCAAATGCTTGCTTATAAAAAGGGGGATTCTTAGTTTGCATATATTGCAATGCCCATTTCAGCTGGCCAACCATGTCAAAGTGATCCCTCTCCAGCCAGTCCCCACTCTATCCTGCAGATTGGCAACCTCTTTTTTGCTAATCTAATGTACTCTTAAGAGCGTGGACATATGGTGCCAATATGGTGCCAATAATAAAGGCAGAGCTTTGACTTACAGCCCTCACTCTCCCACTGAGCATTATGGGTTTTATTAACCACTTGCTGACTGCCCTAATAGCACTTTAACTGCTACAGGGCGGCAGCTATATATACATGTGATTTTGCACTTCCACCTGCAGGGGGCACGCACGTTGCCAGCGGGCCACTTCTACAGTGATAATTCCCAGCAGAAGCTGATCTGCGGGTCCTGGGGATTCTGTGTCCTCCAGCACCCGGTGATTCTTAGTAAAACACAGAGAACTGAGATACTGTATGCCTATATAAAAAAGGTATATCCTAGTTCTGACAGGGAGAAGGAATCGATCCTGTGTCTCTGCAAAGCAGGGACTAGAATCAAATTCTTCCCCTAGTGAAAGCAGCACACAATGTACACAAAAACATTGGCTAGGCACACAATTAACCCTTTGATCTCCCTAGATGTTTAACCCCTTCCCAGCCAGTGTCATTAGTACAGTGACAGTGCATATTTTTAGCACAGATCACTGTATTAGTGTCACTGGTTTCCACAAAGTTTCAAAAGTATCAGTTAGTGTCCGATTGTCTGCCGCAATATCGCAGTCCTGCTATAAGTGGCTGATCACCGCCATTACTAGTATAAAAAATAAAAATTCCATAAGTACAGTATATCCCATAGTTTGTAGACGCTATACTGTTCATGTAAACCAGTCAATATGCTTATTGGGATTTTTTTTTTTTTTTACCAAAAACATGCAGCAGAATACATATTGGCCTAAATTTATGAAGAAATTTGATTTTTTTTTTAATTTATTTATTGGATATTCATAAAGTGAAATCTCTCACGCTAATAAACTAAATACGTGAATATATATGAGTAATAAGAAATTCAAAACTAAAAAATATAAAGTATAATATAAAAAATGCAACTGCTCCTAAACCAAAATACTTATTTTGTCAAATAAGTTAACACAACACTTGTAATAAAGAAACACTGGCAGAGAAAAAAAAAATAACATATATATATATATATATATATATATATATATATATATAGATAGAGGAGCCTGTTGGACAGTGGAGAAAACTCAGCCAGTGACACACAGGCTTTTATGACTATCCCAGTGGGTTGGCACAACAGTGGTGCATCCTGGGATATGTTATAAAAGCCACGGGTACATATGACAGGGGTCTTTGGGCAGGAAGCCAGGTCCCAGAAGTAGGGTGACAGCTGTCTCTCCTCCTGTTGCTGAGGAAGGTGGTCACAGGCAGTCGGCCTTGTGGACCAGAAGTGTGGCGCTGAGCCAGGAGATCCAGTGGATGCTGACAAGGGAGTTGGAGGCAGAGCGACCAAGGGAAAAACAGAGTCCGTGAGTACCGGGAAGCTTGCCAGGGGTCTTCCCAGGAAGGGGACCACTCCAGTAGAGTGTCAGTGGACAGGAGGTCAGCACACACAGCAAGTGAGAAAGGGGGTCCCAAGTTAGACCCTGAAGAGTAACCTAAACAAGAGTTCATATTCTTTATCTTCACTTCAGTGGCAAGGTGAAGCAGCGGCCTTGTCGCACAAACTGCAGATAGTTGTCCTCAGGATTGTGCATAGTTCAAGTTGGAGTATCCCACTCATCCCTTCTCCCATCCTAGTTCTAAAATAAAACACAAAACCAACATCCCCTGGACTGTTTATTGACTGAGCCAAGGACTTAAAATGCTATTTCTCTGCTATCAGTTGCTAAGGGTAACCCAGGGGAATCCAGAAGGTGCAATTCTCAGCAGCTCCCTAGGGAGCAGTGCTACATTTAGGGGCTCATCCTGGATATCGCCCTGGGATACCATGATGGTTGCTAACGGCAACGGCCACAAAACATTCAGAAAATTTAATTTTTCTCTTAAGGACTGTGTTTTAATGCTCAAGAGAAGTGTGAGGCCTGCCCTACAGGGGATAGGGAGAGTAAGATGAAGAATCAATTGCACAACGATGGTTGCCAATGGCAACAGGAGAACCTTTGTTTGAACTGTGAATTGTTTGCTCAAGTAATGTACTGAAGAGCAGGAGAAATACATCTTACTGTGAAAATGGACTGTGCCTGCTTAACAGTAAATGGTGCAAGTGTGGACAGAGAAAATGGCAGCCCAGGGCACATGGATCGGTGTGCTGGGGGCCATGTGTGTGCTAGAGCAATGCAGGAAAGTGTTGACCGTGCATTCAATAACATTCTTTCAACATAGTGGCAAAGTGGATGCTGTATAAAAAACTGTTGACCATGCATTCAATGACAGTGGGACTTTTTTTCAAATACAGTATGGCAAGTCTTGCTTGTACAAGTGCTAAGAAGAGAAATGTTGGCCTTGCATTTGAAAGCGGGACAATTCTACTGAATAGCAAAGATGTTTCAGCTGGCTCAGAGTGATGGAGGCGCAGTTGGAGCCCTGGTACAAGCAAGGATGGCGGATGCAAGCTGAGAGGCACAGTCCGCTTTACAGTAACTTACATGCAGGCTGAGCTGAGATGGAGCACCATCTGAAGGGTTACTGTATCACGCAGGAAAGCACGCGCTGGAAAGTTTTGCCTAGCAGGAGGAGCCACTGCTAAGCTGGAGATGTGGGTGGAGACGCCGCTCATGCACAGCCAATCTGGAACAGTAAGGAGAGTCTATAAATCACTTCTGCCTCCAGGTGGGGCTGAGAGGGAGACATGTGTGCGGAGGTGCAAGATGGCGAGTACCAGAGTGAGCCAGAGCACAGAGGCTACCTTACATGTTGGCAGGGAACCTGCGGAGCAGACCGGAGAGCCGAAGACATCCACCCTATGTGATACAGGGGTGTGGATGGTGCCCGACGGGAGACTGGCATTGTGCCCCGGGGGAGACGTGGAGCATTTTGGCCTTTTATGTCCTCAGTGTCTGAATGTGACCATGCATATGCAGGTGTGGGGCCAATGTGGGCATTGCGGCAGTATATTGCCGCAGGCGGAAGAGAGTGGAGGTCGGCCCAGAATGTGTCTTGGGAGACCGGGATCACTCATGCCCTGTCGGCTGTGGAGTCGGGGCCTTTCTTGGGCCGTGGAAGAGGAGTGCTGTGGTTCATGATGCAGTTGGAGTCCATGCAGTCTGTCAGTGGTCCAGAGTGCAAGTGGAGAGAGACCCGAATGTCCAAGCCGGGGGCATGCAGGTAGTGCAGGCTGGGGAGCGGCCACCTGGTGCATCAAAAGCTGCAGCGGCAGGGAAAAATTCTGCTCCCATACAGGCAGAGGGGAGAAAATGGCCAGCGGTGACCGGGGCTGCTAGTATGAGTGTGAGCAGCGAAAAAGAAGCCGGGGTCATTGATGTGGGGTCTCCCAGTTTCCAGAATCGGTTCGGATCTTTGGAAGAGGGATTGGATGTTTGGAAGTCAGAGGAAGAGACTGAATGGGACTGGGGGTCAGAGGATCTGAGCAGTCCAGCCAGTCTTGGCCCACCTGAACCTGATGAGGAGGTTAGGGATTCCGTGGTGCGAGGACAGTGCGCCAGGAATCAGGGTTTCTGCGAGGCCTACACTAATCGGGCCCCAGACCTATCCCCACCTAGAATCTATGCCCAGGCTCGGGATCAAAATGAGGCCTACGCCTCTCTCATCAAAAGAGAAGAGACCCTATACTCCCCAGCTGGGAGAGGTTATCGGAAGACCATCCCCAGATTTTCCAGGATGGACTTGTGGAAGAATTTTCTATCAGTAAAAGCACAGTGGAACCATGGGTGGGCCATCTACTTGGACCGGGTGGAGGTCCGCAGCCCAGATGGATCTGGCCAGGCCCGGTCAATCTGAATCCAGGAAAAGGAGGGAAAGATTGTGCAGATCCCCCATCCCAATTTCTATTGTTTGTGTGTAAGAATTCAATTGAGGCTGGCTAGCTTATGTCTGCTGTCTGGAAAAAAAAAAAGAACAGAGACACAGTGGATGAAGATTCATGTCCAGTGTTGTTGGGGCTTATGCCCTCTTTCCATTACCCTCTCCCCTTCTATCCTTGCAGAAGGGGTTAAGGAAATCACCAGATGCCCCTGACTAAGTGGACTTATACCAGAGGGCCGACCCTTTTAGGAGAAATTAAGGACTGTTATCTGCTTTTCTGGAGATCCTTTGGGCCATCGGGCCAGGATCACAGATTACAATCTGTTCAGAGTTCCAAGGGAACTATCTTTGGGCCATCGGGCCGATAGTGGAACTTCAAGAGTGAACACCTGAAAGAAGTGGGCAGCAATCTAAGAGTTTACTTTTTGGTGGGGGGGGGGGGATGGCCTGGTGCCCGGGACCCCTGAAGAAGTTACCGTAAGCCCTTACAAAACTAGTGGTTGTCCAGGCTCTGGCAACAAAGTCTTTGTAGGAGAGAAAAATACTGTGATGAAGAGGATATTACAGACACCCTTTTTCTGGACTGATAACTAGATAGTCAGTGACAGGGTTTAGGATTGCCTTTGAGGGGCGGTACTGAGCGATGTGTCAAGACTGTTGATCCATTGCCTGACAGGCTGCTCAGTGAGGGAAGCTGGATGAGAAGGCCGTGTGACAGAACCATCTGACTTTGTATTATATTGTTGCTGCCTCCTTTCGTCTGTTTGTTCGGCTGTTCCACGGCCCGTACAGCCCCCCTTTGTTCCCCTATGTTTTAGCTGCTACGCTCCAAATTCCTTTAAAGAGGTTGAGAGACACTATGTCTGCAAATTCAATGTGTATTAGCTGCAGAGAGAGGGGGGGGATTGTTTCCAGCAGCCCCCTCCTAAAGAATGTCTACTGATTAACTCAGTGCTTTTGTCTAAAATAGGACAGTATGTTAATAGGGTCTGAGACTATTGATAAGTATGTTAATGAGCTCACCTGGCTGTAATTACACAGTCATTGTTCATGTGGTATTCTCAAAGTATATATAAGTGTTGTGTTTCTTGCAATAAAAGAGAAGAGAGTTACTCTTGATCGAACCTCACTACAGAGCCTTGTCTCGTACTTGGGGGGGAATTATTGATGTGCTTCATGTATGGCGGATTGGAGTGGTCGATAGCTGTCCGGGTGTTTGGGAGTGGATTATCTTAGACGACTGTAACCCCTTTCATACTTTGGGGTGTCGTAACAATTGGTGGCAAGCGACGGGATGAGTCCCACCGCCCAGAACAGTTACCGATGCAGTATGAGGAGCTGAAACCGATTACCCTCAAAAAAAGTTATTGCAACGTAGAGGACGACCAGCAGGTAATTTAAAGAAAAGAGAGATTATTGCTCAATTGTTGGAGATGGATGCAGCACAAGAAAGGGAGAGAGCTAATGTGACCGGCATCTTGGATTTAACACCCGAGGAAATACAATTTAACCGGGCAGTGCAAATAAGGCTGGCACATTTTGGCCCCAACCCTACAGCTGACATTGTGGAACGAGTGCAAGCAGCGGTAACAGCCCAACTGCAAGGAAGAGGAGCGGCAGCAGCGGAGGTACCCCATAATAATGTGGGAAGAAAGAAGGTACCTTTTGCTGCGTTTAAAACTTTTGTGGAATCTGAGGGGGAGATTGATGGATTCTTGGCAGACTTTGAAAGGCAGTGTACCTTACACAGGGTGCCCACGGACGAATGGGTCACCATCCTCTCTGGGAAATTGTCCGGCCGAGCCAGTGATGCTTTTCGGGCCATCCCGGAGGAGGAAATTATAGATTACCAGGCCGTTAAAGATGCCCTGTTGGCCAGGTATGCAGTAACGCCAGAAGTATACCGGCGGAGGTTCAGAGAGACCCCCAAGCAAGCGAGTGACTCCTATATGGAGTGGGCATGCAGAGTACACCGTGCAGCAACCCACTGGATGGCAGGATGCCAAGCTGTATCTGGGGAGGGGATCTTACAAGTGTTTTTGTTGGAACATTGCTGCCGGGGGCAAGTTACCTGCCGGGGTCAGAGAATGGGTCCGGGACCGTAAACCCTCCACTTTCCCGGAAGCCGCTCGATTGGCAGATGAATATACCGACGCTCGTAAGCTGGATGATAATGTGCCCAAAGCCCCTGCCAGGGTGGAGTACCGACAAGCAACACCCACCAGTACTACTATTTACCAGGCTCCAGCACACCGCACCCCGGCTTTGCCTGCAACCAACAGCTATGCCCAGCCACCCCGTTTTAACTCCAGGGATTATTCGCAACCCATCCGGTGCTTTGGATGCAAACAGCTTGGGCACAAAAGGCCGGAGTGCCCGTTGAACACAGCCAACCATGCGCAGTCATGGAGACGGCCAGCCGGCGTAAATCCACGCAACTCCCCACCTGCTGCTCACTGCATTGAGCAGGAGGAATGTTGGGGCATCCTCCATGAAGCAGACCCGGTCCAAGCCGCTCATCAAGACAACAGGCAGCAGCACCGGCAGATGGTTAAGCTGAACGGAAGGGAAGTCAGCGGGTTACGAGACACTGGTGCCACTATGACCTTGCTGCAGAAAGATTTGGTGTCTGAACATCAACACACCGGAGACGCTGTGGCTGTGAGGGTAGCAGGGGGTGCTGTTTTTCGCCTACCTGTTGCCCGAGTACACTTGGATTGGGGAGTGGGGGCTAGACATGTTAATGTGGGGGTTATGAAAGACTTGCCTGCGGATGTTCTTCTTGGGAATGACTTGGCCCCCCTTGTTTCTGCATATGCTCCCATGGGCCCCAATGAAGTTAATGCTGTGACCACTCGTGCCCAGACCCGCGCTGCCGGAACCGACCCACCTGCTACTGAGACCCAGGTAAGACCTTGTTCCCTGACGATTCCCTCAGATCAGGCCCCTTTGAGTTGGGATACCCCAGAGGAGTTTGGGAGGGAAACCCAGGCAGATCCAACCCTACAGAAGTATAGAGCTAAGGCAGATGCTAGAGAGGAAGGACCAGATGGGGAGCGGTATGAGTGGGTGGGGGATAGGTTATACAGGATCCCTAAACCGTCCCAGAAAAGTTTGGCCCCTTCTCCGAATCGACAACTGGTGGTACCTGCTAAGTACCATCAGGAGATTCTGCGAATTGGGCATGATGTACCGTTAGCTGGACATCTAGGGTCCCGCCGCACAGCCCATAGAATTACGCAGAATTTCTTTTGGCCCAGTCTTAATCAGGCTGTGCGGGTATATTGTAATACGTGTGACACTTGTCAACGGGTAGGGAAGCAGGGGGAACACCCAAAAGCTAGGCTTATGTCTATGCCTATCATTGGGGAGCCCTTTGCCCGCATAGCCGTTGACATAGTGGGTCCACTGGCCAGGGCTAGCCCATCCGGTAAGAAATATATTCTTACCGTGGTGGACTACGTCACACGCTATCCAGAGGCAGTAGCGCTGTCTAATATAGAGGCAGAGACGGTTGCTGATGCCCTGGTTAAGGTTTTCACTAGAGTGGGGTTCCCTAAGGAGATTCTCTCCGATCAGGGGACCCAGTTTACTGCTGTGCTTACCCAGCAGCTGTGGAAGGTGTGTGGCATCAAACCGCTACTTAGCTCACCTTATCACCCACAGACTAACGGTCTCTGCGAGCGCTTTAACGGCACCCTCAAGCAAATGCTGAGGACCTTTACTGACGCTTGCAGGGACTGGGAGAGGTTCCTGCCTCATCTGTTGTTTGCGTACAGAGAGGTGCCCCAGGAATCTACTGGGTTCTCTCCTTTTGAGTTACTCTATGGGAGAAGGGTCCGTGGACCTCTTGATCTCATCCGAGGACACTGGAAGGGAGAGACAGAGCAGGAGGGGACCCCCATAGTGCCGTATGTTCTGGAACTCCGGGACCGCATGGAGAGTCTGTCTCTGATGGTAAGGGAGAGCCTCCAGGCGGCCCAGGGGAGACAGAAGAGATGGTACGATCGGGGTGCCCGGCAGCGAGTCTTCCAGGTTGAGCAGAAAGTGCTAGTGCTCAAGCATGTGAAGACAGATAAGATGCAAGCAGCTTGGCAGGGACCGTATAAAGTGTTAGCTCAGATGTGTGATACTACCTATGTCATAGCCAGCTGTGCAGATGAAAGGATTCAGCGATCCTTTCATGTAAACATGCTCAAGGATTATAAGGAGAGACCAGAGGATGTCGCTGCATTATGCGCTCCTGCTGCAGACGACCCAGAGAATCTACCCCTACCAGACTTGTTAGAAAGGGACCCCCAGACTGACCTTACTGCCTTAGTACCGCTGGGGGACCGGTTAAACCCCACGGAAAGGGCTCAGGCTCAATAGCTTCTGTGGGAGAAACAGGCGACATTCTCCCAAGAACCGGGTTACACTACTCTAGCTGTACATAAGGTAGAGACCCCCGGACAGAACCCCCTACGACAGCCCCCCTACCGCATCCCGGAAGCAGTCCGAGAAGGAATGCGGAAGGAAATACAGGAGATGACCCAGCTTGGGGTTATTGAGCCCTCCAATAGTCCTTGGGCCTCGCCTGTAGTCCTAGTGCCTAAGAAAGATGGAACTACACGGTTTTGTGTGGACTACAGGCGACTCAACGAGCGGACCACCACTGACGCCTATCCGATGCCCCGGGTAGACGACTTACTTGATCGTATTGCTAGGGGACGTTATCTGACCACCATAGACCTGTGTAAAGGCTACTGGCAGATTCCCCTGGCCGAGGATGCTATCTCCAAGTCGGCATTTATCACCCCATTTGGCCTGTACCAATTTAAGGTCATGCCATTCGGGATGAAAAATGCCCCGGCTACCTTCCAACGTATGGTGGATGAACTCCTCGATGGCTTCCAGGAATTTGCTTGCGCATACCTGGATGACATTGCGATATTCAGTGAGTCCTGGGAGGAACACCTGGTTCATGTAGGGGTGGTGCTGGATAAGATTCGGGCCGCTGGCCTGACATTGAAGCCAGAGAAGTGCCATCTAGGTATGGCAGAGGTACAGTACTTGGGTCACCGAGTGGGGTGTGGGAGCCAGAGACCAGAGCCAGCCAAGGTAGAGGCAGTGGCTAACTGGCCCACACCTATCACTAAGACCCAGGTGCTAGCCTTTTTGGGGACAGCAGGGTACTACCAACTTTTTGTCCCTGACTACAGCGCTATTGCTAAACCCCTGACTGACCTGACTAAAAAGAACCTCCCTAAGCAGGTACTGTGGTCTCCAGCTTGTGAAGCCGCGTTCAAAGCATTAAAACAAGCTCTTGTGAATGCCCCTGTCATGGCTGCCCCAGTCCCTAACAAACGCTTTCTTGTCCACACCGATGCTTCCATGTATGGACTGGGGGCTGTGCTGAGCCAAGTCGGGGAGGATGGAGGAGAGCACCCTGTCGCATATCTCAGCAGAAAGCTGTTACCCCGGGAAGTGAGTTATGCGGCAGTGGAGAAGGAGTGTTTGGCCCTGGTCTGGGCCCTGAAAAAGTTGAGTCCCTATCTGTACGGGCAGGAGTTCTCCCTCGTGACTGATCACAACCCATTGGTGTGGCTTAACCGGGTCTCTGGGGACAATGGCAGGTTGCTACGCTGGAGTCTAGCCCTGCAACCGTATAACTTTACCATCACTTACAGACCCGGTAAGTACAATGGCAATGCTTATGGGTTGTCCCGACAAACAGACATCACTCCGGCTTCCTAGTCCTGGTCATCCCCACGTTGACCCGCAAGGGTCAAGCCGGGTCTGCCGGAGTGTCCCACAAGGAGGGAGCCATGTGACAGAACCATCTGACTTTGTATCATATTGTTGCTGCCTCCTTTCGTCTGTTTGTTCGGCTGTTCCACGGCCCGTACAGCCCCCCTTTGTTCCCCTATGTTTTAGCTGCTACGCTCCAAATTCCTTTAAAGAGGTTGAGAGACACTATGTCTGCAAATTCAATGTGTATTAGCTGCAGAGAGGGGGGGGATTGTTTCCAGCAGCCCCCTCCTAAAGAATGTCTACTGATTAACTCAGTGCTTTTGTCTAAAATAGGACAGTATGTTAATAGGGTCTGAGACTATTGATAAGTATGTTAATGAGCTCACCTGGCTGTAATTACACAGTCATTGTTCATGTGGTATTCTCAAAGTATATATAAGTGTTGTGTTTCTTGCAATAAAAGAGAAGAGAGTTACTCTTGATCGAACCTCACTACAGAGCCTTGTCTCGTACTTGGGGGGGAATTATTGATGTGCTTCATGTATGGCGGATTGGAGTGGTCGATAGCTGTCCGGGTGTTTGGGAGTGGATTATCCTAGATGACTGTAACCCCTTTCATACTTTGGGGTGTCGTAACAGGCCGCCCTCATGGGGAGGGTCTTCTTACCAGACAAAATGAGCTAGACTTATATTGTTTGAATGTGTATGTGCAAAGTGCCTAACCTTTTTTCTTTTTCCCTTTTCAGGATATCTAAAGTACTGTAGATAGTTAGTTAGGGTGCTGTGGTTAACCACCAGAGCAAAGTTTTCTTGGTGGGGGGTGCATTGCTCAAAATGCACCCCAAAATTGTATCATATTTGTATAAACAGAGTGTCTATATTTCTTTATACGTAAATTATGTTTGTATATTCATTTTTTCCCTTTCCCCCTTTTCCAGGTTTGTGGGATACTCCTTGAAAATTTGGTAGAATTTTCGTAGGGGGGGCTGCACCAACAGCCAATGGGGACATGGCTAATTTTTGGTGGGGGGGTGGATGTAGCACCCTCCTAGGTAGGTGCTAGGTGGATAAAAGCTTAGCAGCTCCATCTGCTTATCAGGGGAGCCTAATTGTTAGTTTCCCCTGTAGCATGTGTCCATGTGTGATTCATCTGGTCTGAGGGAGTGTCCCCACTGAATCCAATAGGGGAGCCTGTTGGACAGTGGAGGAAACCCAGCCAGTGACACACAGGCTTTTATGACTATCCCAGTGGGTTGGCACTTCACTGCCGGTTTCCCTTAGAACCAATGGCGGCGGCAGCACCCGGCAGTCAATCCGAAAATCGGCTGGAGAGCTGACATTGCGGGCTCCCTGGACAGGTATATGGCTATATAATAAAAGTTAGCAGCTACAGTATTTGTAGCTGCTGGCTTTTAATTTTTTTTCCCCAGCTGGAACATCGCTTTAAGGATTTTCAGAAAATTTGCAAACATTCAGATATGATATATTCTATGTCCGATTATTGATATAATAAGAACATATATACAAGGCTAAACATAGACAATGCAATCTAGAGAAACAAACTGAGCTGAGTAGTAAGTACAATAAAGATTATGGTGGGCTTCATAATACACTGCTGGAGATGGAGATGCCAGCTATGCCCCCAGAACACCAGAATACCCCTCTTGGGAGCTAACTGTGATCAGGTTTAGACCCAGCCGGTCCTCCCTCTCTTCTCTATTTTTTCTTTTCCCCTATTAGTCTGAATGTTAGAGATTAAGAAAGACATGCGTGCAAATAAAACAGTGAATTGTACACTTAAACAGCAAATGGCGTCTACAGGACGCGTAACATCACAAATAACACGTGTAAAATATAAAAAACTATCAGAATTGAGTAACTAAATCAAACAAGTGTGACTGATTTTTCTTCTTATCGGGAGTATCTGAAGACCATATAGGGGGAACCCAGTCCCCCACTGTGGGGAGAAAGGGGATTAGGAAGGATGGTGGGGGGGAGGCAGAGTAAATTTGGATGGGTATGTGCGTAGTTTTACCAGGATTTGTAAGGGGTCACAATGAGTAAAGGGGTAATAAAAGGGTAACCATGGAGATGTCAAATCAGGTGAGCAGAGCAGGTACATGTGTGGTGCAATACCAGGAGAGGGGAGGAAGGGGGGT
The DNA here is from genome assembly GCF_965119305.1 of Pelophylax lessonae. Taxonomy (NCBI): domain Eukaryota; kingdom Metazoa; phylum Chordata; class Amphibia; order Anura; family Ranidae; genus Pelophylax; species Pelophylax lessonae. The sequence goes on along the minus strand of NC_138778.1, from coordinate 53,664,488 downwards.
GTGCGGGTGTTGTTAACTTATTACTTCCCCCCCTTAGATTTCCGAACCTTTCTCGTATAAACTGGGTTTGTATGGCTTTGATTACTTGTTGTTCACTAAACCATCCACAACTGTAATAACAATGCAACCCTGAAGATGGCAGTACAGTAGTGATAACTTTGGCTTTCCTTTTAACACACAGAGTACTTGACTCCTTTAACCACTTTAGGCCCGGAAGATTTGGCCAGGCCACTTTTTCAACTTGGCACTGCACAACTTTAACTGACAATTGCGCAGTCATGCAATGCTGTATCCAAACAAAATTTACGTCCTTTTTTCCCACAAACAGAGCTTTCTTTTGGTGATATTTGATCACCTCTGCGCTTTTTATTTTTTGCGATATTAATAAAAAAAGAGTGAAAAATTGACATTTTCTACTTTGACTGTTAAAAAATATCCAATATATTCAATTTTTGTCATATATTTAGACCAAAATGTATTTAGCTACATGTCTTTGACAAAAAATTCTCAATGAGCGTATTTTTATCCACTTTAAGACCCGAAGATTTTACCTCCTTCCTGACCAGACCATATTTTGCGATTCGGCACTGTGTTACTTTAACGGACAATTGCGTGTTTGTGCAATGTACCCAAATGAAGTTTACGTACTTTCTTTTCCCACAAATAGAGCTTTCTTTTGGTGGTATTTGATCACCTGTGCGAATTTTAATTTTTTTAAAAAAAGAGCGACAATTTTGAAAAGAAAAACAATATTTTTCACATTCTGATATATAACATTCCCAAAAAAAAATTAAAAATCTAAATTTTTTAACATTTTAGGCCAATTTGTTTTCTGCTACATATTTTTGGTAAAAAAAATCGCAATAAGCGTATTTTGATTGGTTTGCACAAAAGTTATCGCATTTATTAACTAAGGGAAAGATTTGTAATTTTTATTGTTTTTTTTTACTAGCAATGGCGGCGATCTACGATTTTTTTTGCGGGACTGCGACATTGCAGCGAACAGATTGGATCCCTAACTGACATTTTTTGGGGGACCAGTGACATTACTACAGTAATCAGTGCTAAAAATATGCACTGTTACTGTAATAATGACACTGGCAGGGAAGGGGCTAACACTGTTGGTGATCAAGGGGTTAAATGTATGCCTCATGCTTACTGACGTGTGTGGGGGGAGGGGGTTCTGTGACAGAGACAGTGATCGCAGGTTCAGCTATGTCTGTCCCAGAGAAGATCTGCCTGCTTTGTTTACACAAGTGGGCGGATTTTCTCACACTTTCCCCGACGATTGGGGAAGAGAGGAGGTGATCGCCGCCTCTCCTCCTCTGGCCCGACTCTCGCTGTGTCTAAACATAGCGGGAGCGAGCCTCTGGCGGCGCGCGCGTGCCGCCGAGACAGCTAGGAGTCCAGCGACGTAGGTCTACAACGCTGGACCCAGGGCTGCCACAGTGAGCGGTCCTAAAATGGTTAACCACTTGCCGACTGCCTAACGCCGATCTACGTCGGCAGTCAGCCCCTCACAGGCAAAGTGACGTAGGGCTACGTCACTAGCCTGTGAGGGTCTAGGGAGCGAGCGCGCGCCCCCGGAGGCGCGCTCCCGCTCCCGCGTGGTCACGGACCCCCCCGCGCGTGTGACCGGCGGACCCGATGTCCGCCGGTCACTCGGCGATCGGCGGGGGAGAGGGAGAATGTCAGGCAGCTTGTGTAAACAAGCCACCTGTCATTCTCCTTGCTGTTAGGATACTGATCACTCGGATCTAGTATGTAGATCCGTTGATCAGTGTCCATACAGCTCAAGCCCCAGCCAATCACAGTAGAAAGCACGCCCCTAGGGATACACACAGCCCCTCCCTCCCAAATAAAGTTAACCCCTTCACTACCAGTGTATTTTTACAGTAACAGTGCATATATATAGCACTGATTACTGTAGAAATGTCACTGGTAACCCCAAAAGTGTCAAAAATGTCAGTCAAGGGTCCGATCTGTCCGCCCCAATGTCGCAGTACCGCAAAAAAAATCGCAGATCGCCGCCATTACACGTTAAAAAAAAAAAACAACAAAAATGACAGAAATCTTTCCCTTTGTTAGTAAACGCGATAACTTTTGCGCAAACCAATCAAAATACGCTTTTTGCGATTTTTTTTACCAAACATAGGTAGCATAAAACAAATTGGCCGAAAAAGTAAAAAAATTTTGATTTTTAAATTTTTTTTTGGGGAATTTCATATAAAAAAATGTGAAAAATATTGCTATTTTTGCAAAATTGACGCTCTTTATTTGTTTATAGCGCGTGATCAAAAAATCGCACAGGTGATCAAATACCACCAAAAGAAAGCTCTGTTTGTGGGAAAAAAAGGACGCCAAATTCGTTTAGGTACAGCGTCGCACGACCGCGCAATTGTCCGTTAAAGTCACGCAGTGCCGAATCGCAAAATACCCCCTGGTCGGAATGGGGGTAAAATCTTCCGGGGCTTAAGTGGTTAAAGTCACATATGTGGCCCCAAAATTCTGGTAGTAAAACACAAATATATAATTTATTCAAAACCATCTTTCTTTTAATTTTGTATTAAATGTATGACTACCGCTAACTGTAACGCAACTTTAGAAACGGGCTTTATTCAATAAGGTAGCTTGGTTGTGCATGTAATCCTTAAATAGTAAATCCACTTTTATGGAAAAATATAGTAAATACAAATAAAAAATATAGAATATATAATTGCTAGATAACCCACGTTGTAATTTGATGTTTATAAAAATGCTTTAAAAAAATTACCTTTCTATTTCAATCTCCCGTCATTGTAATTGTCTTTACAATTCAATGCAATATGGCAACCTGGAGGTGTTCATCTTTGGTGTTCAGAACACCCCCAGAAATATCATTCCTTGCTTTTGTAATTTGCTCATTTATTTTCCCAGAAGTTTGCATTAAGACATAGGTCAGATTTTAGGCCCCCCTCTGTAATCGAAGTTATAACTTTGGTGAGATACACCCCAAGGGTTGAATATGTCCAAAGGGGTGCAGACCTTGCAACTCTACTCATTAGAACACTGATAGTACACCAGGTGGTTATAATGACCTTCCCACTTAGAGTCTTGCAAGAACATATTGGAAAAAACAGCTATTTCTTCAGTACAGTAAAAGGTAGAAATCTGCTACAAAGTTTAATAAAACCCCTGCAATGTACATAGATCACCCAGAGGGGATTGTTTTTTTCTTTACAAATGTGGAGTTCCTCTTTAAGTTTAATGCTCTTAAAGTGATTGTAAACAATCATCCTGTAAAACAAACCATTCAGTTTAAAATAGAAATGAAAGGCAAAACATTTGTGTAAAGATATTAAAAACATTATAAATACCTTTTTTTTACTTTTTTTAAGTAATCACATTACCTCAGTTTTCAGCTGCATAGGAGCTGAAGGAGGAGAAGCAGCAGCACACTGAGCTTCCCAGTGAATGGCTGTGCAGGGGAGGCATGTCAGGACAAGTCTGATCATTGGAGGAGAGTACACTGAGTTCCCAGCATAGCTAGAGAACTAGTGTGTTCTCCTGTTTAGTGTGGTCAGTTTTAATAGGAAAGCAGAGGGACTGGCAGGAATACCGGGGATTTCACAAAAAGAAAGCAATACAAAGAGAACAGGATACTTTCTCATACAAGTACATGGTTCAGCAGACATATATCAGGAATATGAAGTGTTGGGGTAACAAACATTTTAACTACATCACCATGCTCACATTTCCCATGTTGTTTGTCTATTATTCTGAATAATGAGAACACTATCTTCTAAAAAATAAAAACAATTATAGTATAATTGCAATATTATTAGAGAGAGATGAGCAATCAACTCAACGCGTTTTGGTATTTCCTGCTTCTTTAGGAGCTAATGGCATCTAAACAATAGACATAATACAAAAACAATCCACTATTTCCTAATAAACTAGGAAATCTGAGGGACTGGTAGGATCACCAACCAGGGATTTCACACAAAGGAAGCAGTACAAAGAGAAGGAGTCTTCTACAAACCAGTACATGGTAAAGCAGGCAGATATCAGGAATATGAAAAGTTGGGGTAACAAACGCTTTAAAGTTTATTTGATCTCTAACAATGAACGTCTACTATATGTTCTCTTTGTCTGTTGGGCTCCTATGAGCTAAAATGATCCTGTGTTTCCTACCTCTGCTGCATAGTTATCAGTTATAATGGTTCCTAGCTATCTCTGTGGGCTACAGAGCCCCCCCCCCCCCATATTATGTAGAAGGGGGAGGCTTTCATTCAGCCAATCTCTCCTACCGCGCTACTGTATTCTGATGATGGGACCTCCCGCCAGACTACGCTGATCAGCACTTGCAGCAATTGGCTGCAAGCCCTGATCGAATGCTGGTTTTCCTCCAAGACCGTTCCGGCTGAGCCGGCTGACTTTCCGAAAGGAAGGAAGTTACTGACAGACTCAACCAAGCCCTCTTTCCAAATTAAAATATCAACATAGTGAGACATCTTATAAATGCGGTGAGGTCCTGCATACCAAATCTCATTCACCATACCCAATCGACCCCCGTGCAATATTGGATTAGAACAGTAAATGAGATAATGCACATGGAGGAACTTACAGCTTTGCTAAAGGAGATAAGAAGTTTGCTTTAAAAAATGTGCACACAGTGGGCCCACTTTAACTTGACCACAAGATATAAGACTTTTCTTACAAACTTGTAGATGTAGTGGAAGAAAATATAGTGGTACCCAACAACGTATTAAAGGTTTCTTCTTTTTTTTTTTCTTTCTCATCCTTTTAGTTTTTTATTTTTTCTTCTCCCCCCCATTCCTTATCCCTCTTAGGTCCCTTCAAAAAAAAGAAAGAAAAAACTTTTAGAGGGGCTCTTCAATTGCATCCCCTCTGCGACACATAACTTATACTACAGAATATTATTGAATATGGCAGTTTTAATCTGTAAAGTATAGAGTTGAGCGAACACCTGGATGTCCGGGTTCGGCGGGTCCGGCCGAACTTGAAAAAAAAGTCCGGGTTCATGACCCGGACTTAACCCGAACTTTACCCCGATCCAGAACCCCATTGAAGTCAATGGAGACCCGAACTTTTAAGCACTAAAATGGCTCTAAAACAAACATGGATAGGGCTAGAGGGCTGAAAATGGCAGCAAAATCATCTTAAGAGCATGGCAAGGTCAGGGCATAAAGATTGTGCACTGCACCCCCACACAGTACAATCAATGTAGATCGCTGTCTGATTAAAGAAGATTCTTCCTATTATTTCCCTCAAAGCAATCTCCAGCCTGACCTTACAATAATCTCCTATCTCTCCCTCCGGGCAAAAAGATTGTGCACTGCACCCCCACACACTCAAATCAATGTAAATCGCTGTCTGATTAAAGAAGATTCTTCCTATTCTTTCCCTCAAAGCAATCTCCAGCCTGACCCTACAGTAATCTCCTATCTCTCCCTCAGCAAAAGTATGAGGAACCTCTCCCTGATGAGATAGAGCTAACTGGTCCATTTTATCCAGGGTGCAGGCAGCTGGCTGGGGCATAGTATTTTGCATCTTCAGGAGAAGACAGAGGACACTGCTTCAACTGTCTCCTGGGTTCTGAGCTTCAAGTGGAGAGGTCCTGTGTCTACAGCCATCACTTGGGTATCCAGACTAGAGGCTCTTCATGCCACTTGCCTGGGGAACGGTTTAGGGGGAACTCTCCAGCCAGCCAACTGGACTATCAGAGGCATTTCACCTCTTTGTGAGAGAGATGTTGCCCCAAGGGGAACACAAGTAGTCACTTGTACTTTATTGTTCTTATAGGGTTACTCTGAGTATCTCAAAGACTATACACTGCTGTCACCTAGTGCCCTAATTGAGGCATTGCTCCAAGGTGCTCCAAGTTGCTCCAAGGCAGCTCATGGTATTGGAATAGCTGCAATGCCTGGTAGTATTTGTTCTGTGCGTATTACATAACTCTGATATCAACTTGTTCGCATTTTCAATTTAACGTGCATTCATTCAGTAAACCTCAAGTTGCACATTGCTGTTAGTCTGATCGTTTGGCTATTACTTCTATATTACACAACCATCACAATTGGGGATAAATAAACTGCAATATATTCAACATTCGTTCTTGCTTTACATATTTCATTATCCATTCCCATATTCTTTAAATGTTCCAAAAAATAACATAATGAATTTACATGATTTAAAAGGGTTCATTCACTAAAGGAATAGAAGGAGTAGAGCAGGTTCACTTTCCACAGTATTTTTTTTCTGAGCCTAATAAATTAGGTGAAGCAAATTTAAATTGGATTGCATAAAATTAGATTATTAAATTCAGCACAGCTTCACCTCATTCACTAAGCTAAGTGAATGTTAGCTTTACAAGGTGATTTTTTTTTTTTTTTTTGGTTTATTAAGGAGAGGAAGTTGTACTGAATTGAATCATCCAACTATATACAATCCAATTTCACTTCCCATCATCATCCAATCGCCCACACACAAAAATCTATTGTATTCTTTGCAAAGTGAATTTTTACTTTGTTTTACCCTATTGGCTAAGCTAGGTGAAAATTCACTTTGTAAAGTGCAAATTTATTTCTCAAAGTGAACATTCTTCCTCTTTAGGAAATTGGCCAAAATAGGACTTTTCAAGGTATTTAAAATTAAACAAAATGTTGTATCAAGAAGGTATATTATGTAGATTATTGTTTGAATTGTATTTTATCTATAATATTAATTGCACTTTTAAAATGTATTTTTTTCTGATAATACAATAATACCGGGTTTCTCAAATATGCATACACAATTTGAATACTTTCATTTTTTTCACAATTGCTTTTATTGAAGTAGATTATAGTAGAAAAAAAACAGAAAATAATGTAAATTGTATGATATATAATACAATTGAGATCATAATAAAAAACATAAAGCATATTTAGTTAAAAAATTTAAGAAATGGTATAGAAGGAATAGTGAAGGATAAATAATGACAAAATTGAAGTAAAACAATAATTATTTGATCAATATGGGCTTTGGTATGTTTTCCTGGTCTAATAGAATGGATAATTGGGTATAGTGTGGCATCTTTTAATTATTGACTGTCACACGGGTGACTCAGACTGTGTGAAAAAGGAAATAAGTTATTGTACGTAATAGGCAATCTTACTGTAATGTCAGGTGTTCATTAGTGATTTATATTCATCAGATAGTATAAAGATATTCCATGTTTGCCAGGTTTTATGAAAGCCTGAAGTGGATTCATTGGCCATCGCCAAAGTCTCTTTCATGACCTAAACGTTATTTACTTCCGCCAACCATTCTTTGACAGTTGGGGTTTGCGCAGATTTCCAATAATATGATATTATTGTCTTGGCATAGTTTAGAAGCTGTCTCTCCAGTGAGTTTTTGTATTTCTTGAAGTTTGGAAGTGTGAGGGATCCATTTTTTGACTTTGGTTGGTGTAGAATACCATTGGTTAGGCGCTTTATAGGTTTCCTGCATTTGTGTGCTTAGAGAACATTTATGTGCTAAAATGCATGCTTTTTTCCACTCCTTATCAGTCATATTTATTTCTAGGCCTTTTTTTCTTTTTTCAAAATGCGTGAGGGGTCTGGAAAAAGCATGCATTTGCTTGTGATTGTTTAAATATAATCACCAAGCTGGATATGGAGCCAGTGATTGAAACTTTCAATATTGCATTCTAATTGGATTGTCTCTCTGGTTTTTAATTTACCTCTGTATAGACAATAGAACGCAAGAAGGTGGGAAGTCAATGGGCCCAGATTAGAGGAAAGATTCCCATTGTTTGAGATTTTGTGGAAAATGTCTAATGTTGTGTAGTTCAAAGGGGGTTGTTTGAGTTTTGGTAGTAGGGATTTTCTGGTATTCAATGTAAGAATTTTAAGGGTAAGTTTGACCATGTACTTTCTAAGATTATCCAATCTTTGTTTGTGGCAGTTCCAATCGATTATTCTTGTTAAGTGTGTTGCATAGTAGTAGACTTTTAAGTCTGGTAGACCCATTCCACCTGACATTTTTGTTAGGGTCATTTGGTTGAGTTTAATTATTGGACTTATTCCTGCCCAAAAGAAAATGGCATTGTAGTGTGGTAAGTTTTTTGAAGAAAGGTAAAGAGAGTTTGATGAGAAGAGCAGGGCCGCTGATACGGGGGGGGACCGGGCCTCTTCTTGTAGGGGGCCCGAGCACACAGGGGGGCCCACACAGGGAGGGGGATTAGTGATGGACAACAAATACAGAACTCTTCCTCCAGCAGATAAAAGCTGAACTCTCTCCCTGCTGCCAGCTTTTATCTGCTGAGAAGGGTACAGTTGTCCCTCACTAATCCCCCTCTCTGTGTGGGCCCCCCCTCCAAGCACTGGCTCTAATGTTATCTCTGCTCCTCAGTTTATCTATAACTTTATTTCTCTCCCTCTGTCTTTCTGATCCTGGAGCTCCAACTGGCCAGCCTGTATATTTTTTTCATCTCATCTTCATTTTTATTTATTAACTCTTCTTTTAGATTTAGCAGGAAATATGGCACCCCAAATGCAGCGTGATTTTGCGGCAATTGTTGCCCGACGAATTGCAGTGAAATCATGCAAACAATCGCAGAACGCCTGTCACCCAAAAGAAGCTCTTGTACTTTTTTGGGTGACAGGCATCCTGCAATTCTGTTTGTGCAATTTCCTGAGATTCGTTGGGCGACAATTGCAGCAAAATCGCGCCACGTTCGGGGTGCCATTGTAAGTCACGGGAATCACTCGGGCGTCCCGCATCTTGCAATGGTTCGGGATCATGGGCAGAATTGCCGCAATTCTGCCCGCGATCCTTATGCCTACATGTGAATAAAGCCTAAAGACATACAGTTGTGTTCAAAATTATTCAACCCCCCAATGCTGTAAAGGGTTTTAGGGAATTTAGTGTACATTTGTAATTGTATTCAGAATGAAATCCTACAAGGACTTTTTAAAGAACCATATGCAACTAAAATGACATCAATTGGTTTTGTAATACAGTAGTAAATGTTTCTTTTGTGAATTCTTCATTGACACAATTATTCAACCCCTTTAAAGACTACCACTCTGAAGAACAGAGGTTCATTGAAGTGTTTTCAATCAGGTATTGAAAACACCTGTGGATGTCAGGGAGCAGCAATAAAGCCTAATAAGCACCAATTAGGCAGCTTTAAAATGACTGTGATACTCAGCTCCTTCTAGACATTTACTGGTGTGGTTACAAACATGGTGAAGTCAAGAGAATGGTCCAGAAAGACAAGAGAAGAGGTGATTACTCTTCACAGGAAGGGCAATATCTATAAGAAGATTGCAAAGATGTTAAACATACCAAGAGACACCATAGGAAGCATCATTCGCAAATTCAAGGCAAAGGGCACTGTTGAAATGCTACCTGGTCGCGGCAGAAAGAAGATGCTGACTTTGACTGCTGTGCGCTACCTGAAGCGTAGAGTGGAGAAAAGTCCCCATGTGACTGCTGAGGAACTGAGAAAAGATTTGTCAGATGTGGGTACTGAAGTTTCTGCTCAGACAATACGGCGCACACTGCGTAATGAAGGCCTCCATGCCAGAACTCCCAGGCGCACCCCCTTGCTGTCTCCAAAGAATAAGATGAGTCGACTGCAGTATGCCAAAAGTCATGTGGACAAACCACAGAAGTTTTGGGATAGTGTTCTGTGGACTTATGAAACAAAATTAGAACTGTTTGGGCCCATGGATCAACGCTATGTTTGGAGGAGGAAGAACAAGGCCTATGAAGAAAAGAACACCTTGCCTATTGTGAAGCATGGCGGGGGGGGGGGGTCAATCATGCTTTGGAGCTGTTTTGCTTCTGCAGGTACAGGGAAGCTTCAGCGTGTGCAAGGTACCATGAATTCTCTTCAGTACCAGGAGATATTGGATGACAATGTGATGCAGTCCGTCACAAACCTGAGGCTTGGAGACGTTGGACCTTTCAACAGGACAATGATTCCCAAGCATACCTCCAAGTCCACTAGAGCATGGTTGCAGATTAAAGGCTGGAACATTTTGGAGTGGCCATCACAGTCACCAGAGTTAAATCCGATTGAGAACCTCTGGTGGGACAGTGCACAAGCCTAAGAATGTGACTGAACTGGAGGCTTTTGCCCATGACGAATGGGCGAAGATACCCGTAGATCGCTGCAAGACACTTGTGTCAAGCTATGATTCACATTTAAAAGCTGTTATAACTGTAAAAGGATGTTGTACTAAGTACTAAGATTGAATGTCACTTGGGGGTTGAATAAAACTGATAATGATGTGAGCACAGAAAAGACATTTGTGGTTATTTCATTATAAATGTTATGTTATATTTGTCTGACCTACACGTGCCTCTTTGATTTAATTGTAAGCAGGATGACTGAATGATCAAAATTAATGTCAAACTGGCCAAAACAATCAATTTCAGTGGGGGTTGAATAATTTTGAACACAACTGTATTTAGCAAAAATTACAATAAAAGCATTACTAGCAGACACAAATACAACATAACTCACATAATTCCTGCTAAATCTAAAAGAAAAAACTGAGATGAAAAAATTATACAGGCTGGCCAGCTTCAGTATGTCACAGTACACGTTGGCATTCATGGTTCCCTCAATGAACTGTAGCTCCCCAGTACCGGCAGCACTAAGGCAGCCCCAGACCATGACACTCCCACCACGATGCTTGACTGTAGGCAAGACACACTTGTCTTAGTACTCCTCACATGGTTGCTGCCACACACGCTTGACACCATCTGAACCAGATAAGTTTATCTTGGTCTCATCAGACCACAGGACATGGTTCCAGTAATCCATGTCCTTAGTCTGCTTGTCTTCAGAAAACTTTTGCAGGCTTTCTTGTGCATCATCTTTAGAAAAGGCTTCCTTCTGGGACGACAGCCATGCAGACCAATTTGATGCAGTGTGTGCGGCATATGGTCTGAGCACTGACAGGCTGACCCCCCCACCCCTTCAACCTCTGTAGCAGTGCTGGCAGCACTCATACCTCTATTTCCCAAAGACAACCTTTAGCTATGATGCTGAGCATGTGCACTCAACTTCTTTGGTCGACTATGGCGAGGCCTGTTCTGATTTTGGGACCTGTCCTGTTAAACCACTGTATGGTCTTGGCCACCAGTTTTAGGGTCTTGGCAGTCTTCTTATAGCCAAGGCCATCTTTATGTAGAGCAGCAATTCTTTTTTTCAGATCCTCAGAGGGTTCTTTGCCATGAGGTGCCATGTTGAACTTCCAGTGACCAATATGATAGCGATAAGTGAGTGAGAGCGATAACACCAAATTTAACACACCTGCTCCCCATTCACACCTTAGACTTTGTAACACTAATGAGTCACATGACACCAGGGAGGGAAAATGGCTAATTGGGCCCAAATTGGACATTTTCACTTAGGGGCGTACTCACTTTTGTTTCCAGTGGTTTAGACATTAATGGCTGTGTGTTGAGTTATTTTGAGGGGACAGCAAATTTACACTGTTATACAAGCTGTACACTCACTACTTTACATTGTAGCAAAGTGTAATTTCTTCAGTGTTGTCACATGAAAAGATATGATAAAATATTTACAAAAATGTGAGGGGTGTACTCACTTTTGTGGAATACTGTATTAGTAAGTCAATGGTAAAGTGAGTTAGGTGTGTTTCAAGTCATGAAGGGTTGAGTCTGCAGCGACTCTTTTAGTATTTTGATGGTAAAGGATATTGTCCAGCGATCTGATAATTTAGGATGGGGAATTTGATATGGTATGGTGCAAATATTTCCATCTCGTGGATGATATAATGTCTGATGGGGAGGTACCTAAAGTGGTGCTTCGGCCTCCCCCTACAAAAGTTAAAAGTCCGCAGCTACATGTATTGTAGCGGCTGACCTTTATTATTAGGACACTTACCTGCCCTGGAATCTAGCGATGTTGGCACCGCAGCCGATATTTCCATCAGCTGTCGGGTGCTGCCTCCACCATTGCCAGTAAGGAAATCCCTACTGCGCATGCGTGAAGCACTCTTGCACTCTTTTACTGGCCTGGCAGCATGGAAAGGTGGAGGGAGGAGGGGGCCGAACTTCTGACGTACCTCGCAGTGGCGAGGCTAGATGGAAGTGGGGATAGGATACCTGTCAAAAACAGGTACCCACTCCCCCCTCCCTCGGATAGGTGCCAAATGTGGCACCAGAGGGGGGAGAAGACAGATAAGCGGAAGTTCCACTTTTGGGTGGAACTCCGCTTTAGGATAAACCAATATTGTGAATTAGTTTTGGATGATTATCCACATAAAGAGTTGTAGGATTTGACTGTAATTCTATAATTATCTATAGATTACATCATCAACAAGCGGTGTTACTTAATATTAACTAGAACACATGAAAGCAGGTGTCTAACAATACTTTTATAGATACATTTTTTGAAATATGTGACTTTTAAAAACAAAAGCAGAAAAACACATGAATCAAAAGAGCAGATATCTTAAAGTGAAACTAAACCCTCACATTTTTTTTTTTTAAATATACTCCTTTACACTAGTGTACTATGTATTTACCAACCTTTTGATTCGTTTTGATTTGGAAATGTGTTTTTTTGGGGTCCATTTTCCCCACTTCCTGTTCTTCTCCCAGATGGGTACCCCCTCTGCAGTACCGTTCTCAAGGGGGCACCTGTGCATGCACACTCCAACCCCTAGGACTACATCCCTGTGGGGAGACGCTGGCCATGGAGTTCGCTGTAGCTCCCCCTCCCATGTCCTTTGATTGGCATGCAAATCTGGAGCTCTGGACTGCAGCCCCTCCTCTTCTCCGCTCCATGTCTCATATAAGTGACAGCAGCTCTGTAATTGATAGTCCTCTGTTCGTCGGCTCCAAGCTGAATGTACCCCTGGGACAGTGATAGCAGCACAACTAGGAACAGGGCAATTTTCTCCAATAAGGTAATTTTTAATAAAGAAATATTGTAACATATAACTTATCATATTTTGTTTTTTTTTTATTTCACTTCAAATTCTTTGTTATTTTTTAACCATCCCCAGTCAGCATTGCGTGTCCCCTCCTTCAGCTCCAACAGCATTGTGTCACCGATTCCCATCTCCCACCCCGTCATTATGTGTCACCCATCCCCCACCATGTCATAGCGTGCACCCATCACCCACACCATCACAGCGTATCACCCATTCCCCACCCCATCATTGTGTGTCACCCACCCCCACGCTGTCATTGAGTGTCACACCATCGCCAACCCCGTCTTAGTGTGTCACCCATCCCCCACCATGTCATTGTGTGTCACCCATCCCCCACCCCGTCATTGTGTGTCACCCATCCCCCACCATGCCCTAGCGTGTCACCCATCCCTCACCCCATCATAGCGTGTCACCCATCCCTCACCCCATCATAGTGGCATCCATCAAAGTACACGTCAATCACGGTGTCCAGCGAAGTCATCTGTGTCACTTATGGCATCAAGCGAAGTCTGCGTTCAGCATAGTAGCTTGCGTCGATAGATAGATAGATAGATAGATAGATAGATAGATAGATAGATAGATAGATAGATAGATAGATAGATAGATAGATAGATAGATAGATAGATAGATAGATAGATAGATAGATAGATAGATAGATAGATAGATAGATAGATAGATAGATAGATAGATAGATAGATAAAAAAGGCTTAAAAAAATATTATAATATTACTAAATAATATAGACAGACAGACAAATTTAGTACATTGTTGCCATCTAGTGGTGAACTGAGAGATATAGTCAGAATTGTACTATATAGACAATTTGGCACATGCAGTACTAATGCTATCTTCAGTTCAGATATTTATATTTCCTTGAAATATTGTGTAGTTTGTAAGAAGTATAATTAGGCAATCAACCAGTAAAAGTTGAACATTGTACTATATAACATGTTAATATTCTGGAAGAAACATGTACCTATAACTTATAGGCTGTATATTTAAAATACTGGTAATAAGTAACATATATTAGAACAATAAATTATATAGTAGAGAGGTTATCAATAGAGTTGAGCGGACATCTGGATGTCCGTGTAAGGTGGGTCCGGCCGAACTTGAAAAAAAAAGTCCGGGTCCGTGACCCGGACTTTTTCCGAACTTGACCCGGACACCGAACCCCATTGAAGTCAATGGGGACCCGAACTTTCAGGCACTAAAATGGCTCTAAAAAACCAATGGAAAGGGCTAGAGTGCTGCAAATGGCAGCAAAATGTAGTTAAGAGCATGGCAAGTGCTCTGCAAGCAAATGTGGATAGGGAAATAACTTAAAACAACAAAAAAAAACAGAAAAATAAAACAATTTTCTTCATCTGTGAAGGATGAGGCCCATATGGAGTAGGAGAGAGGTTGAGGTGGCGGTGGATGTGGCGGTGTAGGTGGAAGCGGCGGTGGAGGGGGACGAGGTAGCCAACATTGCTTTTTTTTTTTAGTCATTTTAAATTAGGGTACACCCCAAAAGAGTGAGAAAGATCAAAAATATAACAATGGCTGGGTAAGGCCGGTATCCATCTCTATTCTGCACAAGGTACGGACAAGTCCTGTGGGATCCATGCCTGGTTCATTTTAATGAATGTGAGCTTGTCCACATTGGCTCTGGACAGGCGGCTGCGCTTGTCTGTGATAACGCCCCCAGCCGTGCTAAATACACGTTCAGATAATACACTGGCTGCAGGGCACGCCAGCACCTCCAAGGCGTAAAGGGCAAGCTCAGGCCATGTGCCCAATTTGGAGACCCAGAAGTTGAAGGGGGCAGACTTGTCATTCACTACATGTAGGCGTGTGCACACATACTGCTCCACCATGTTGGTGAAATGCTGCCTCCTGCTAAGACGTTCCATATGAGCTGCTGGTGCTGCTGTTTGTTGTGGCGTGCTGACAAAGCTTTTCCACATTTCGGTGATGCGTTCTGAAAGGTAATACCCCTTGGTAGGTATAATTCTGCCGGCCAGTCTCCCTTCAATCTGCAAAGAATATACGAGCGCTCGGAAATACAACATCTAGACAGGTTAGTGTTTCAATGGTGTATTTGAATATATGTATCCTGATGACAGCTTATATACAGTACAAAAGGGGATGTAACAATTAGTCTTCCCAGACCACTAAAAATACGTTATACAATTACTTCATCATGCATAGAAAGCAGGAAAGGTGTTCATATATACCAAGAGACAAAGAATGTTTACATTCAGGAAGCAGCCCAGGAAAGACTGAGTCTGAAATAATACCCTTAGAAATCAGGACAGGCTTCTCTCAGTAAAACACAATCGAAGGAAACTTACAATGGAAAAGAATTGAAGGAAGCCCATAGCTTTGAGAATCAGCATCCTATAGAAAACCTAAATTCTTTAAAATAGTTACAGTTCATAAAGGGGGCCTCTGGATAAATGAATTTAAGCATGGCTAAATTAATATCACTTATATCAATCCTCTCATTTGTCATAAAAATGACAATTATAAGTCTTGTTTCCAAAATGCATCATCTTGTGTTGCCTTCTTGTTTCCAAAATGCATCATCTTGTGTTGCCTTATAAATACATTGGCCCATTTTTACAAGCAAATATATAAAAAGAAGAAGAAGCAATAAACAAAAGTAACATTCCAGCTTGTCTGATCCATGATAATACAGATCCAAAAAAATCTCCAAAACTTCTCATGATACCTCGGCCTTTAAGGTGGTAGATACAGTTAGTAACAGTCCATACAAGGGAAAACACTGAAAATGAAGTCAGGTATCAGCAACCACAGTTTGTCTGAGTCCGGTGAAACTGGAAAAGTCATTTTCTACAGGGTCAGGGCGGTCTGCCCCCGTTAGTACCCCCTTTTCTTGACTCTCCTGTTCAAGGTCAGGGCGGTCTGCCCCCGTTAGTACCTCCTTTCTTGCTTCTGGATCCTCCGGCTCAGGTCCTCTCCGCACCAACTTCACTCTAGTGGCATGGATCCAAGTAGGGCTGTGTTCGGTCAAAACAGCGGTCCTGGTAACTGCTACCACGGTGGTCTCTGGGCCGTAGGCGAAATCCTTTTGTTTCTTTCTTTTGGGCAGCAGCTTCATCACCACTACGTCTCCTCCTCTGAAAGGATGGGTATTTTCCTGTAAAGAGAAAAGAGAGGTGCGAGCAACTTTTTGTTCCGTACCACTTGATTCAAAGTTTCAATTACTCTTTTCTTAATTTGTCTTTATTTGTGCTATTCATTCTTTCCATTATACCTGATAATAATCTATCTTCAAGATTTTAACTAGTTCCTGGCATATTTTTGATATGAAAGCATGAGCAATATTAGAACTAATTCGAAGCAGGCACCCCCATCCAGGAATAATCTCCTGATTGAGAATGCACGCCACCGTGTGGGCATCTCCCTTTTTGTGGTCCTAAATGCTTCCACTCATCTGCTAAACACGTCCACTATTGACTAAAAGAACTCTTATTTCTTCCCTGCTTTGGGCCTATATGTGAAATCTATTTGTAGATGTGTGAAAAGGTTTGATGGGGATTGGAGATGCTCATGTTTGGCCTGTTTGTTTGGATTGTTTGTTCCTAATACAGGTGATGCATCTAGCAACATATGCTTGCATTAAACTGTCAGTAATACTTCATATGTTCTTTCCCACCCCCTGTGTCCAATTCCATAATACTAGGCAATAAACAGTGGGGCGCTAGCTGCGGGGATACACACAAGAGCTCCCCTCTTTTAGAAAAAGGCTATTCACAACTTTTTCTAAAACATCACCTAAGTCCTTTAAAACCTGTTCTGTAGCATGCGTTTGTAGCTTTGATAATGTGTGATCTTTTGGCCTGGAGCAGGAAATTATCTACAAAAACATCTTCTGCTCCTTCTATGGCTGCCTATATATCAGGTTTGAGTGTAACACACCCTTTAATACCAGTAGCCCATTTAAAACTGGGGCCTACCTAGGGCAAATGATGTGGCCATTCCGATTACCATCTCACAAGATGCTATGTGCTATGTTCAGAGTCACTTCAGGCATGCCTTTAGGCCTGGATTGCGACCATCTTTGGACAAAAACTATAGGGCAAAGTCTACCACCATACTCCTGGGCAAGTACACCTGTCATGGTCTTACAATTATCCCTTGCATAAACACAAAACATTTTTCCATGATTTGGGAGGCCCAGTGCAGGCGCTACAACCATAGCATTTTTCAGATACATAAACGTATTTAACATTTCTTGTGACATATCTGGACCTGTGGTTTGTCTCAAAATGTTATTATAGATAGGAGCAGTCCGGATCCATAACAAGCAATGATCCTGTGGGCGGGCAAGACCCACTGTGGGCTGGCAAGACCCACTTCTTATATGACTGACTCTACTATCACCCTCTGTGAGAACAAAACCAAGGTAAAAAAACATTTTCCTGACACCACTGTCATAATTCCTGTGACACTTTGTTTCCACATACATGTACATTTCTTCAATAAACTCACTCGCTCTGACTGGCCTCCACAGAGTGACTACATATGTCATATACATATTGTAGCGGGACTGACCCATGAGCAGGTGTCCATCCCCTCTTGCGTGGTCTGGAGAACTATAGAACAGACAACCAAATTGTCTATTTAGCCCCTAAGGCATTTCTACACCAGGTCAGTTACCTGGACTGAAAAACAAGAAACAAAGATGGCTGTGTCTCCTTGTCCAATAGGACGCTTAAAAAAAACCACATTACTTAAACCAATCACTGTAAAGTGGGTAGCATCGGATGGTATGGCTGTCAGTAGAGATGGCATATCAGATACCACTTGCAGATAAAGAACTAAAAACTTTGTGGCTTAGTGACAATTTTCCAAAAAAACTTTTTGGCTTCATGCTACTCTAACAAAAATCTGGCCAGAGGTTCCCCTCTTACAATAGAGGATAACCGTAAAAATATCATTCAAGAACTATAATCAGATAAAAGTTAATCTGATTTGAAACTTTTGGCTCTGTGCTAACAGGGTCCAATGGTCACACTAATTGCGGTAACTCTTTCATAAATTCTATAACTATAAGAAACAAAGATATGACATTTGAACGCTTTCTTGGCAAATAGCCAATTTTCAAAATTTTGCAGGAAGGCTCCCCTTCACATAGGGGAACATTTGCAAAATATAATTTTATTCTATAATTCTATAATAAATTATCTCAAAATATCCTGCCGACAACGGCAATTAATGTTTTGCCTAATAAAATTGTGTTTTCTATTCACTATTATTACTCTTTCCAGAGGTTTCTATGTTTTATACACAATGTATAAATGGAAAACTCCAAAAAAAAAATAAAATAATTGCATATGTGTGGGAATGCTGGCACTGTTAGTCCTACAACTGTTCCAAATTAGGAAATGCTAGCTGCATTTCCAGAAGTGACCCCCCTCTTTTCCCCTCTCGTAAGGAAATGTAGTAGCTTAAAGCGTATACGATAAGGTCTTTAGAGAAGCAAAAATTTGTGCTTGTCTGACATTACTAAGAAAACTACACCTGCCTTGGAGAATGAAACTGTGGGGTACAGGTGTGGTCAGGGGTATTGGGTATTTGTAAGGTAATATTATTGTAGGGGGGGCCTATGTTGAAAATGTCCTACTCTTTGATTTGCTTCTTCTGATAAGGCCTTTGGAAATGTGTGCTGACAGGCTGTTTTTCTTCAGACAGATCAAAAAAGCCAGCCATATCGCTTTCTGTTATGGCTTTTTGAAAACCTTCCAAAGTTTTTGTAGCCCAATCAGAAACTTGCTGTTTTACAATTAACATGTACTGTGACTTTAAATTAACAACAAATGTTTGAATTATAAGACTGTGCTATTCAGCAGTGACACCTAACTGCCCAAAACTCACCTGTCTCACCTGCCTTCTGTCTATAGGCAATCGCTGTGGACTATATCTATGTGTTTAAAGACTTTCACTTTCACTTCTAATAGCTCTACATAGCTTTTTCCTATTCTATTGTACTAATACAGGGCATAAATAAACCAATTCTCCCCGCATGTTCCATGTACTTTACATTACAACTAAACATTTACTAAAATATTTACTTGTATCCTAATATCTCTAAGGCTGGCCACACATGTCCGGACAACTCTTTATCACAATTTTCTGTTAGATCCACCACAAACCACATAATAAGAGGTCAAAATTAAACACATTCATAGTCGGCCATCTTGGCTGCAAAGGGGGACAGAGACATTCAGCAGGCAGCACACCACTCAGCGTTTCCAGTAACCACCCCTGAGGATAAACTGGTTCAGCTGGCTGCAATACAACACTATTGCTTGCACCTCTTAGGCAGCCTGAGAAATTTGGCACTATCTGCTTGTGGCGGGGAACATATATAAGGCCGGGACTCACTCACCCATCCACTTAGCATTGCAATACTTGAAGTAGCCTTATAAACTTGGGGGCTTGGCGCACGGCGAAGATGGTCGCCTAAGAAGAGAGCGCCGGTCTCAGGACGATTCTCCATCCATCATATGGCCGCACCCAGAATGTAAAATAACCTACAATGGGCAGGATACTAAAGGCAGGTCCACAGGGGAAATCACAGCGCACAGGAAAAGTTGTTAACAGCAAGGGGATCGCCGACATATTCAAAACACAGGCCCCCGTGAGGAGGAACAAGGCAGGCCCCAACATGGCGAGACGACCAACACAGGAAGAAGAAGAAGAATATGATGCAGACTCAATCACCGCATCGGAGGACACGGTAGGCGATTTTCCTCATTCTGACAGACAACTCACATTTAAAGACATGACTGTGTTTGCTGCAGACATAACTGCAGATATAAAAAATTCATTTGCTACAGCTATAACTGACCTGAAGGCAGACATACTGAGGATCACTGAACAAATTGCGGTTGGGGAAAGAGCGGGGAAAAACAGAGATAAGGCTATTAAAAGACTTGAGAATGTAGCCACCTCGCACTCTGAACATCTTATTGCCATGAACCGCCACCTGGAGGATTTGGACAATCGGGGGCGACGTAATAACATCAGGATTAGGGGGATACCTGAAACGGTCAGCGGTGACAATATAAGACCAGTGGTGACCTCCATTTTTAATAATCTTTTGGAGAGACCTGCAGAGTCCCCGATTGAGTTCGACAGAGCCCACCGTGCACTCAGACCCAAAGCTCCAGACCCCAACCCCCCAAGAGACATAATTTGTTGCCTCTCAAATCATTCAGTTAAAGAGGAAATCCTCTATAAGGCAAGGCAAAATGAACGGATCCTGTTCAATGAAACACCTATTCAATTATACCAGGATCTCTCCCCCATCACACTGAAGAACAGAAGGGCTGTCAGACCTGTGTTGGAAGCCTTAAAAGAGAGAAATATTACCTACAGGTGGAAATTCCCCTTTGCGGTCCAGGCGTCCTATCAAGGAAAACAATTTTTTCTTCGCACACCAGATGATCTCCCCACATTCTGTGCTAACCTAAATCTGGATCTAATCTCATTGCCAGAATGGTACGCAGAATTTTTGTTGCCTCCATCTATGAGTGATACTCACGATGCTTCATGTTCAACATCAATGAGGTCACCTGCAACTAAACATGGAGGAAAGAAATTCAAAAGTAGAGATCTTCACAACGCTTTCTCCTCACCTCCTAAAACCCCCAGGTCCAGAGACCACACCTGATCCTGCTCGCTCAATATGAAATTGACTGCAAGTTTCTGCCTTTTTTTTTTTTTTTTTTTGTTTCATTTTGTTCTTTTGGTCCAAGCTCTATTACTTCACATTTTCTTAAAGGTATTGCTGTTTGATCATCTGTCCAGTAGATGGTGCTAGACCCACAGAAATAATTGGTAGCTGTATTGCTTCACTCTGTCCACAAGAAATTGTCAGCATACAGACTATCACTTTTCAAAGTTGGAAATGAACACAGGAACATGATACTTGCCAGATTCATGATGTCCAGTTTTCACCTCATCTATGAATAATAAGAATACTCACATGTGAGCCCTGATTGATTAAATACCGTGGAAGGTTTCTACGCACAGGGATTCGCTCTCACGAAGATTTGCCATATTATTTTACAAGATGTTACCATACTCCATTAATGGAAATACGTTCACCTTATGGTTTGCAATACTTTATTTCGCCACATGAAGCCGATATTGTGCAGTTGGTTTCAATTTTAGGAGTTTCAGATGTACTGTGTCATCAGAATGACATGCCTACTCCTGTTCTTTCACAATAACACTTCTCATGTTGTCGATATTTGATCTAATTAACATTGCCTCCTGACAGGTTTGTTTTTTCTCTTTTTGCTTCTTTTTTCTTTATTTTCTCCTTCCTCTGAGTCTGAATAGATCGCAACGAAACAGTGAAAACTATACTGGGACTTTCAGAGGACAGTTGTTAAAATATCCAACGGATTCTGTTCTTGGGTCTACACCAAGGTACTGTAACTGGGTCTACACCAAGGTACTGTAACTAACTTCTTACAGCATTTACACGGAACAATAAGGATCAAAGACTCTACTCTATTCTTTCTCCCTTTTTCTAAGTGCTGGAAAGGTTAGATCCATTCAACGTAATGGTCTATTTGATATTATAGTTTAATGTTACCCTGCTCTTGGAGGCTGGAGAGCGAGGATCCCCTAGTTTTTGGGGTGACACTTGCCTCCATTTGTTCAAATTGATGAAAAGGTTTCAGATTCATGCCATAGCAACTGTTAAGTGATAAACCTGATAATAGATTGCGAGACCATATCCCATCTCACAGTACCTTTTCTTAATCTCTCCCCTTTTTTTTTTTTTTTTTTTTTTTTTTGTGTGTTTCTGGGCACTAATGCCACGCCTAGAGATGCACTGGTCATTCAACAACCATATCATATCTTGCAGTCCTCTCATCCGTTGCCCATTGTTACATATTGATCCCAGGCATACATTAAGTTTTTTCTTTTGTTAATATTGGATGGAGAGTTGTCCGGTTTTAGACTGGCATAACATTTGAATTTTGTTCAGATTTTTACAGCCTCCTGTCGGGCCGTTCGGACTGTACTCCTCCCACTCGCCCCCCAGTAGGGAATACAATAAATATTTCATTCAAAGTTAAATAACTCTTTGATTTGAACCTAATTTTGATTCTCACCCACACGATCAGTCGATCACTGTGTCGGTGATATACTTTGCTTGTCTACTCTTCCTTCCTTCCTTTTTTTTCTTTTTTTCTTCTTTTTGCTCTCTCTCTATCATCCCCTTCTCCTTCCCCTCACTGTCCGTGTCCAACATCTCTTTGTCCCTTGACTAGCCATGGCTTATTCGCAGCTGGGAAAGAACCCCTTGATAATTTCCCATAATGTGAACGGCCTTAATATTCCGGAAAAGCGGCGGAAGCTGCTATATGAACTGAAAAAATCAAAAGCTCAAATTGTGTTTTTACAGGAAACTCATTTCAAGGGACCTAGGATCCCTACCCTGACTGACAAAAATTACACTAAGATATATGAGGCATCCAGCTCCGACACCAAGACTAAAGGAGTCGCCATTTTAATGCACAAATCTGCACCTTTCGTAGTTGACAATCAACATTCAGACCCAGATGGCAGGTACCTGTTCCTCTCTGGTACATTGTACGGACGTCCAACCACATTAGCGAATGTATATTTCCCAAATAAGGCACATGTGTCCTTTTGCTCAAGAATTATTGATGAGTTGAAAAGTTTTGCCAGAGGTTGTATCATTTTAGGTGGAGACTTTAATGTCCCCCTAAACCCCCTCCAGGACACATCCTCAGGACATTCATGTATTAAATACCAATCACTAAAAAAAATCAAAAATGCACTAAGATCACTGAATCTGGTGGATTCATGGAGATCGCTACACCCGGACGACAGGGATTTCACCTTCTACTCGGCGCCACACAATAGATACACAAGAATAGACCACTTGTGCATTACTCAGAGGGACCTTCCCAATCTTCTGGATGCTAATATAGGGGTCATCTCTTCATCTGACCACGCTCCGATATCGCTCTCTCTCTCCTCAACCACACATTGCAAACCAGTATTCAATTGGAGATTAAACCCCTCTCTCTTGATAGACGCTAAAATACAAAATGAAATTCAAACAACAATCACAAATTACTTCAATGAAAACAAATCCCCTGATATATCTCCCATGACCCTGTGGGAAGCCCACAAATGTGTGGTGAGAGGTGAATTTATTAAATATGGGGCCAGGAGAAAGAGAGAGAAGGAGCAACAGATGCATGACCTGATCACAAAAATCTCGACCCTTGAGGCTCAACACAAAATGTCATTAACCAAAGAACACCACCAAGAACTATTATCTCTTAGGAAATCCTTATCCGAAATCTTAAATAACAAAATAAAAAGATCCCTTTTTTTTAAAAAGGCAATATACTACGAATTTGGGGATAAAGGAAGCAAATACCTAGCAAGGGCGTTAAAAGACACACAAGCCTCCACACATATCATGTCACTAAAGGACAACTCTAATAAACGAACACACGACTCGAGAAAAATAGCGGATTCCTTCCGATCTTTCTATGAGAAGCTTTACAATCTGCCCCCTCAGAACAGACCCAGCGACCTCATAGGTTCCAGACTTTCAATTATGAAACAATATATTGTTGACAGTGGCCTTCCCCAGATTTCAGACGGGGACGTAGAGGCATTAGAAAAAGAAATCTCCCCAGAAGAAACCAAATTGGCAATCCTAGACCTTAAAAATGGGAAGAGCCCTGGTCCAGATGGACTAACGTCTCAATATTACAAGATGTTTGAAGCATCTTTGACCGCCCCCTTGACAAACGCACTGAACATACTAACCAAACAGCATAAGCCATCACATGATTTTTTGACTGCTCACATCACAGTGATCCCGAAAGCGGATAAAGATCCGACTACCTGCGCCAGCTATAGACCGATATCCTTACTAAATCTGGATGTAAAGCTGTTAGCGAAAATCTTGGCAAACAGGTTGAGACCACTATTACAACAGGTTATAGGCCCTGAACAGGTAGGCTTTATGCCAGGACGTGAGGCTAGGGATAATACTATCAGATCCCTGAATTTAATACACGGAGCCCATAAATTAGGAATCGAAGGTCTGCTAATTTCAACCGACGCAGAAAAGGCTTTCGATAGAGTGGCTTGGGACTATCTGTTGATGATATGCGAACACGTAGGACTGAGAGGCCATATGTTATCTTGGATAAGATCCCTTTACTCTAACCCCACAGCCAAAGTAAAGGTGAATAACATCCTTTCCGCCCCTATTCATCTAAAGAATGGAACTAGACAAGGCTGTCCTCTGTCGCCCATCCTCTTTATATTGGCACTAGAACCATTAATTAGGCATATTAATAGAGATACGGATGTACATGGTTTCACCATTAAAGACAGAGAATTCAAAATTTCTGCTTATGCAGACGATCTCCTCTTCTATATATCACAGCCACATATCTCCATTCCAAAATTGAACTTACATTTCCGCACCTTCAGATACTTATCGAACTTTAAAATCAATCACTCCAAATCAGAAGCCATGGACATTTCACTCCCCGACAAAATAAAACAATTAACTAAATCTAATTGCCCCTACAAATGGGATTCGACCTCACTTAAATATTTAGGTATCAAACTTACTCCAACTCTAGATGCCCTCTATGAGACTAATTTTATTCCAATCCTAAAAAATATCACCAACGACCTGAGTAAATGGGATATCAAACACTTCTCGTGGTTCGGCAGAGCAGCCATCTTAAAGATGGTCATCCTGCCTAGACTACTTTATCTTTTTCATGCTTTACCCATCACAATACCTTCCTCCTTTTTCAGGAAACTGACGACTATTCAAAGGAAATTTATATGGGCCAACAAAAGGCCTAGGATACAACTGAAATACTTGCAACTACCCAAGTTCAATGGGGGTATGGGGGTACCGGATTATTATAAATATTACCAAGCCACTCACCTCACTAGAGCGATCGACTGGCACTGCCATTCAAGTCAAAAGGATTGGGTGGCCTTGGAGAGGCATTGCTCTCGGTACCTTACTCAATTCCTGCTATGGACGGACCCACACAACTTCCCTCCTGAAGTGAGACACCATCCCCTAATTAACACCACCCTCACCATTTATCACAAGCTGGCGAAGTCACACAATATATCCACTAACCCGAGCCCTCTAACCCCGGTTTCCCACAATCCAGACTTTGTTCCGGGTCTCAATATAACATGCTCTGCTGACCATCCCTTGCTCATTAAACACTGCATTCGTGATCAAAAAATCCTATCTCTTCATGACCTAAACAACCTAAAACCCCAAAACATCTTTATGAACCAATGGAATTATATCCAGCTGCATAGCTTTGTTCAAAATATTAAAAAGAAAACTCCGTGGGCTAGACAACTAACTGCTTTTGAGAGGATATGTGAGAGACAGACCCCAATATCGAAAACGACATCGATGACCTATCAGTGGCTTATAGCCCCGTCGTCTAATTTTGTCGATAAATATAAGAAATTATGGGAACACGAGTTATCACGCAAAATCTCTGACGGGGAATGGGAGAAAGCCTGTGTATTTACACACAAATGCTCTTTGAGCACAAAAACTCAAGAAACATCATATAAAATCCGCACGCAATGGTACATAACCCCTGCGAAGATGAAGGCATGGTCTCCACAGTATTCTGGAAGATGTTGGAGGTGTCTAGCTCACACAGGCACTTTTCTACATATTTGGTGGAACTGTGACCTAATCAAAACTTTTTGGAATAAAATTGTGCTTTTGATCAAACTTGTCACTGGTTCCACCCTAGAATTTAATGCAGCAAGTTGTCTATTACACATCAACAAACTCTCATATAGGTCATACAAAAAATCCCTAACGAGACATTTACTCAACGCGGCCAAATCTCTTATACCTGTATATTGGAACTCCAAATCCGTTCCCACGACTAAGAACTGGGTAGACAAGGTAACTTCCACATATGAGATGGAGGAAACTCTGGCCATCAAAAAAGAAAATAGTGGACCTTTCCATAACATGTGGAGACCATGGTTGATATTCACTCTTTCCCCGGATTTCAAAAAACTGATTGAGGATTAGTAATCTCATAACCAACTTTCATACCCCACCAGGACCTTCTGTTTACATTTCTAAAATGAGCTATCTGATCAAGTACCACCTGTCAATAATACTCCATCACCTCCCCCTCCCCCTCTCCCCTCTCTTGTTTCCATTTCCTTTTTCTTTCCCTTTATTCTTCTTCTTCTATAATTCTTATCTTCGCTTCCTTCACGGCCCCCTAGTGGCCCTCATTGAGGCAGGCACTTATCTTTCGGTCCTGCCTCTTCTGAGAGAGGGTATCGTGTTCGAATACCCTGATTGTACCTCTTGAGCTGATGTAGATATTTAATGTTGTTGCACTAATTTTTGATTCAACATTACTTGATGTCATAATTTATGTACATGTTGTACAGTTATACCATTTGTCTTATTGCTATTGTTAATGCTGTACATGTTTATTACAGTTGTTCAATAAAGCTTTTATTGAAAAAAAAAATTAAACACATTCATTTGTATCCAATTAGGTAGGTGTTTGTACTACATAGCTGAAGGTAAATTTCAAGAAAATTGTAAGAAAATTGTAAGAAAATTGTATCGTGTATGGCCAGCATCAGAAATAAACCTTTAGTATAAATTCACAAAACCATAAAAGAAATATGTCTCTAAGATTTACAAATTCACTTAAATGTATCTGGGTCCTTAGACCCTCTTTATGGTTAAAAAACATTCCTGAAAAGCCACTTGGTGTATGTATATTAAACCTTAAAATTTCGACTCTGAATTTCCCTTCTTGGAACAACCCAAAAAAAAAACCCTTTCAGAGTCTTGACTGATACTCCCAGGTATTGTGGCTATCAAGAAGGTTTTCCTACCATTATAGACAAACAAACAATACACATAATAAACATTTATCTTGATTTGTCTGATAACCTACGATCGGTCAGTCAGTTTTTACAGTAATAATGTGACTGTCGCTATCAGGAACAGTATGTTATATAACAGTCCGCAGGCGCAATTTTTAGAAGTCGTATATAATTATATATACACAGTTTCCATATATGTCAAACCAGTAATCGTGACAAATAATTTCCTCTTATTAGACATAAAAGTAAATGAATTTAAATCTCTACACCAAAGTGACAAAACAGTTCATTAAACTTACCAACTGACATTTCATTCTTACAACAGCACAATAAGCAATATAATAAAAAGCACAATAAGCAAAAAACATGCATATCACTCTTAGCAGGTTGAAGGGAGTATTCCTACCACTATTTAAATTTGCCTAGGCTAATAATCTGACTGTGAGCTACCTCAGCTCAAACAGCTAATAATCTGTCTGTGAGCTACCTCAGCTCAAACAGACCTATTCTCCTGTGCTACCACAGCACTAGGGTTCTTAGAAATGTGCCTGCAATCAGGGTGTCATAAGACAGAATAGTCTCACTTACCTCTGATGGCAAAGTCACATCCCACTTCTCTGACACCAGTTCTGAAAGGTAATACCCCTTGGTAGGTATAATTCTGCCGGCCAGTCTCCCTTCAATCTGCAAAGAATATACGAGCGCTCGGAAATACAACATCTAGACAGGTTAGTGTTTCAATGGTGTATTTGAATATATGTATCCTGATGACAGCTTATATACAGTACAAAAGGGGATGTAACAATTAGTCTTCCCAGACCACTAAAAATACGTTATACAATTACTTCATCATGCATAGAAAGCAGGAAAGGTGTTCATATATACCAAGAGACAAAGAATGTTTACATTCAGGAAGCAGCCCAGGAAAGACTGAGTCTGAAATAATACCCTTAGAAATCAGGACAGGCTTCTCTCAGTAAAACACAATCGAAGGAAACTTACAATGGAAAAGAATTGAAGGAAGCCCATAGCTTTGAGAATCAGCATCCTATAGAAAACCTAAATTCTTTAAAATAGTTACAGTTCATAAAGGGGGCCTCTGGATAAATGAATTTAAGCATGGCTAAATTAATATCACTTATATCACTAACCCTGCCTTCTGAGGTGCTGGCGGTGCCCTGGTTGCGTTGGTGACCTCTTCCTGCTCCTCCTCCTCTGCCTTGGCCTTGTGCTTCCACTGTGGCCCCGCTGTCAGGTGGGAATGCCAGCAGCATCGCGTCTACCAGCGTGCGCTTGTACTCGTGCATCTTGCGATCACGCTCCAGTGAGTGAATTAAGGAAATCAGCACAAGTTAGAATGTGGGCAACTCGGCGGTCGTTGTGGAGACACTGGAGCATGTAATCGCTCATGTGTGCCAGGCTGCCCAGAGGCAACGAAAGGCTGTCCTCTGTGGGAGGTGTATCGTCTGTGTCCTCTGTATCCCCCCAGCCACGCACCAATGAAGGCCATGAGCTGGCCTGGGTGCCACCCTGCTGTGAACATGGTTCCATCTCTTCCTCCATCTCCTCCTCCTCATCCTCCAGAACTGTGCCCCTGCTGGACAATTGTGTACCTGGCATTTGTGGGTGCAGGAACCCACCCTCGGAGCCACTTGTGAATGACTGCCCTGAAAGCCTTGGAAATGTTACCTCTTCATCCTCCTCTTCCTCCTCCTCCTCCTGTGCCACATCCTCTTCCATCATCGCCTGAATCGTTTTTTGAAGGAGGCATAGAAGTGGGATAGTTAAGCTGACAACGGCGTCATCGGCACTGGCCATGTTGGTGGAGTACTCAAAACAGCGCAACAAGGCACACAGGTCTCGCATGGAGGCCCAGTTATTGGTGGTGAAGTGGTGCTGTTCCGCAGAGCGACTCACACGTGCGTGCTGCAGCTGAAACTCCACTATGGCCTGCTGCTGCTCGCACAGTCTTTCCAGCATGTGCAAGGTGGAGTTCCACCTTGTGGGCATGTCACATACAGTATGAGGCGGTGAGCGGGAAGGCCGAAGTTACGCTACAGCGCTGACAGGCGAGCAGCAGCAGGGTGAGAACTCCGAAAGTGCGCACAGACGGCCCGCACTTTCTACAGCAGCTCTGACATATCAGGGTAATTTTTAAGGAACCTCTGCACCACCAAATTCAGCACATGCGCCAGAGAAGGGATGTGCGTCAAACCGGCTAGGCCCAGAGCTGCTATCAGATTTCGCCCGTTATCGCACACCACCAGGCCGGGCTTGAGGCTCGCTGGCAGCAACGACTCATCGGTCTGCTGTTTCATGCTCCTCCACAACTCCTGTGCGGTGTGTGGTTTTTCCCCCAAACAGGCAAGTTTTAAAACTGCCTGCTGTCGTTTACCCCTGGCTGTGCTGAAGTTGGTGGTGAAGGTGTTACGCTGACCGGATGAGGAGGCGGTAGAGGATGAGGAAGCGGAGTAGGAGGAGTTAGGAACAGGAGGCAAACTGAAGCGCCCTGCAATCCTCGGTGGTGGAAGGACATACGCCAAATTGCTATCTGCCTCAGGCCCAGCCGCCACTGCATTTACCCAGTGTGCCGTTAGGGAGATATAACGCCCCTGACCGTGCTTACTGGTCCACATATCGGTAGTTAGGTGGACCTTGCCACAGATGGCGTTGCGCAGTGCACACCTGATTTTTTCCCCCACTTGGTTGTGCAGGGAAGGGATGGCTTGCCTGGAAAAGTAGTGGCGGCTGGGCACGATGTACTGTGGGACAGCCACCGACATAAGGCTTTTAAATCTCCACCAGACGGAATGACAGCATTTCAAAGGCCAAGAATTTTGAAATGCTGGCATTCAGGGCCAGGGATCGTGGGTGGGTAGGGGGGTACTTCCTCTTCCTCTGAAGTGTTTGGGAGATGGAAAGCTGAACGCTTCCACGGGACATTGTGGAGATGGTTGGTGACCCAGGTGGTGGTGTTGCTGACAGATCCTCTGTTTGCGGGGTGGTAGGTGCCGGTATCACTACAGAGGTGGATGAAGAGGCCGAGACTGCAGCAGAAGAGGAAGCAGGAGGAGCCAGAGCCCTTTCTTGGTTTTGAAGGTGTCTACTCCACTGCAGCTCGTGCTTTGCACTTAGATGCCTGATCATGCAGGTTGTGCTTAGGTTGAGAAGGTTTATGCCTCGCTTCAAGCTCTGATTGCACAGCGTGCAAACCACTCGTGTCCTGTCATCAGCACATTGTCTGAAGAGCTTCCACTTTAGAGAACTCCTTTGACCTGGCTTTGGTGCGCTCGGTCCCTTGCTGCGTTGGGCAGTAGCAGGCATAGTGTCTAGGGCACGGCCGCTCCGCTTCTGCACCCTCTGTGCGACCACCGCCTCCTCCTCCAAACTACTCAGGTCACCTGCATGACCTTCATTCCATGTGGGGTTGAGGACCTCATCGTCCTCCACATCATCTTCCACCCAGTCTTCACCCCTGCCCTCCTTGTCGGTCTCCACAATTCTGACTGCCGCAGCAGTTAGCACCTGCGTTTCGTCATCATCAGAGACGTGCTGCGATGGTCCTTCCATGTACTCATCTTGAGAAATAAGTGGTTGGGCATCGCTGCACTCAATCTCTTCCACTTCGGGGGCAGGGCTAGGTGGATGGCCCTGGGAAACCCTGCTGACAGAGTCATCAAAAAGAAGAAGAGACTGCTGCACGACTTGGGGCTCAGACTGCTTGCCTGATTTGCAAGGGGGTGAGGTGAAAGACGGTTGGACATCGGCTGCAGGTGCCAACTCTGACCTTTCTGCAGTAGACTGGGTGGGAGACAATGTGAAGGAACTGGAGGCACTGTCAGCAACCCAATCTACTATCGCCTGTACTTGTTCTTGCCTCAACACTTGTAGAGGCGCATGATGCCCTACCAAATACTGCTGCAGGTTCTGTCGCCTACTCACACTTGAGGAAGGTGTTTCACTTGTGCGTGTAGCTGGCACAGATCGACCACGTCCTCTCCTTGCAACAGGAGCTCTACCAGCAGCAACACGACCCAGGCCACGGCCCCTATTTGACGTTCTCCTCATATTTCTGTAATTTATGATCTTGCCCTAGAAAGGTGTTTATTGAATAGCAGAACAAAACAACAACAGTATCGCACGGGTGTATCTCACAGTCAAATATGCAAACTATGCCGCAATTTAATTTTTTTTACCCCAAAAGGGTGTTTATTAAATAGCGGAATAGAAAAACAGTATACAAATACAACGGGTGTATCTCACAGTCAAATATGCAAAGTATGCCGCAATTTAATTTTTTTCACCCCAAAAGGGTGTATATTGAATAGCGGAATAGAAAAAAGTATATAAAATGGTGTATCTCACACGTACAAACACAGACTAGGCCCCGATTACAATTTTTTGTACCCTAAAGGGAGGATGAGGATGAGGAAGAGGAGGCAAACTGAAGCGCCCTGCAATCCTCGGCGGTGGAAGGAGATGCGCCAAACAAATTTAAAAGGTGTATCTCACACGTACCAATACAGACTATGCCGCAATTTAATTTTTTTCACCTCCAAAAGGGTGTATATTGAATAGGGGAATAGAAAAAAGTATATAAAACGGTGTATCTCACATGTACAAACACAGACTAGGCCCCGATTACAATTTTTTGTACCCTAAAGGGAGGATGAGGAAGAGGAGTAGGAGGAGTTCGGAACAGGAGGCAAACTGAAGCACCCTGCAATCCTCGGCGGTGGAAGGAGATGCGCCAAACTAATTTAAAAGGTGTATCTCACACGTACCGATACAGACTATGCCGCAATTTAATTTTTTTCACCCCCAAAAGGGTGTATATTGAATAGCGGAATAGAAAAAAGTATATAAAACGGTGTATCTCACACGTACAAACACAGACTAGGCCCCCGATTACAATTGTTTGTACCCTAAAGGGAGGATGAGGAAGAGGAGTAGGAGGAGTTCGGAACAGGAGGCAAACTGAAGTGCCCTGCAATCCTCGGCGGTGGAAGGAGATGCGCCAAACAAATTTAAAAGGTGTATCTCACACGTACCGATACAGACTATGCCGCAATTTAATTTTTTTCACCCCCAAAAGGGTGTATATTGAATAGCGGAATAGAAAAAAGTATATAAAACGGTGTATCTCACACGTACAAACACAGACTAGGCCCCAATTACAATTTTTTGTACCCTAAAGGGAGGATGAGGAAGAGGAGTAGGAGGAGTTCGGAACAGGAGGCAAACTGAAGCGCCCTGCAATCCTCGGTGGTGGAAGGAGATGCGCCAAACAAATTTAAAAGGTGTATCTCACACGTACCGATACAGACTATGCCGCAATTTAATTTTTTTCACCCCCAAAAGGGTGTATATTGAATAGCGGAATAGAAAAAAGTATATAAAACGGTGTATCTCACACGTACAAACACAGACTAGGCCCCGATTACAATTTTTTGTACCCTAAAGGGAGGATGAGGAAGAGGAGTAGGAGGAGTTCGGAACAGGAGGCAAACTGAAGCGCCATGCAATCCTCGGCGGTGGAAGGAGATGCGCCAAACTAATTTAAAAGGTGTATCTCACACGTACCGATACAGACTATGCCACAATTTAATTTTTTTCCCCCTCAAAAGGGTGTATATTGAATAGCGGAATTCAAAAAAAGTATATAAAATTGGTGATTTTTCAATAGCACATGTGAACACAGCAGTGTCTTATGTTTTATGTCACGGTCAGCAGCAGGCTATGAAGGGGGAAAAAAAAATTCCCCTTTAAATTTGTAATTTTTAAATAGCAGATTAGAACAGCACTGTGTAGTAAAATATAGCTGAACGCTGCACACAACAGACTGATAAAAATATATTTTTTTCCCCTCCTCCTCCTCCTCAGTGGGCTCAAGTGAGGGCAAAAAGATTGTTCACTTCACCGCCCCCCACACAGCAAAATCGATGTAGATCGCTAACGGACGATTGTTCTGTCCTGTGTCTCCTAATCTCTCCCTGCCTACTCTCTCCAGCCTGTCCCTAAAATGCTTTTCTATCTTTCCCTGCCTACACTCCGACCTGTCCCTACATTCTTTTCAGCCACAATGTTTTTTTTCCTGTCTCTGTCCCTAATCAGCAGCAGCCAGCACCGTTGTGTGTGCTTTCTCCCTACACTAGAACAGACTGACGCGCACCGCGCTGTGTCTCTAGCTTATGAAGGCCTGGGTCACATGCTTCAGCTGGCCAATCACAGCCATGCCATTAATAGGCATGGCTGTGATGGCTTCTATGGCACACCAGTTAAACGCTTGTTGATTGGCTGTTGAAACCGCGCCATTAAAACCGCGCCATTACATACAAAACAGGAAATAAAATTACCGAACACGGATTTTAAACCCGAATATACAGTAAAGTTTTCGGGTCCGTGTCCGGGTAAGAAAAATCCAATTATCCGCTACGGACCCGAATAATACAGTCCGTGTTCGCTCAACCCTAGTTATCAACTATCAGTTCTGTTGATGAGCCTATTGGAAGTAGTGACTATGGATTATGTAGACCTGGTTGTCTGTTAAAAGCAAAAAGCAGTATTCATAGGGTTTCTCAATGGTCATGACTCGTGATTGTCAGGAAGGGTATCGATAACCAGGAGGTGCTGTTTGCAAGTAGAGCCAAAGTTACTTGTCATTGGACCTGTATATGAGATATGCAGGATGTCCATACAAGAATAGTTATAGTTGTTTAATCAGAATAAGTTCTTATTAAGTATATAAGAATTTTTATCAAGTGAGTAGGCAAAGCAACAGTAGGACTAGGTCTGTAAATTGTAATCTCAATAGCTTAGATGTATTTTGTTATCAATGCATGGAATATAAAATATCTTTTAATTCCAGAAACCTGGTGATTAATTTATCCTTATTGGTTAGTTAGTAAAAGAGGTTTTGGAGGTTCAAAAATAGCTAGTTTATGAAACTACACCATGTTTGGGATCTTAAGTCACAGTTGAGGTGTACTGCCCTTCTATGCTAATAGTAGATCATGTCCCTTAAAAGCCTCAAACAATTCAGAACATTGAGTTGAGCAGAAAAGGTTATCAGTTGTCAGTTCTACTGGTAAAGCTGTAAGAAATAGACTGTATTGTCTCTGGTTTGTGTTGCAGTCCTGATAGTCCATTTGCAGATAGATCCAGAGTCACATGTCCTTGGGTTTGTATGGAAGGAATGCAGATGACAGTACCACTGTTTCAGGAACCCCTCTTACTCTAATAATGTTCCTTCTGCCCCTGTTGTCCAGATCTTCCAGCTTCCTATTTATAATAATAAGATATAGTGAATGTGTGCTGGTGATTTCTTCCATTTTGTTTATGGCTTTCTCCCTCAGTTTGCCTGATCTTTCTGCAGAGGACATTTGTTCTGTAAAAATTAGATTTGTAATCGCTGTAGAGAATAGGTTTTTGATATCTGCAGCAAAGACAGTCATATCAGCAAATGTTAGAGGGTGGTCTGGGTGCATTGTTTCTCTTACCGACTCCTCTAAATTAGATAGGGATTCATCATCGAAATACTCCTCATGTCGGGCCACTGCCATCTTGTCTATTGCAGGGCTACTTCTAGATACATTTTGTGCCTTGAAGATAGATGGGAGATGTTGTGCTGCCGCTGTTGAGGACTTATGGGATCTGTTGTGTGTTAGATTTGGTCAATCTACCCATTTTAGAGCTGGTAAGGGATCGCCTGGGTGTAGGGAAGCTGCTGCAGACTCTGAGCCGTTCTAACATGCGGCCATCCCCTTATCGCGCCAAGCCACGCATTGAATACTTTAAAAATCAGTATTTATTACCATACAGTTCACTTTCTAATTTTCAAATGAAATACATAAATGCACTTTTTTATACTTAGTGCCTGTTCTCTAACTGATGACCATTCTGGTTCAGGCATTGCTAGCGCTAAGCATAGAATCACAAACATTGAGAATCATTCCATTTGCTATTTGGACACATTCTCTTTTAATTGCTACTTTTAATTCAGTTGCCAGTTTTGTAGCAGCATAAATTTTATCTTTTAGAATCCCCAAAAGTCCAGTGGTGTGAGGTCTGGTGAACGCGAAAGGTATTCTACTGAACCTCTTCACCCAATCCATCTGTTTGGCAGATTCTCATTAAGATAGGCATCACAATGATAGTATGGCGCTGGCACCCCATCTTTTTGGAGATAAAAAACCTCATCTCCAAAATCTTCTTGAATATGTGGCATGACAGATTCCAGCAGCAATATCATGTAAACAGCACCAGTTACAGTACCTTCAAAAAATAATTCAGTCCAATTAATCAATGCCCTGACAAGTTGCACCACACGATCACTTCTGGTTACTTCCGGGCCAGCAACATACCCGTATGTCGTTTGACTTTTGGTGGTTTTACTGGGATGATGCCTACAGCTGCAGGCATCATGCCGGTACCGTTTTTTAGAGGTTAGGGCTCTTGTAAAAACAATCCTATTGGTTAACTGACCGCTGGATTGCTTTTACAAGCAGTGGGAGGAGGCGTCTCACCCTTAGCCTTCTTCCACAGCTTGCTCAGGCTCTCCTGTCCCCACTGGGAAACCCAAGCTGGTTGGGAAGCTGAATAAAGCCGGCTCAGCTTTGATCGGCTCACTGCTATAGTAACCCCGAAGCAATGACATGACATCACTTCCGGTTTACCCGTTTGTCAACGGTGCCATTTTGAAAAAAAATATAAAGCTTTAAAAAAAATACTGATCTTGGTGTTTTAAATTCTTTTAAGGGCAGAGGAGGGATTTGGGGTCTTTTAGATACCAGATCTCTTTATAAAGAGTACCTGTCACATACCTACTGCTTTCAGAAGGATGCTTACATTCCTTGTGACAGCAGTAAAAGTGATCGTCCCACACATGTGAGGAATCACCGCGAACGTCAGATCATGGGCACTAAAACTCCTTTGTAAATCTAAAGTGGTAGTCTGTAAAGGCTTTTAAAGCGTTGCCTGTCAATAGTAAAATTTTTGCTGTTTGTCTCTACGTAATTTGAAAGCGTGATATGTTTGATATCTATTTACTAGGTGTAACATCATCTTTTATAGGTTATGTATCATCTTTTTGGTTATGCATTGTGTTTTATTGCTTTAAAATTCAACAAATTATATTTTTCCCCAAAAAAATTGCATTTGAAAAACCACTGAACAAAGACCCTTTGACAAAAAAAAATTGCAAAACCCACTTATTTATTTTCTAGGGTCTCTGCTTTAAAACAAATATATACTGTCTGGGGGTTCTAAGTAATTTTCTAGCGCAAAATGCTGATTATTATATGTAAACAAAGTGTCAGAAAAGGCCCAGACTGGAATTAGATTTAACATGATGTTCCTCCATAATTTGAGGATTCTGAGGTGCCCAGTAAGTGCTATTGTGGCGGTTAAATGCATACTTGCCAACTGTCCCGTTTTTGCCGGGACAGTCCCGGCAAATAGGAGCCTGTCCCGGGTAATTTACATTGTCCCGAAAATGTACTTATTTACACTTTGCACTTTATTTATATTTACTTTTTTTGTACGGTCACACCTGAGCACATTTGACACTTTAGAATTGCATGGAATTGTGACGAGAATTTTAAACTTTAGGCAGAATGAATGGGAGAATTATTCCAACTCTGCTACTTTGGTCTTAAGTTTAAAATTCCCCTTTCTCTCTTTATTGAGTAGACCCTATAATCTGATGATAAGTAGGCGGAGATTAATTATGTGTAGAGCTTCATGGAAGTGGGTGTGGTAAGTAATTGATAGTTGTGCTGCAAAGTGTCCCTGGACATTTTTTTTTCAAATGTTGGCAACTATGTAATTGTATAATCATTCAAATTATGTACAAATTCTTTGGGACACCCTATATTTCCAGAGGCGCCAAACAATCTTGTAAATAAAACCTGTTACCTCTGCATTTTATTTCCTTATTGCTTTTATCACAGGGACAGGCCAGAGCAAACATTGCTATGTTTACATTCTGCTTGTCTGTGCCTGTATTGTAGCTGCTGACAGGAGGAGAAAGAAAACTGCAGTAATTTCAGAAAAGAGTGAGATGAAGAAAGGCATTGGCAGTTTGGTATTGCCGCTAATTAACCACTTCGGCACCGGAAAGGCTTAATGACCAGGCCATTTTTTGCGATGCGGCACTGTGTTAATTTAACTGAGAATTGCGCGGTCGTGTGACACTGTACCCAAATAAAATTCGGACCCCTGACTAACATTTTTGACACTTTTGGGGGTACCAGTGACATTACTACAGTAATCAGTGCTATACATATGCACTGTTACTGTAAAAATGACACTGGCAGGGAAGGGGTTAACTTTATTAGAGATCCAGGGGTTAAGTGTGTCCCTAGGGGCATGATTCTAACTGTCAAGGGGCGTGGCTTTTGATGTAACCACAGAGACATACGATCCTACATAGCAGGATCGTATGATCTCTGCAGTTATACCAGGGAGAATGACAGGCGGCTTTGTTTACATCAGCCGCCTGCCTTTCTCACTCTCCAGCGGGAGATCGCGAGTGGCCGGCGGACATCGGAGCCGCCGGTCACTCGCGTGGGAAAGCCCGTGAACGAGCGGCGGCACGCGCTCGCCCCCTGCAGGCTACTGGGCGAGCGACGTAGTACTACGTCGTTTTGCCCAGGAGGGGCTAACTGCCGCAGTAAATATACTGTGGGCGGTCGGCAAGCGGTTTTTCCCCTCTGCGGTTTTTAATTTTGGCGCTATGAACAAAAAAATTGTGAGAAGTTTGAAAAAAAAAAAACTGTTGTGGCATGCCTGTGCCGCCTAGAGGCTGTTGCAGGAAATGACATACAGGTACATGATTTCATGCAATATAGCGGACCTGCCACAGTGAATGTACGTTACGCGGTCGGCTAGTGGTTAAATGAGTGCAGCACAATACAAATACTTATTTAGCACTGGCAGTAAGGACATTCAACCAAACAGGTATGCAAAGTTTTCTTAGTTTTGATTTTTGACTCAGAGTCTTCTGTCTGCAGTTACAAATTGGACTACTGACAGGCTGAGCATAAAGTGCACTATACCAAAAGCTATTACCCCAGTGGCAGGATGAGAACCATTTCGCTCTATGTGAGAACAGTCATCTACTTCTATTGCCTATCGATGTGTAGTCACAACAACTACTGTGTTCCAATCAGCAACACTCATGCATCCTCCTGATTCGTTCACTCAATTGGAGTTAGACTGCTGAGTGTGGTGCTGCCAGTCGTGGTGCCAATCTTCTGCCTGCCAACAAGATTCTGACTGTTATTATTGATATATATATATATATATATATATATATATATATATATATATCTGACTGATATTGTACTGCAAATATTTAAAACCCAAAGCCAAGTCCTGTATAGCTCATAAAGCACTTTCTTGGTTCTATTTTGTTCTCAAGCAAACTACCATTTGTTTAAAACCAAACTTCGGGAACATTTAAAATTATCTCTTACAGTCCCACTAAAAGCTTGTTTTGTCTTTTACTTACCTGATCCCCCCGATAGATGCTGCTTCTCCATGCTCCGGTGGTGGACTGTCCCTCTGTGTCATCATGTCTATTGTAGGCCTAAAGACCCGGCTTTGATCTTGAAACATTAGGATCTTAGACCACTGAAGGCTGAAGAAGAAGTAGGTGCGTGGGGACTGGTCTAGATGCACAAAGAAGTAGAGCAAGGGTCTTCAAACTATGGCCCTCAAAGCTTCAGGAACTACAATTCCCATCATGCCAAGTCATGTATGTGAATGTCAGAGTTGTACAATGCCTCAGGTACTCTTTATGGAGGGATCGAGGGTCTAAAAGATCCTAGACCCCTCCACTACACTTCCCTGTATGCAAAACGCCGAAAACGGCGTTTTTGCATACAGCCGTTTTTTAAATTTGCCGCCTTTTGCAGCACACTAACCCGGAAGTGACGTCATGGATGCCGCCTCCGGGTTACGTCATCAGAGACCCGATCGAAGCCGGTAGTGAAGCGGGCGTAACCCTTACACTACCTGATTGATACAACATCATACCTGATCGTATACACACACTGGATGTTTTAAAGCACGTTATTCCAAACAATTTAGGAATGTTAGGTGATTTATGCCCTTTATGGATTAAAACCCTACTCTGCGTCAACTACGTAATTTTCCATGGGAGTTTTGCCATGGATCCCCATCCGGCATGCCACAGTCCAGGTGTTAGTCCCCTTGAAACAACTTTTCCATCACTATTGTGGCCAGAAAGAGTCCCTGTGGATTTTAAAATTCGCCTGCCTATTGAAGTCTATGGCGGTTCGCCCGGTTCGCCGGTTCGCGAACATTTGCGGAGGCTCGCGTTCGCCGTTCGCGAACGGCAAATTTTAGGTTTGCGACATCACTAAACAGGGCCGGCGCTCCAGCTAGGCGAACTAGGCAGCGGCCTAGGGCGCACTGCCTCCTAGGGGTGCACTGCCGCTGACTCAGATTGTGTCACTTACTCTTCAGTGACCCATTGCACCATCT
This sequence comes from Pelophylax lessonae, assembly GCF_965119305.1. Lineage (NCBI taxonomy): Eukaryota > Metazoa > Chordata > Amphibia > Anura > Ranidae > Pelophylax > Pelophylax lessonae. The sequence continues at coordinate 53,625,055 of NC_138778.1, read as the reverse complement.
GGAATGAATGGATCATCATCATCCGGACCGGACCACATCTGATCTGTATTTGTATTGTAAATGTATTGTCTCCCTCTAATATAGTAAAGCACTACGTAAACCGCTGGCACTATAGAAATCCTGAATAATAATAATAATAATAGTTTAAAAAAAAAAAACAATAAAAATTACATAAATCTTTCTAGTAGTTAGTAAACGCAATAACTTTTGTGCAAACCCTATCAAAATATGCTTATTGCGATATTTTTCACCAAAAATATGTAGCGGAAAACAAATTGGCCTAAAATGTAAAAAAATTTTGATTTTTACATTTTTTGGGGGGGTAATTTCATATAAAAAAATGTGAAAAATATTGTTATTTTTTCAAAATTGTCGCTCTTTTTTTGTTTATAGCGCAAAAAGTAAAAATCGCACAGGTGATCAAATACCACCAAAAGAAAGCTCTGTTTGTGGGAAAAAAAGGACGTCAATTTCAGTTGGGTACAGTGTCGCATGACCGCGCAATTGTCCGTTAAAGTCCCCACCCCATTAGATTGTAAACTCTTCTGAGAAGGACCCTCTTAATCCTTCTTGTATTTTACTGTATTGTAAATGTATTGTCTCCCTCTAATATTGTAAAGCGCTACGTAAACCGCTGGCACTATAGAAATCCTGAATAATAATAATAATAATAATAATAATAATAATAATAGTTTTAAAAAAAAAACAATAAAAATGACATAAATCTTTCTAGTAGTTAGTAAATGCAATAACTTTTGTGCAAACCCTATCAAAATATGCTTATTGCGATATTTTTCACCAAAAATATGTAGCGGAAAACAAATTGGCCTAAAATGTAAAAAAAATTAGATTTTTTACATTTGGGGGGGGGGGGGTAATTTCATATAAGAAAAATGTGAAAAATATTGTTATTTTTTCAAAATTGTCGCTCTTTTTTTGTTTATAGCACAAAAAGTAAAAATCGCACAGGTGATCAAATACCACCAAAAGAAAGCTCGGTTTGTGGGAAAAAAAAGACGTCAATTTCAGTTGGGTACAGTGTCGCACGACTGCGCCATTGTCCGTTTAAGTCCCCACCCCATTAGATTGTAAGCTCTTCTGAGCAGGACCCTCTTAATCCTTCTTGTATTTTACTGTATTGTAAATGTATTGTCTCCCTCTAATATTTTAAAGCGCTACGTAAACCGTTGGCACTATAGAAATCCTGAATAATAATAATAGTTTAAAAAAAAAAAAAAAACAATAAAAATGACATAAATCTTTCCCGTAGTTAGTAAACGCAATAACTTTTGCACAAACCCTATCAAAATATGCTTATTGCGATATTTTTCACCAAAAATATGTAGCGGAAAACAAATTAGCCTAAAATGTTAAAAAAATGAGATTTTTAAATTTTTTCAAAATTGTCGCTCTTTTTTTGTTTATAGCGCAAAAAGTAAAAATCGCACGACCGCGCAATTGTCCGTTAAAGTCACGCAAAAAAAAGTCCTTAAAAAAAAAAAAATTAAAATTAGTGATGTGCATTAGCAGGGAATCGAACCCAGTACTCCCCTATTGGGAAGCAGACGCCCTACCATTCCACCAGACATCCTAATGCACTTATAGCAGGTACAAAACTTTCTTTTATCGTTCATTACCATGATATGTAAACTGAAAAGGTATTGTACGTAGCTATGATGGCTCACCCTTATTTCGGACACTTTTTGTTCACAAGTTAAAACCATTTTTTTTACCAAGAAAACTACTTAGAACCCCCAAACATTATATATATATTTTTTTTAGCAAAGACTCTGGAGAATAAAATGTCAGTCATTGCAATGTTTTTTGTCACACGGTATTTGCGCAGCGTTCTTTAAAACGCCATTTTTTTGGAAAAATTTGGAAAAATCTAATTTCACTGCATTTAAAAAATACTAAACAGTAAACTTTGCCCATTTTTTTTTGTATATTGTGAAAGATGATGTCACGCCGAGTAAATAGATACCCAACATGTTACGGTTTAAAATTGCGCCCCCCCCGTGGGATGGCGACAAACTACGGTCAATAGAGATCTCAATAGGTGACGCTTTCAATTTTTTTAACGGTTACCAGCTTAGAGTTAGAGTGTAGCTCTATTTTTTAAATTATTGCCCACGCTCTGGCAATCGCGGCGATGCCTCACATGTGTGGTTTGAACAGGGATTTCATTCGTGGCTCGACTTCCGTATACGTTTTTTTTGTGCGCGAGCTAACGGTGACGGGGGGGGCGGCTACATTTTTTTTTTCCCATTTATTTTTTATTTTTTTAACTTTATTTCAGTTTAAAAAAAAGAATCTGATCACTTATATGTAAACATCCCTTGTGACACCAATATGTAGTGACAGTGACAGGTACTCTTTATGGAGGGATCGAGGGTCTAAAAGATCCTAGACCCCTCCACTACACTTCCCTGTATGCAAAACGCCGAAAACGGCGTTTTTGCATACAGCCGTTTTTTAAATTTGCCGCCTTTTGCAGCACACTAACCCGGAAGTGACGTCATGGACGCCGCCTCCGGGTTACGTCATCAGAGACCCCATCGAAGCCGGTAGTGAAGCGAGCGTAACCCTTACACTACCTGATTGATACAACATCATACCTGATCGTATACACACACTGGATGTTTTAAAGCACGTTATTCCAAACAATTTAGGAATGTTAGGTGATTTATGCCCTTTATGGATTAAAACCCTACTCTGCGTCAACTACGTAATTTTCCATGGGAGTTTTGCCATGGATCCCCATCCGGCATGCCACAGTCCAGGTGTTAGTCCCCTTGAAACAACTTTTCCATCACTATTGTGGCCAGAAAGAGTCCCTGTGGATTTTAAAATTCGCCTGCCTATTGAAGTCTATGGCGGTTCGCCCGGTTCGCCGGTTCGCGAACATTTGCGGAGGCTCGCGTTCGCCGTTCGCGAACGGCAAATTTTAGGTTCGCGACATCACTAAACAGGGCCGGCGCTCCAGCTAGGCGAACTAGGCAGCGGCCTAGGGCGCACTGCCTCCTAGGGGTGCACTGCCGCTGACTCAGATTGTGTCACTTACTCTTCAGTGACCCATTGCACCATCTGGAATGAATGGATCATCATCATCCGGACCGGACCACATCTGATCTGTATTTGTATTGTAAATGTATTGTCTCCCTCTAATATAGTAAAGCACTACGTAAACCGCTGGCACTATAGAAATCCTGAATAATAATAATAATAATAGTTTAAAAAAAAAAAACAATAAAAATGACATAAATCTTTCTAGTAGTTAGTAAATGCAATAATTTTTGTGCAAACCCTATCAAAATATGCTTATTGCGATATTTTTCACCAAAAATATGTAGCGGAAAACAAATTGGCCTAAAATGTAAAAAAAATGAGACTTTTTACATTTGGGGGGGGGAGGGGGGTAATTTCATATAAGAAAAATTTGAAAAATAATGCACTTATAGCAGGTACAAAACTTCCTTTTATCGTTCATTACCATTACTTTTTGTTCACAAGTTAAAACCATTTTTTTTACCTAGAAAACTACTTAGAACCCCCAAACATTATATATATATTTTTTTTAGCAAAGACTCTGGAGAATAAAATGTCAGTCATTGCAATGTTTTTTGTCACAAGGTATTTGCGCAGCGTTCTTTAAAACGCCATTTTTTTGGAAAAATATGGAAAAATCAAATTTCACTGCATTTAAAAAATACTAAACAGTAAACTTTGCCCATTTTTTTTTTGTATATTGTGAAAGATGATGTCACGCCGAGTAAATAGATACCCAACATGTTACGGTTTAAAATTGCGCCCCCCCGTGGGATGGCGACAAACTACGGTCAATAGAGATCTCAATAGGTGACGCTTTCAATTTTTTTAACGGTTACCAGTTTAGAGTTAGAGTGTAGCTCTATTTTTTAAATTATTGCCCACGCACTGGCAATCGCGGCGATGCCTCACATGTGTGGTTTGAACAGGGATTTCATTCGCGGCTCGACTTCCGTATACGTTTTTTTTGTGCGCGAGCTAACGGTGACGGGGGGGGCGGCTACATTTTTTTTTTCCCATTTATTTTTTATTTTTTTAACTTTATTTCAGTTTAAAAAAAAGAATCTGATCACTTATATGTAAACATCCCTTGTGACACCAATATGTAGTGACAGTGACAGGTACTCTTTATGGAGGGATCGAGGGTCTAAAAGATCCTAGACCCCTCCACTACACTTCCCTGTATGCAAAACGCCGAAAACGGCGTTTTTGCATACAGACGTTTTTTAAATTTGCCGCCTTTTGCAGCACACTAACCCGGAAGTGACGTCATGGACGCCGCCTCCGGGTTACGTCATCAGAGACCCGATCGAAGCCGGTAGTGAAGCGGGCGTAACCCTTACACTACCTGATTGATACAACATCATACCTGATCGTATACACACACTGGATGTTTTAAAGCACGTTATTCCAAACAATTTAGGAATGTTAGGTGATTTATGCCCTTTATGGATTAAAACCCTACTCTGCGTCAACTACGTAATTTTCCATGGGAGTTTTGCCATGGATCCCCATCCGGCATGCCACAGTCCAGGTGTTAGTCCCCTTGAAACAACTTTTCCATCACTATTGTGGCCAGAAAGAGTCCCTGTGGATTTTAAAATTCGCCTGCCTACTGAAGTCTATGGCGGTTCGCCCGGTTCGCCGGTTCGCGAACATTTGCGGAGGCTCGCGTTCGCCGTTCGCGAACGGCAAATTTTAGGTTCGCGACATCACTAAACAGGGCCGGCGCTCCAGCTAGGCGAACTAGGCAGCGGCCTAGGGCGCACTGCCTCCTAGGGGTGCACTGCCGCTGACTCAGATTGTGTCACTTACTCTTCAGTGACCCATTGCACCATCTGGAATGAATGGATCATCATCATCCGGACCGGACCACATCTGATCTGTATTTGTATTGTAAATGTATTGTCTCCCTCTAATATAGTAAAGCACTACGTAAACCGCTGGCACTATAGAAATCCTGAATAATAATAATAATAATAATAATAATAATAGAAAAATAAAAAAAAAATAATAATAATAATAGAAAACAAATTGGCCTAAAATGTAAAAAAAATGAGATTTTTTACATTTGGGGGGGGGGGGGGTAATTTCATATAAGAAAAATTTGAAAAATATTGTTATTTTTTCAAAATTGTCGCTCTTTTTTTGTTTATAGCGCAAAAAGTAAAAATCGCACAGGTGATCAAATACCACCAAAAGAAAGCTCGGTTTGTGGGAAAAAAAAGACGTCAATTTCAGTTGGGTACAGTGTCGCACGACTGCGCCATTGTCCGTTTAAGTCCCCACCCCATTAGATTGTAAGCTCTTCTGAGCAGGACCCTTTTAATCCTTCTTGTATTTTACTGTATTGTAAATGTATTGTCTCCCTCTAATATTTTAAAGCGCTACGTAAACCGTTGGCACTATAGAAATCCTGAATAATAATAATAGTTTAAAAAAAAAAAAAAAACCAATAAAAATGACATAAATCTTTCCCGTAGTTAGTAAACGCAATAACTTTTGCACAAACCCTATCAAAATATGCTTATTGCGATATTTTTCACCAAAAATATGTAGCGGAAAACAAATTGGCCTAAAATGTAAAAAAAATGAGACTTTTTACATTTGGGGGGGGAGGGGGGTAATTTCATATAAGAAAAATTTGAAAAATAATGCACTTATAGCAGGTACAAAACTTCCTTTTATCGTTCATTACCATTACTTTTTGTTCACAAGTTAAAACCATTTTTTTTACCTAGAAAACTACTTAGAACCCCCAAACATTATATATATATATTTTTTTTAGCAAAGACTCTGGAGAATAAAATGTCAGTCATTGCAATGTTTTTTGTCACACGGTATTTGCGCAGCGTTCTTTAAAACGCCATTTTTTTGGAAAAATTTGGAAAAATCTAATTTCACTGCATTTAAAAAATACTAAACAGTAAACTTTGCCCATTTTTTTTTGTATATTGTGAAAGATGATGTCACGCCGAGTAAATAGATACCCAACATGTTACGGTTTAAAATTGCGCCCCCCCCGTGGGATGGCGACAAACTACGGTCAATAGAGATCTCAATAGGTGACGCTTTCAATTTTTTTAACGGTTACCAGCTTAGAGTTAGAGTGTAGCTCTATTTTTTAAATTATTGCCCACGCTCTGGCAATCGCGGCGATGCCTCACATGTGTGGTTTGAACAGGGATTTCATTCGTGGCTCGACTTCCGTATACGTTTTTTTTGTGCGCGAGCTAACGGTGACGGGGGGGGCGGCTACATTTTTTTTTTCCCATTTATTTTTTATTTTTTTAACTTTATTTCAGTTTAAAAAAAAGAATCTGATCACTTATATGTAAACATCCCTTGTGACACCAATATGTAGTGACAGTGACAGGTACTCTTTATGGAGGGATCGAGGGTCTAAAAGATCCTAGACCCCTCCACTACACTTCCCTGTATGCAAAACGCCGAAAACGGCGTTTTTGCATACAGCCGTTTTTTAAATTTGCCGCCTTTTGCAGCACACTAACCCGGAAGTGACGTCATGGACGCCGCCTCCGGGTTACGTCATCAGAGACCCCATCGAAGCCGGTAGTGAAGCGAGCGTAACCCTTACACTACCTGATTGATACAACATCATACCTGATCGTATACACACACTGGATGTTTTAAAGCACGTTATTCCAAACAATTTAGGAATGTTAGGTGATTTATGCCCTTTATGGATTAAAACCCTACTCTGCGTCAACTACGTAATTTTCCATGGGAGTTTTGCCATGGATCCCCATCCGGCATGCCACAGTCCAGGTGTTAGTCCCCTTGAAACAACTTTTCCATCACTATTGTGGCCAGAAAGAGTCCCTGTGGATTTTAAAATTCGCCTGCCTATTGAAGTCTATGGCGGTTCGCCCGGTTCGCCGGTTCGCGAACATTTGCGGAGGCTCGCGTTCGCCGTTCGCGAACGGCAAATTTTAGGTTCGCGACATCACTAAACAGGGCCGGCGCTCCAGCTAGGCGAACTAGGCAGCGGCCTAGGGCGCACTGCCTCCTAGGGGTGCACTGCCGCTGACTCAGATTGTGTCACTTACTCTTCAGTGACCCATTGCACCATCTGGAATGAATGGATCATCATCATCCGGACCGGACCACATCTGATCTGTATTTGTATTGTAAATGTATTGTCTCCCTCTAATATAGTAAAGCACTACGTAAACCGCTGGCACTATAGAAATCCTGAATAATAATAATAATAATAGTTTAAAAAAAAAAAACAATAAAAATGACATAAATCTTTCTAGTAGTTAGTAAATGCAATAATTTTTGTGCAAACCCTATCAAAATATGCTTATTGCGATATTTTTCACCAAAAATATGTAGCGGAAAACAAATTGGCCTAAAATGTAAAAAAAATGAGACTTTTTACATTTGGGGGGGGGAGGGGGGTAATTTCATATAAGAAAAATTTGAAAAATAATGCACTTATAGCAGGTACAAAACTTCCTTTTATCGTTCATTACCATTACTTTTTGTTCACAAGTTAAAACCATTTTTTTTACCTAGAAAACTACTTAGAACCCCCAAACATTATATATATATTTTTTTTAGCAAAGACTCTGGAGAATAAAATGTCAGTCATTGCAATGTTTTTTGTCACAAGGTATTTGCGCAGCGTTCTTTAAAACGCCATTTTTTTGGAAAAATATGGAAAAATCAAATTTCACTGCATTTAAAAAATACTAAACAGTAAACTTTGCCCATTTTTTTTTTGTATATTGTGAAAGATGATGTCACGCCGAGTAAATAGATACCCAACATGTTACGGTTTAAAATTGCGCCCCCCCGTGGGATGGCGACAAACTACGGTCAATAGAGATCTCAATAGGTGACGCTTTCAATTTTTTTAACGGTTACCAGTTTAGAGTTAGAGTGTAGCTCTATTTTTTAAATTATTGCCCACGCACTGGCAATCGCGGCGATGCCTCACATGTGTGGTTTGAACAGGGATTTCATTCGCGGCTCGACTTCCGTATACGTTTTTTTTGTGCGCGAGCTAACGGTGACGGGGGGGGCAGCTACATTTTTTTTTTCCCATTTATTTTTTATTTTTTTAACTTTATTTCAGTTTAAAAAAAAGAATCTGATCACTTATATGTAAACATCCCTTGTGACACCAATATGTAGTGACAGTGACAGGTACTCTTTATGGAGGGATCGAGGGTCTAAAAGATCCTAGACCCCTCCACTACACTTCCCTGTATGCAAAACGCCGAAAACGGCGTTTTTGCATACAGACGTTTTTTAAATTTGCCGCCTTTTGCAGCACACTAACCCGGAAGTGACGTCATGGACGCCGCCTCCGGGTTACGTCATCAGAGACCCGATCGAAGCCGGTAGTGAAGCGGGCGTAACCCTTACACTACCTGATTGATACAACATCATACCTGATCGTATACACACACTGGATGTTTTAAAGCACGTTATTCCAAACAATTTAGGAATGTTAGGTGATTTATGCCCTTTATGGATTAAAACCCTACTCTGCGTCAACTACGTAATTTTCCATGGGAGTTTTGCCATGGATCCCCATCCGGCATGCCACAGTCCAGGTGTTAGTCCCCTTGAAACAACTTTTCCATCACTATTGTGGCCAGAAAGAGTCCCTGTGGATTTTAAAATTCGCCTGCCTACTGAAGTCTATGGCGGTTCGCCCGGTTCGCCGGTTCGCGAACATTTGCGGAGGCTCGCGTTCGCCGTTCGCGAACGGCAAATTTTAGGTTCGCGACATCACTAAACAGGGCCGGCGCTCCAGCTAGGCGAACTAGGCAGCGGCCTAGGGCGCACTGCCTCCTAGGGGTGCACTGCCGCTGACTCAGATTGTGTCACTTACTCTTCAGTGACCCATTGCACCATCTGGAATGAATGGATCATCATCATCCGGACCGGACCACATCTGATCTGTATTTGTATTGTAAATGTATTGTCTCCCTCTAATATAGTAAAGCACTACGTAAACCGCTGGCACTATAGAAATCCTGAATAATAATAATAATAATAATAATAATAATAGAAAAATAAAAAAAAAATAATAATAATAATAGAAAACAAATTGGCCTAAAATGTAAAAAAAATGAGATTTTTTACATTTGGGGGGGGGGGGGGTAATTTCATATAAGAAAAATTTGAAAAATATTGTTATTTTTTCAAAATTGTCGCTCTTTTTTTGTTTATAGCGCAAAAAGTAAAAATCGCACAGGTGATCAAATACCACCAAAAGAAAGCTCGGTTTGTGGGAAAAAAAAGACGTCAATTTCAGTTGGGTACAGTGTCGCACGACTGCGCCATTGTCCGTTTAAGTCCCCACCCCATTAGATTGTAAGCTCTTCTGAGCAGGACCCTTTTAATCCTTCTTGTATTTTACTGTATTGTAAATGTATTGTCTCCCTCTAATATTTTAAAGCGCTACGTAAACCGTTGGCACTATAGAAATCCTGAATAATAATAATAGTTTAAAAAAAAAAAAAAAACCAATAAAAATGACATAAATCTTTCCCGTAGTTAGTAAACGCAATAACTTTTGCACAAACCCTATCAAAATATGCTTATTGCGATATTTTTCACCAAAAATATGTAGCGGAAAACAAATTAGCCTAAAATGTTAAAAAAATGAGATTTTTAAATTTTTTCCAAATTGTCGCACTTTTTTTCTTTATAGCGCAAAAAATAAAAATCGCACGACCGCGCAATTGTCCGTTAAAGTCACGCAAAAAAAAGTCCTTTAAAAAAAAAAAAAATGAAAATTGTTGATGTGCATTAGCAGGGAATCGAACCCTGGACGCTCCTAATGGGAAGCGGACGCCCTACCATTCCACCAGGCGTCCTAATGCACTTATAGCAGGTACAAAACTTCTTTTTATCGTTCATTACCATTACTTTGTGTTCACAAGTTAAAACCATTTTTTTTACCTAGAAAACTACTTAGAACCCCCAAACATTATATATATTTTTTTTAGCAAAGACTCTGGAGAATAAAATGTCAGTCATTGCAATGTTTTTTGTCACACGGTATTTGCGCAGCGTTCTTTAAAACGCCATTTTTTTGGAAAAATTTGGAAAAATCTAATTTCACTGCATTTAAAAAATACTAAACAGTAAACTTTGCCCATTTTTTTTTGTATATTGTGAAAGATGATGTCACGCCGAGTAAATAGATACCCAACATGTTACGGTTTAAAATTGCGCCCCCCCGTGGGATGGCGACAAACTACGGTCAATAGAGATCTCAATAGGTGACGCTTTCAATTTTTTTAACGGTTACCAGTTTAGAGTTAGAGTGTAGCTCTATTTTTTAAATTATTGCCCACGCTCTGGCAATCGCGGCGATGCCTCACATGTGTGGTTAGAACAGGGATTTCATTCGCGGCTCGACTTCCGTATACGTTTTTTTTGTGCGCGAGCTAACGGTGACGGGGGGGCGGCTACATTTTTTTTTTCCCATTTATTTTTTATTTTTTTAACTTTATTTCAGTTTAAAAAAAAGAATCTGATCACTTATATGTAAACATCCCTTGTGACACCAATATGTAGTGACAGTGACAGGTACTCTTTATGGAGGGATCGAGGGTCTAAAAGATCCTAGACCCCTCCACTACACTTCCCTGTATGCAAAACGCCGAAAACGGCGTTTTTGCATACAGCCGTTTTTTAAATTTGCCGCCTTTTGCAGCACACTAACCCGGAAGTGACGTCATGGACGCCGCCTCCGGGTTACGTCATCAGAGACCCGATCGAAGCCGGTAGTGAAGCGAGCGTAACCCTTACACTACCTGATTGATACAACATCATACCTGATCGTATACACACACTGGATGTTTTAAAGCACGTTATTCCAAACAATTTAGGAATGTTAGGTGATTTATGCCCTTTATGGATTAAAACCCTACTCTGCGTCAACTACGTAATTTTCCATGGGAGTTTTGCCATGGATCCCCATCCGGCATGCCACAGTCCAGGTGTTAGTCCCCTTGAAACAACTTTTCCATCACTATTGTGGCCAGAAAGAGTCCCTGTGGATTTTAAAATTCGCCTGCCTATTGAAGTCTATGGCGGTTCGCCCGGTTCGCCGGTTCGCGAACATTTGCGGAGGCTCGCGTTCGCCGTTCGCGAACGGCAAATTTTAGGTTTGCGACATCACTAAACAGGGCCGGCGCTCCAGCTAGGCGAACTAGGCAGCGGCCTAGGGCGCACTGCCTCCTAGGGGTGCACTGCCGCTGACTCAGATTGTGTCACTTACTCTTCAGTGACCCATTGCACCATCTGGAATGAATGGATCATCATCATCCGGACCGGACCACATCTGATCTGTATTTGTATTGTAAATGTATTGTCTCCCTCTAATATAGTAAAGCACTACGTAAACCGCTGGCACTATAGAAATCCTGAATAATAATAATAATAATAGTTTAAAAAAAAAAAACAATAAAAATGACATAAATCTTTCTAGTAGTTAGTAAACGCAATAACTTTTGTGCAAACCCTATCAAAATATGCTTATTGCGATATTTTTCACCAAAAATATGTAGCGGAAAACAAATTGGCCTAAAATGTAAAAAAATTTTGATTTTTACATTTTTTGGGGGGGTAATTTCATATAAAAAAATGTGAAAAATATTGTTATTTTTTCAAAATTGTCGCTCTTTTTTTGTTTATAGCGCAAAAAGTAAAAATCGCACAGGTGATCAAATACCACCAAAAGAAAGCTCTGTTTGTGGGAAAAAAAGGACGTCAATTTCAGTTGGGTACAGTGTCGCATGACCGCGCAATTGTCCGTTAAAGTCCCCACCCCATTAGATTGTAAACTCTTCTGAGAAGGACCCTCTTAATCCTTCTTGTATTTTACTGTATTGTAAATGTATTGTCTCCCTCTAATATTGTAAAGCGCTACGTAAACCGCTGGCACTATAGAAATCCTGAATAATAATAATAATAATAATAATAATAATAGTTTTAAAAAAAAAAACAATAAAAATGACATAAATCTTTCTAGTAGTTAGTAAATGCAATAACTTTTGTGCAAACCCTATCAAAATATGCTTATTGCGATATTTTTCACCAAAAATATGTAGCGGAAAACAAATTGGCCTAAAATGTAAAAAAAATTAGATTTTTTACATTTGGGGGGGGGGGGGGGGGTAATTTCATATAAGAAAAATTTGAAAAATATTGTTATTTTTTCAAAATTGTCGCTCTTTTTTTGTTTATAGCGCAAAAAGTAAAAATCGCACAGGTGATCAAATACCACCAAAAGAAAGCTCGGTTTGTGGGAAAAAAAAGACGTCAATTTCAGTTGGGTACAGTGTCGCACGACTGCGCCATTGTCCGTTTAAGTCCCCACCCCATTAGATTGTAAGCTCTTCTGAGCAGGACCCTCTTAATCCTTCTTGTATTTTACTGTATTGTAAATGTATTGTCTCCCTCTAATATTTTAAAGCGCTACGTAAACCGTTGGCACTATAGAAATCCTGAATAATAATAATAGTTTAAAAAAAAAAAAAAAACAATAAAAATGACATAAATCTTTCCCGTAGTTAGTAAACGCAATAACTTTTGCACAAACCCTATCAAAATATGCTTATTGCGATATTTTTCACCAAAAATATGTAGCGGAAAACAAATTAGCCTAAAATGTTAAAAAAATGAGATTTTTAAATTTTTTCAAAATTGTCGCTCTTTTTTTGTTTATAGCGCAAAAAGTAAAAATCGCACGACCGCGCAATTGTCCGTTAAAGTCACGCAAAAAAAAGTCCTTTAAAAAAAAAAAATTAAAATTATTGATGTGCATTAGCAGGGAATCGAACCCAGTACTCCCCTATTGGGAAGCAGACGCCCTACTATTCCACCAGACATCCTAATGCACTTATAGCAGGTACAAAACTTCCTTTTATCGTTCATTACCATGATATGTAAACTGAAAAGGTATTGTACGTAGCTATGATGGCTCAGCCTTATTTCGGACACTTTTTGTTCACAAGTTAAAACCATTTTTTTTACCAAGAAAACTACTTAGAACCCCCAAACATTATATATATATTTTTTTTAGCAAAGACTCTGGAGAATAAAATGTCAGTCATTGCAATGTTTTTTGTCACACGGTATTTGCGCAGCGTTCTTTAAAACGCCATTTTTTTGGAAAAATTTGGAAAAATCTAATTTCACTGCATTTAAAAAATACTAAACAGTAAACTTTGCACATATTTTTTTGTATATTGTGAAAGATGATGTCACGCCGAGTAAATAGATACCCAACATGTTACGGTTTAAAATTGCGCCCCCCCCGTGGGATGGCGACAAACTACGGTCAATAGAGATCTCAATAGGTGACGCTTTCAATTTTTTTAACGGTTACCAGCTTAGAGTTAGAGTGTAGCTCTATTTTTTAAATTATTGCCCACGCTCTGGCAATCGCGGCGATGCCTCACATGTGTGGTTTGAACAGGGATTTCATTCGCGGCTCGACTTCCGTATACGTTTTTTTTGTGCGCGAGCTAACGGTGACGGGGGGGCGGCTACATTTTTTTTTTCCCATTTATTTTTTATTTTTTTAACTTTATTTCAGTTTAAAAAAAAGAATCTGATCACTTATATGTAAACATCCCTTGTGACACCAATATGTAGTGACAGTGACAGGTACTCTTTATGGAGGGATCGAGGGTCTAAAAGATCCTAGACCCCTCCACTACACTTCCCTGTATGCAAAACGCCGAAAACGGCGTTTTTGCATACAGCCGTTTTTTAAATTTGCCGCCTTTTGCAGCACACTAACCCGGAAGTGACGTCATGGACGCCGCCTCCGGGTTACGTCATCAGAGACCCCATCGAAGCCGGTAGTGAAGCGAGCGTAACCCTTACACTACCTGATTGATACAACATCATACCTGATCGTATACACACACTGGATGTTTTAAAGCACGTTATTCCAAACAATTTAGGAATGTTAGGTGATTTATGCCCTTTATGGATTAAAACCCTACTCTGCGTCAACTACGTAATTTTCCATGGGAGTTTTGCCATGGATCCCCATCCGGCATGCCACAGTCCAGGTGTTAGTCCCCTTGAAACGTGGATTTTAAAATTCGCCTGCCTATTGAAGTCTATGGCGGTTCGCCCGGTTCGCCGGTTCGCGAACATTTGCGGAGGCTCGCGTTCGCCGTTCGCGAACGGCAAATTTTAGGTTCGCGACATCACTAAACAGGGCCGGCGCTCCAGCTAGGCGAACTAGGCAGCGGCCTAGGGCGCACTGCCTCCTAGGGGTGCACTGCCGCTGACTCAGATTGTGTCACTTACTCTTCAGTGACCCATTGCACCATCTGGAATGAATGGATCATCATCATCCGGACCGGACCACATCTGATCTGTATTTGTATTGTAAATGTATTGTCTCCCTCTAATATAGTAAAGCACTACGTAAACCGCTGGCACTATAGAAATCCTGAATAATAATAATAATAATAATAGTTTAAAAAAAAAAAACAATAAAAATGACATAAATCTTTCTAGTAGTTAGTAAACGCAATAACTTTTGTGCAAACCCTATCAAAATATGCTTATTGCGATATTTTTCACCAAAAATATGTAGCGGAAAACAAATTGGCCTAAAATGTAAAAAAAATGAGACTTTTTACATTTGGGGGGGGAGGGGGGTAATTTCATATAAGAAAAATTTGAAAAATAATGCACTTATAGCAGGTACAAAACTTCCTTTTATCGTTCATTACCATTACTTTTTGTTCACAAGTTAAAACCATTTTTTTTACCTAGAAAACTACTTAGAACCCCCAAACATTATATATATATATTTTTTTTAGCAAAGACTCTGGAGAATAAAATGTCAGTCATTGCAATGTTTTTTGTCACACGGTATTTGCGCAGCGTTCTTTAAAACGCCATTTTTTTGGAAAAATTTGGAAAAATCAAATTTCACTGCATTTAAAAAATACTAAACAGTAAACTTTGCCCATTTTTTTTGTATATTGTGAAAGATGATGTCACGCCGAGTAAATAGATACCCAACATGTTA
Source organism: Pelophylax lessonae (assembly GCF_965119305.1). Classification (NCBI taxonomy): domain Eukaryota; kingdom Metazoa; phylum Chordata; class Amphibia; order Anura; family Ranidae; genus Pelophylax; species Pelophylax lessonae. The sequence goes on along the minus strand of NC_138778.1, from coordinate 53,609,952 downwards.
CGGTTTAAAATTGCGCCCCCCCGTGGGATGGCGACAAACTACGGTCAATAGAGATCTCAATAGGTGACGCTTTCAATTTTTTTAACGGTTACCAGTTTAGAGTTAGAGTGTAGCTCTATTTTTTAAATTATTGCCCACGTTCTGGCAATCGCGGCGATGCCTCACATGTGTGGTTTGAACAGGGATTTCATTCGCGGCTCGACTTCCGTATACGTTTTTTTTGTGCGCGAGCTAACGGTGACGGGGGGGCGGCTACATTTTTTTTTTCCCATTTATTTTTTATTTTTTTAACTTTATTTCAGTTTAAAAAAAAGAATCTGATCACTTATATGTAAACATCCCTTGTGACACCAATATGTAGTGACAGTGACAGGTACTCTTTATGGAGGGATCGAGGGTCTAAAAGATCCTAGACCCCTCCACTACACTTCCCTGTATGCAAAACGCCGAAAACGGCGTTTTTGCATACAGCCGTTTTTTAAATTTGCCGCCTTTTGCAGCACACTAACCCGGAAGTGACGTCATGGACGCCGCCTCCGGGTTACGTCATCAGAGACCCGATCGAAGCCGGTAGTGAAGCGAGCGTAACCCTTACACTACCTGATTGATACAACATCATACCTGATCGTATACACACACTGGATGTTTTAAAGCACGTTATTCCAAACAATTTAGGAATGTTAGGTGATTTATGCCCTTTATGGATTAAAACCCTACTCTGCGTCAACTACGTAATTTTCCATGGGAGTTTTGCCATGGATCCCCATCCGGCATGCCACAGTCCAGGTGTTAGTCCCCTTGAAACAACTTTTCCATCACTATTGTGGCCAGAAAGAGTCCCTGTGGATTTTAAAATTCGCCTGCCTATTGAAGTCTATGGCGGTTCGCCCGGTTCGCCGGTTCGCGAACATTTGCGGAGGCTCGCGTTCGCCGTTCGCGAACGGCAAATTTTAGGTTCGCGACATCACTAAACAGGGCCGGCGCTCCAGCTAGGCGAACTAGGCAGCGGCCTAGGGCGCACTGCCTCCTAGGGGTGCACTGCCGCTGACTCAGATTGTGTCACTTACTCTTCAGTGACCCATTGCACCATCTGGAATGAATGGATCATCATCATCCGGACCGGACCACATCTGATCTGTATTTGTATTGTAAATGTATTGTCTCCCTCTAATATAGTAAAGCACTACGTAAACCGCTGGCACTATAGAAATCCTGAATAATAATAATAATAATAATAATAATAGTTTAAAAAAAAAAAAACAATAAAAATGACATAAATCTTTCTAGTAGTTAGTAAACGCAATAACTTTTGTGCAAACCCTATCAAAATATGCTTATTGCGATATTTTTCACCAAAAATATGTAGCGGAAAACAAATTGGCCTAAAATGTAAAAAAATATTGATTTTTACATTTTTTGGGGGGGGGGTAATTTCATATAAAAAAATGTGAAAAATATTGTTATTTTTTCAAAATTGTCGCTCTTTTTTTGTTTATAGCGCAAAAAGTAAAAATCGCACAGGTGATCAAATACCACCAAAAGAAAGCTCTGTTTGTGGGAAAAAAAGGACGTCAATTTCAGTTGGGTACAGTGTCGCATGACCGCGCAATTGTCCGTTAAAGTCCCCACCCCATTAGATTGTAAGCTCTTCTGAGAAGGACCCTCTTAATCCTTCTTGTATTTTACTGTATTGTAAATGTATTGTCTCCCTCTAATATTGTAAAGCGCTACGTAAACCGCTGGCACTATAGAAATCCTAAATAATAATAATAATAATAATAATAATAGTTTAAAAAAAAAACAATAAAAATGACATAAATCTTTCTAGTAGTTAGTAAATGCAATAACTTTTGTGCAAACCCTATCAAAATATGCTTATTGCGATATTTTTCACCAAAAATATGTAGCGGAAAACAAATTGGCCTAAAATGTAAAAAAAATGAGATTTTTTACATTTGGGGGGGGGTAATTTCATATAAGAAAAATTTGAAAAATATTGTTATTTTTTCAAAATTGTCGCTCTTTTTTTGTTTATAGCGCAAAAAGTAAAAATCGCACAGGTGATCAAATGCCACCAAAAGAAAGCTCGGTTTGTGGGAAAAAAAAGACGTCAATTTCAGTTGGGTACAGTGTCGCATGACCGCGCAATTGTCCGTTAAAGTCCCCACCCCATTAGATTGTAAGCTCTTCTGAGAAGGACCCTCTTAATCCTTCTTGTATTTTACTGTATTGTAAATGTATTGTCTCCCTCTAATATTGTAAAGCGCTACGTACACCGCTGGCACTATAGAAATCCTGAATAATAATAATAATAATAATAATAGTTTAAAAAAAAAACAATAAAAATGACATAAATCTTTCTAGTAGTTAGTAAATGCAATAACTTTTGTGCAAACCCTATCAAAATATGCTTATTGCGATATTTTTCACCAAAAATATGTAGTGGAAAACAAATTGGCCTAAAATGTAAAAAAAATGAGATTTTTTACATTTGGGGGGGGGGGGGGGGGTAATTTCATATAAGAAAAATTTGAAAAATATTGTTATTTTTTCAAAATTGTCGCTCTTTTTTTGTTTATAGCGCAAAAAGTAAAAATCGCACAGGTGATCAAATACCACCAAAAGAAAGCTCGGTTTGTGGGAAAAAAAAGACGTCAATTTCAGTTGGGTACAGTGTCGCACGACTGCGCCATTGTCCGTTTAAGTCCCCACCCCATTAGATTGTAAGCTCTTCTGAGCAGGACCCTCTTAATCCTTCTTGTATTTTACTGTATTGTAAATGTATTGTCTCCCTCTAATATTTTAAAGCGCTACGTAAACCGAAATCAAATTTCACTGCATTTAAAAAATACTAAACAGTAAACTTTGCCCATTTTTTTTTGTATATTGTGAAAGATGATGTCACGCCGAGTAAATAGATACCCAACATGTTACGGTTTAAAATTGCGCCCCCCCGTGGGATGGCGACAAACTACGGTCAATAGAGATCTCAATAGGTGACGCTTTCAATTTTTTTAACGGTTACCAGTTTAGAGTTAGAGTGTAGCTCTATTTTTTAAATTATTGCCCACGCTCTGGCAATCGCGGCGATGCCTCACATGTGTGGTTTGAACAGGGATTTCATTCGCGGCTCGACTTCCGTATACGTTTTTTTTGTGCGCGAGCTAACGGTGACGGGGGGGGCGGCTACATTTTTTTTTTCCCATTTATTTTTTATTTTTTTAACTTTATTTCAGTTTAAAAAAAAGAATCTGATCACTTATATGTAAACATCCCTTGTGACACCAATATGTAGTGACAGTGACAGGTACTCTTTATGGAGGGATCGAGGGTCTAAAAGATCCTAGACCCCTCCACTACACTTCCCTGTATGCAAAACGCCGAAAACGGCGTTTTTGCATACAGCCGTTTTTTAAATTTGCCGCCTTTTGCAGCACACTAACCCAGAAGTGACGTCATGGACGCCGCCTCCGGGTTACGTCATCAGAGACCCGATCGAAGCCGGTAGTGAAGCGGGCGTAACCCTTACACTACCTGATTGATACAACATCATACCTGATCGTATACACACACTGGATGTTTTAAAGCACGTTATTCCAAACAATTTAGGAATGTTAGGTGATTTATGCCCTTTATGGATTAAAACCCTACTCTGCGTCAACTACGTAATTTTCCATGGGAGTTTTGCCATGGATCCCCATCCGGCATGCCACAGTCCAGGTGTTAGTCCCCTTGAAACAACTTTTCCATCACTATTGTGGCCAGAAAGAGTCCCTGTGGATTTTAAAATTCGCCTGCCTATTGAAGTCTATGGCGGTTCGGCCCGGTTCGCGAACATTTGCGGAGGCTCGCGTTCGCCCTTCGCGAACGGCAAATTTTAGGTTCGCGACATCACTAAACAGGGCCGGCGCTCCAGCTAGGCGAACTAGGCAGCGGCCTAGGGCGCACTGCCTCCTAGGGGTGCACTGCCGCTGACTCAGATTGTGTCACTTACTCTTCAGTGACCCATTGCACCATCTGGAATGAATGGATCATCATCATCCGGACCGGACCACATCTGATCTGTATTTGTATTGTAAATGTATTGTCTCCCTCTAATATAGTAAAGCACTACGTAAACCGCTGGCACTATAGAAATCCTGAATAATAATAATAATAATAATAGTTTAAAAAAAAAAAAACAATAAAAATGACATAAATCTTTCTAGTAGTTAGTAAACGCAATAACTTTTGTGCAAACCCTATCAAAATATGCTTATTGCGATATTTTTCACCAAAAATATGTAGCGGAAAACAAATTGGCCTAAAATGTAAAAAAATATTGATTTTTACATTTTTTTGGGGGGGGGGGGGTAATTTCATATAAAAAAATGTGAAAAATATTGTTATTTTTTCAAAATTGTCGCTCTTTATTTGTTTATAGCGCAAAAAGTAAAAATCGCACAGGTGATCAAATACCACCAAAAGAAAGCTCTGTTTGTGGGAAAAAAAGGACGTCAATTTCAGTTGGGTACAGTGTCGCATGACCGCGCAATTGTCCGTTAAAGTCCCCACCCCATTAGATTGTAAGCTCTTCTGAGAAGGACCCTCTTAATCCTTCTTGTATTTTACTGTATTGTAAATGTATTGTCTCCCTCTAATATTGTAAAGCGCTACGTAAACCGCTGGCACTATAGAAATCCTGAATAATAATAATAATAATAATAATAGTTTAAAAAAAAAACAATAAAAATGACATAAATCTTTCTAGTAGTTAGTAAATGCAATAACTTTTGTGCAAACCCTATCAAAATATGCTTATTGCGATATTTTTCACCAAAAATATGTAGCGGAAAACAAATTGGCCTAAAATGTAAAAAAAATGAGATTTTTTACATTTGGGGGGGGGGGGGGGGGGTAATTTCATATAAGAAAAATTTGAAAAATATTGTTATTTTTTCAAAATTGTCGCTCTTTTTTTGTTTATAGCGCAAAAAGTAAAAATCGCACAGGTGATCAAATACCACCAAAAGAAAGCTCGGTTTGTGGGAAAAAAAAGACGTCAATTTCAGTTGGGTACAGTGTCGCACGACTGCGCCATTGTCCGTTTAAGTCCCCACCCCATTAGATTGTAAGCTCTTCTGAGCAGGACCCTCTTAATCCTTCTTGTATTTTACTGTATTGTAAATGTATTGTCTCCCTCTAATATTTTAAAGCGCTACGTAAACCGTTGGCACTATAGAAATCCTGAATAATAATAATAATAATAATAATAGTTTAAAAAAAAAACAATAAAAATGACATAAATCTTTCTAGTAGTTAGTAAATGCAATAACTTTTGTGCAAACCCTATCAAAATATGCTTATTGCGATATTTTTCACCAAAAATATGTAGCGGAAAACAAATTGGCCTAAAATGTAAAAAAAATGAGATTTTTTACATTTGGGGGGGGGGGTAATTTCATATAAGAAAAATTTGAAAAATATTGTTATTTTTTCAAAATTGTCGCTCTTTTTTTGTTTATAGCGCAAAAAGTAAAAATCGCACAGGTGATCAAATACTACCAAAAGAAAGCTCGGTTTGTGGGAAAAAAAAGACGTCAATTTCAGTTGGGTACAGTGTCGCACGACTGCGCCATTGTCCGTTTAAGTCCCCACCCCATTAGATTGTAAGCTCTTCTGAGCAGGACCCTCTTAATGCTTCTTGTATTTTACTGTATTGTAAATGTATTGTCTCCCTCTAATATTTTAAAGCGCTACGTAAACCGTTGGCACTATAGAAATCCTGAATAATAATAATAGTTTAAAAAAAAAAAAAAACAATAAAAATGACATAAATCTTTCCCGTAGTTAGTAAACGCAATAACTTTTGCACAAACCCTATCAAAATATGCTTATTGCGATATTTTTCACCAAAAATATGTAGCGGAAAACAAATTAGCCTAAAATGTTAAAAAAATGAGATTTTTAAATTTTTTCCAAATTGTCGCTCTTTTTTTGTTTATAGCGCAAAAAGTAAAAATCGCACGACCGCGCAATTGTCCGTTAAAGTCACGCAAAAAAAAGTCCTTTAAAAAAAAAAAAAAAAATGAAAATTGTTGCTGTGCATTAGCAGGGATTCGAACCCTGGACGCTCCTAATGGGAAGCGGACGCCCTACCATTCCACCAGGCATCCTAATGCACTTACAGCAGGTACAAAACTTCCTTTTATCGTTCATTACCATTACTTTGTGTTCACAAGTTAAAACCATTTTTTTTACCTAGAAAACTACTTAGAACCCCCAAACATTATATATATTTTTTTAGCAAAGACTCTGGAGAATAAAATGTCAGTCATTGCAATGTTTTTTGTCACACGGTATTTGCGCAGCGTTCTTTAAAACGCCATTTTTTTGGAAAAATTTGGAAAAATCAAATTTCACTGCATTTAAAAAATACTAAACAGTAAACTTTGCCCATTTTTTTTTGTATATTGTGAAAGATGATGTCACGCCGAGTAAATAGATACCCAACATGTTACGGTTTAAAATTGCGCCCCCCCGTGGGATGGCGACAAACTACGGTCAATAGAGATCTCAATAGGTGACGCTTTCAATTTTTTTAACGGTTACCAGTTTAGAGTTAGAGTGTAGCTCTATTTTTTAAATTATTGCCCACGCTCTGGCAATCGCGGCGATGCCTCACATGTGTGGTTTGAACAGGGATTTCATTCGCGGCTCGACTTCCGTATACGTTTTTTTTGTGCGCGAGCTAACGGTGACGGGGGGGGCGGCTACATTTTTTTTTTCCCATTTATTTTTTATTTTTTTAACTTTATTTCAGTTTAAAAAAAAGAATCTGATCACTTATATGTAAACATCCCTTGTGACACCAATATGTAGTGACAGTGACAGGTACTCTTTATGGAGGGATCGAGGGTCTAAAAGATCCTAGACCCCTCCACTACACTTCCCTGTATGCAAAACGCCGAAAACGGCGTTTTTGCATACAGCCGTTTTTTAAATTTGCCGCCTTTTGCAGCACACTAACCCGGAAGTGACGTCATGGACGCCGCCTCCGGGTTACGTCATCAGAGACCCGATCGAAGCCGGTAGTGAAGCGGGCGTAACCCTTACACTACCTGATTGATACAACATCATACCTGATCGTATACACACACTGGATGTTTTAAAGCACGTTATTCCAAACAATTTAGGAATGTTAGGTGATTTATGCCCTTTATGGATTAAAACCCTACTCTGCGTCAACTACATAATTTTCCAGACTTGTATAAAGTACTCGAAATTTCTACTTGAGTAAAAGTACAAGTGCTCGATCAAAAAGGGACTTGAGTAGAAGTGGAAGTGCTCGCAGAAAAAGTTACTTAAGTAGAAGTACTAAAGTATTCAACATTTTTTTTACTTAAGTATTGCAAGTAGTTTTTTCAAAAAATTTGCTACTTAAGTACTAAAAGTAAAAAGTACCAGTAGTTTTGAAAAAAAAATTCTACTCAAGTACTGAAAGTAGAAGTACAAGTACTGTGTTATGTAGTTATTAAAGAAAGAAGTCAAAAGTTTGAACATCATGGTGGTTTTTATTATTTCAAATGATTTATTCAAATGATTAACCTGTGTTTGTTAGTAGTTTCTTGATGTACTTTAAGCGCTGTAGCACCATTTATTTGTTTGTTTCATATTTTCTTTTTATTGGAAAGATTTGGTATAGCAGCTTTTATTATACACAGCCTTTATTTTCGGATGCGCTGATTTACAAATGACATTATACACATTTTTTTTGAGCTTTATGTAACCTGCCATCTACTGTTCTGGCAGTGGTAATTTTTTTAAAAGTAACGAGTAACTATGCAGCACAAAAAAAAAATACTTGAGTAGAAGTATTGAAATCATCGAAAAAATGTAGTGAAGTAAAAGTAGAAGTAGGAGAAAAAAATTCTACTCTAGGAAAGTACAGATACCGCAATTCGGTACTTAAGTACAGTACTTAAGTAGTTCTACTTCGTTACTATACATCTCTGTAATTTTCCATGGGAGTTTTGCCATGGATCCCCATCCGGCATGCCACAGTCCAGGTGTTAGTCCCCTTGAAACAACTTTTCCATCACTATTGTGGCCAGAAAGAGTCCCTGTGGATTTTAAAATTCGCCTGCCTATTGAAGTCTATGGCGGTTCGCCCGGTTCGCGAACATTTGCGGAGGCTCGCGTTCGCCGTTCGCGAACGGCAAATTTTAGGTTTGCGACATCACTAAACAGGGCCGGCGCTCCAGCTAGGCGAACTAGGCAGCGGCCTAGGGCGCACTGCCTCCTAGGGGTGCACTGCCGCTGACTCAGATTGTGTCACTTACTCTTCAGTGACCCATTGCACCATCTGGAATGAATGGATCATCATCATCCGGACCGGACCACATCTGATCTGTATTTGTATTGTAAATGTATTGTCTCCCTCTAATATAGTAAAGCACTACGTAAACCGCTGGCACTATAGAAATCCTGAATAATAATAATAATAATAATAGTTTAAAAAAAAAAACAATAAAAATGACATAAATCTTTCTAGTAGTTAGTAAACGCAATAACTTTTGTGCAAACCCTATCAAAATATGCTTATTGCGATATTTTTCACCAAAAATATGTAGCGGAAAACAAATTGGCCTAAAATGTAAAAAAATATTGATTTTTACATTTTTTGGCGGGGGGGTAATTTCATATAAAAAAATGTGAAAAATATTGTTATTTTTTCAAAATTGTCGCTCTTTTTTTGTTTATAGCGCAAAAAGTAAAAATCGCACAGGTGATCAAATACCACCAAAAGAAAGCTCTGTTTGTGGGAAAAAAAGGATGTCAATTTCAGTTGGGTACAGTGTCGCATGACCGCGCAATTGTCCGTTAAAGTCCCCACCCCATTAGATTGTAAGCTCTTCTGAGAAGGACCCTCTTAATCCTTCTTGTATTTTACTGTATTGTAAATGTATTGTCTCCCTCTAATATTGTAAAGCGCTACGTAAACCGCTGGCACTATAGAAATCCTGAATAATAATAATAATAATAATAATAGTTTAAAAAAAAAACAATAAAAATGACATAAATCTTTCTAGTAGTTAGTAAATGCAATAACTTTTGTGCAAACCCTATCAAAATATGCTTATTGCGATATTTTTCACCAAAAATATGCATCCTAATGCACTTATAGCAGGTACAAAACTTCCTTTTATCGTTCATTACCATTACTTTGTGTTCACAAGTTAAAACCATTTTTTTTACCTAGAAAACTACTTAGAACCCCCAAACATTATATATATATATTTTTTTTAGCAAAGACTCTGGAGAATAAAATGTCAGTCATTGCAATGTTTTTTGTCACACGGTATTTGCGCAGCGTTCTTTAAAACGCCATTTTTTTGGAAAAATTTGGAAAAATCAAATTTCACTGCATTTAAAAAATACTAAACAGTAAACTTTGCCCATTTTTTTTTGTATATTGTGAAAGATGATGTCACGCCGAGTAAATAGATACCCAACATGTTACGGTTTAAAATTGCGCCCCCCCCCGTGGGATGGCGACAAACTACGGTCAATAGAGATCTCAATAGGTGACGCTTTCAATTTTTTTAACGGTTACCAGTTTAGAGTTAGAGTGTAGCTCTATTTTTTAAATTATTGCCCACGCTCTGGCAATCGCGGCGATGCCTCACATGTGTGGTTTGAACAGGGATTTCATTCGCGGCTCGACTTCCGTATACGTTTTTTTTGTGCGCGAGCTAACGGTGACGGGGGGGCGGCTACATTTTTTTTTTCCCATTTATTTTTTATTTTTTTAACTTTATTTCATTTAAAAAAAAAGAATCTGATCACTTATATGTAAACATCCCTTGTGACACCAATATGTAGTGACAGTGACAGGTACTCTTTATGGAGGGATCGAGGGTCTAAAAGATCCTAGACCCCTCCACTACACTTCCCTGTATGCAAAACGCCGAAAACGGCGTTTTTGCATACAGCCGTTTTTTAAATTTGCCGCCTTTTGCAGCACACTAACCCGGAAGTGACGTCATGGACGCCGCCTCCGGGTTACGTCATCAGAGACCCGATCGAAGCCGGTAGTGAAGCGGGCGTAACCCTTACACTACCTGATTGATACAACATCATACCTGATCGTATACACACACTGGATGTTTTAAAGCACGTTATTCCAAACAATTTAGGAATGTTAGGTGATTTATGCCCTTTATGGATTAAAACCCTACTCTGCGTCAACTACGTAATTTTTCATGGGAGTTTTGCCATGGATCCCCATCCGGCATGCCACAGTTCAGGTGTTAGTCCCCTTGAAACAACTTTTCCATCACTATTGTGGCCAGAAAGAGTCCCTGTGGATTTTAAAATTCGCCTGCCTATTGAAGTCTATGGCGGTTCGCCCGGTTCGCCGGTTCGCGAACATTTGCGGAGGCTCGCGTTCGCCGTTCGCGAACGGCAAATTTTAGGTTCGCGACATCACTAAACAGGGCCGGCGCTCCAGCTAGGCGAACTAGACAGCGGCCTAGGGCGCACTGCCTCCTAGGGGTGCACTGCCGCTGACTCAGATTGTGTCACTTACTCTTCAGTGACCCATTGCACCATCTGGAATGAATGGATCATCATCATCCGGACCGGACCACATCTGATCTGTATTTGTATTGTAAATGTATTGTCTCCCTCTAATATAGTAAAGCACTACGTAAACCGCTGGCACTATAGAAATCCTGAATAATAATAATAATAATAATAGTTTAAAAAAAAAAAACAATAAAAATGACATAAATCTTTCTAGTAGTTAGTAAACGCAATAACTTTTGTGCAAACCCTATCAAAATATGCTTATTGCGATATTTTTCACCAAAAATATGTAGCGGAAAACAAATTGGCCTAAAATGTAAAAAAAATTAGATTTTTACATTTTGGGGGGGGGGGGGTAATTTCATATTAAAAAAATGTGAAAAATATTGTTATTTTTTCAAAATTGTCGCTTTTTTTTTGTTTATAGCGCAAAAAGTAAAAATCGCAAAAGTAAAAAACAAACAAAAGAAAGCTCTGTTTGTGGGAAAAAAAGGACGTCAATTTCAGTTGGGTACAGTGTCGCACGACCGCGCAATTGTCCGTTAAAGTCCCCACCCCATTAGATTGTAAGCTCTTCTGAGCAGGACCCTCTTAATCCTTCTTGTATTTTACTGTATTGAAAATGTATTGTCTCCCTCTAATATTGTAAAGCGCTACATAATCCGCTGGCACTATAGAAATCCTGAATAATAATAATAGTTAAAAAAAAAAATAACAATAAAAATGACATAAATCTTTCTAGTAGTTAGTAAATGCAATAATTTTTGTGCAAACCCTATCAAAATATGCTTATTGCGATATTTTTCACCAAAAATATGTAGCGGAAAACAAATTGGCCTAAAATGTAAAAAAAATTAGATTTTTTACATTTGGGGGGGGGGGGGGGGTAATTTCATATAAGAAAAATTTGAAAAATATTGTTATTTTTTCAAAATTGTCGCTCTTTTTTTGTTTATAGCGCAAAAAGTAAAAATCGCACAGGTGATCAAATACCACCAAAAGAAAGCTCGGTTTGTGGGAAAAAAAAGACGTCAATTTCAGTTGGGTACAGTGTCGCACGACTGCGCCATTGTCCGTTTAAGTCCCCACCCCATTAGATTGTAAGCTCTTCTGAGCAGGACCCTCTTAATCCTTCTTGTATTTTACTGTATTGTAAATGTATTGTCTCCCTCTAATATTTTAAAGCGCTACGTAAACCGTTGGCACTATAGAAATCCTGAATAATAATAATAGTTTAAAAAAAAAAAAAAAAACAATAAAAATGACATAAATCTTTCCCGTAGTTAGTAAACGCAATAACTTTTGCACAAACCCTATCAAAATATGCTTATTGCGATATTTTTCACCAAAAATATGTAGCGGAAAACCAATTAGCCTAAAATGTTAAAAAAATGAGATTTTTAAATTTTTTCCAAATTGTCGCTCTTTTTTTGTTTATAGCGCAAAAAGTAAAAATCGCACGACCGCGCAATTGTCCGTTAAAGTCACGCAAAAAAAAGTCCTTTAAAAAAAAAAAATGAAAATTGTTGATGTGCATTAGCAGGGAATCGAAGCCAGGACTCCCCTAATGGGAAGCGGACACCCTACCATTCCACCAGACTTCCTAATGCACTTATAGCAGGTACAAAACGTCTGTTTATCGTTCATTACCATGATTTGTAAACTGAAAAGGTATTGTACGTAGCTATGATGGCTCAGCCCTATTTCGGACACTTTTTGTTCACAAGTTAAAACCATTTTTTTTACCTAGAAAACTACTTAGAACCCCCAAACATATATTTTTTTTTTAGCAAAGACTCTGGAGAATAAAATGTCAGTCATTGCAATGTTTTTTGTCACACGGTATTAGCGCAGCGTTCTTTAAAACGCCATTTTTTTGGAAAAATTTGGAAAAATCAAATTTCACTGCATTTAAAAAATACTAAACAGTAAACTTTGCCCATTTTTTTTTGTATATTGTGAAAGATGATGTCACGCCGAGTAAATAGATACCCAACATGTTACGGTTTAAAAGTTCCGCAACAACTGGAGGGCCATAGTTTGAGGATCCCTGAAGTAGAGGATCAGGTAAGTGAATATTCTCTCTTTTGTTCCCCTAGACCAGAGGTATTAACCACTTAAGCCCAGGAGGATTTGGCTGCTCAAAGACCAGGGCCTATTTTGCGAATTCGGCACTGCGTGAATTTAACTGACAATTGCGCGGTCGTGCGACACTGTACACAAATGAAATTGACGTCCTTTTTTTCCCACAAACAGAGCTTTCTTTTGGTAGTATTTGATCACCTGTGCGATTTTTACTTTTTGCGCTATAAACAAAAAAAGAGTGTAAATTTTGAAAAAATAACAATATTTTTCACATTTTTTTTATATGAAATTCCCCCAAAAAAATGTAAAAATCAAAATTTTTTAACATTTTAGGCCAATTTGTTTTCTGCTACATATTTTTGGTAAAAAAAAATCGCAATGGGCGTATTTTGATTGGTTTGCGCAAAAGTTATTGCGTTTACTAACTAAGGGAAAGATTTATGTAATTTTTATTGTTTTTTTTTTAACTAGTAATGGCGGCAATCTGCGATTTTTTTTGCGGGACTGCGACATTGCGGCGGACAGATCGGACCCCTGACTAACATTTTTGACACTTTTAGGAGTACCAGTGACATTACTACAGTAATCAGTGCTATACATATGCACTGTTACTGTAAAAATAACACTGGCAGGGAAGGGGTTAACTTTATTAGAGATCAAGGGGTTAAGTGTGTCCCTAGGGGCGTGATTCTAACTGTAGAGGGATGTGGCTTTTGATGTAACCACAGAGACATACGATCCTACATCGCAGGATCGTATGATTTCTGCTGTTACACCAGGGGGAATGACAGGCGGCTTTGTTTACATTTCTCCCTCTCCAGCGGGAGATCGCGAGTGGCCGGCGGACATCGGAGCCGCCGGTCACTCACGTGGGGGACCTCAGTGAACGAGCGGGGGCGGGAGCACGCCTCCGGCGGTGCGCGCTCGCCCCCTACAGGCTCCTGGGCGAGCGACGTAGTACTACGTCACTTTGCCCAGGAGGGGCTGACCGCCGCAGTAAATGTACTTGCGGCGGTCGGCAAGTGGTTAAACTGGTGGCCCTCCAGCTGTTGCGGAACTATAAGTCCCATCATGCCTCTGCCTGTGGGAGTCATGCTTGTAACTTTCAGCCTTGCAATGCGTCATGGGACTTGTAGTTACGCAACAGCTGGAGTGCCACCAGTTTAACAACTGTGCCCTAGACCAAAAGGAGCACAGTATGAGTTGTATCCCGTACAGAATTAAGAATGAAAATTTTTGTTGTGCATGCGGTGCAGGTATAGCTCATATTTGTACCACAAGATGGGATGAGTTACATGCCTGACTCCTGTGTCATAACAGTTCACACATACAGTAGCTATTTCTGGAGTAATAATAATGCACACAGGATCAGCAATGTTAAGCAGCAGCCTGTCACTTTGACATGATAAATTGACTCAACTTACCGACCGAAGTGAACCCATTAACTGATGACCCCTCAATTTTAAAGACAGGCTTTGTTGTAATTGTCAGTGAGCCAGTATAAAATTATCCCTGTAATTACATGTCGCTCACTCATAAATTAGCATAGCAACTCCAAATATCTGAATAAGAATAGCCTTCGCCTATTTATTGCCGTATGGTGAGCTAGGCTAGTGGTTCTCAACCTGAATGACCAGAGCCAAGTAAATTCTTCCAAAATCTTTAATTTCCCAACAGTAAAAAAAAAAAAACGTTATACAATAAAGCATGGGAATGCAAAATATGCATTTAAAATGTATCAAAAAGGTAAGAATCATTTGTAAAATCATATGCATCCACCAGTAGATCAATGCAGCCCTCTCTAAATCTCTGTTAAATTTGTCAGGATTGCCCCCTCAAGCAGGGGCATAGATAAGGGGGGATAGAGGGGTCCACCCCCCCCCCCCCTCCACAGAGGGTCTGAGGTGCAGCAGCTAGTACTGGAAGCATTGCACCTCAGTGACAGGCAGTTCGGAGAAAGTGAGCTAGGTAGTCGGGAGGGAGAAAGGTTCTGCTTAGCTCAGCTCACATGACCCGGCAGAGAGGGAAATTCTCACTCTGAACTGCCTGGTCCTGTGAGTGGAATATGGGGGGAGAGCTGTACTGGAGGGAAAGATCTGTACTGCGGGGAAATCTGTACTAGGGGGAGATCTGTACTAGGGGGAGGTCTTTACTGGGGGGAGAGGTCTTGTGCTGGGTAAGATATCTTCACTGGAGGGAGAGATCTGTACTGGGGAGAAATATTTACTGGGGAGAGATCTGTCCTTGGGAGAGATCTGTACTTGGGGGAGAGAGTTGTACTGGGGAGATGAGATCTGTACTGGGGTAAGGAGGGGTGTACTGGGGGGAGAGGTCTATACTTGGGGGGGAGGGGGGGTTTGTACTAGGAAGAGAACTGTATTTGGGGACAGAGATCTTTACTGGGGGGAGAGGTCTGTGCTGCGTAAGAGATATTCACTGGGGGGGGGGGGATCTGTACTGGGGAGAGATATTTACTGGGGAGAGATCTGTACTTGGGAGAGATCTGTACTTGGGGGAGAGATCTGTACTGGGGAGATGAGATCTGTACTGGGGTAAGGAGGGGTGTACTGGGGGTAGAGGTCTGTACTTGGGGGGGGGGTTTGTACTAGGAAGAGAACTGTATTTGGGGACAGAGATCTTTACTGGGGGGAGAGGTCTATGTTGGGTAAGAGATCTTCACTGGGGGGGGAGATCTGTACTGGGGAGCGATATTTACTGGGGAGAGATATTTACTGGGGAGAGATTTGTACTTGGGAGAGATCTGTACTTGGGGGAGAGATTTGTACTGGGGAGATGAGATCTGTACTGGGGTAAGGAGGGGTGTACTGGGGGGGGAGAGATCCGTATTCAGGGGGAGGGGGGATTTGTACTAGAAAGAGAACTGTACTTGGGGGCAGAGATCTTTACTGGGGGGCAGGGTCGGTACTGGAAAGAGATGATTGCACTGGGGGGACAGATCTGTATTTGGAGGAGAGATCTGTACTGGGGGGGAAGAGATCTGTAATAGGGGAGATATAGTTTTCACCTGAGTCCCCTGCAGTTCACTCTTTCATAAATCATACTGGTCTGCTCCTTCTCTTGGTGATATTTTTACCATGCCTGTTTCTCCTGTTCAGGGAACACCAGTCCTGCACTAGTTTGCTTTATTCTGCATTCTGGCAGTGGGGCTGTGCTTAATGGGTGCACAAAATCCTGCTATGTAGTGTGAGAGACAGCGGAGCAACCGAGAAGAACTTTGAGAAGTGAGGGCGGGCATTGCTCTCGAAAGGTAAATTGATGCCACCAGCCCTAGCCTGTCCAGAATTTTCTCTGACATCATAAGAAGCCACGACCCATCAGGAGGGAGGCTGTAGCCCAACAGCATATTGTGGCTAGTGGTTGTAACCACTGGCCTAGGCTACCTGTTCATTCAGTGGCTAAATTACATTTAAAACTTAACAACCTTGTATGGCTTTATGTATACTATATCTATAAACTATTGTGGAATATATATTTAAAACACCATACAGTAGTTGAAATGTGTATATTGATATCTACTCATCTCACAGTACGGTATTTAAAAGAATACTGGACCTGCTCCAAGTAGGTTAAAGTAGCTCTAAACTCTTAGGCTTCTTTCACACGGTCCGCCTCCGCAGGCGGATCCGTGTTGCTCAGCGGGGATCGATCCGCGATCCCCGCTGAGCCGGGCGGATGACAGCTCCGTCTCCGCTTGCAGAGCGGAGAGGGAGGTGTCTCAGCACCCGCTGCCCTCTATGGGGGATCGGAGGAGAGCGGACCGCTTGTCCGCTCTCATCAGATCCGCTCCGCTCCGATTACTGAACGGATGGAAAAATAGGGTTTCCATCCGTCCAGATTTCAGCACAGGATCGGATGCGGATGGCAGCGGGTGTCAGCGGAGGTGACCTCCGCTGACACCCGCTGCCCCATAGAGCTGCATGGAGGATCCGATCAGATCCGCCTAAAAAACTGACAGGCGGATCTGATCGGACCGCCCGTGTGAAAGAGCCCTTACCTGGATGACATTTAGTTAGCTGTAGTAATTTTTGTTTTGTTTTTTTATTAGAAAATACTGTTTGCTCCTTTTTTACTTTTTTTGCCCACTTATAGTATTTACTGGAAGTGCATGTGATAGGGTGACAATGCTGGAGCACTGCTGGGAGACAGGAACAAAGTGTTGTCATCCTATAACAGAAAGTGCCTTCAGAATGACTTAAGGGCAGGATTACCAGTTACTATTTTAATGAATACTGCACATTGAACATCAGTTAATTAGTTTAAATTTAATTAATGTATTGAAGATTATATTATAATGTTGTAATTGGGTTTATATACACTTTGAAGTGGTTGTAAAGGCAGAGGTTTTTTTAAAAACCTTCTGCATGCAGCTTCCCCCACCAACACTCCCTTATGCTTACCTGAGCCCAATCCCGATCCAGTGGTACGCACTAGAGCAGAGGCTCTCTCGGCTCTCTGCCTCCTTATTGGCTAAGACATTGGCTCCCACTGCTGTCGGTCACAGCTAGTGAGGAGGGAGCAGGGGGGGGGGGGGGCATGCTCTGTGTGTCTTATGGACTGCTCTGGCAAAACCATTACATAGAACAGGTAAGTATGAGATGTTTATTATTAAAAAAAAAACTTTAAATTCACTTTAACTCTCTAATATCTCTAAATTTGAATAATTTATGTGTACAATTTAGACAAAGGGCCACAAACCTATTGGTATGTTTTGAACTGTGAAAGAAAACTTACAAAAGACAGGGGAACATATTATCCATATCCCATAGAGTTAGTCAGAAGCCTGTAGACAGAAGTAATCACAGGGCATGTGTACTTATTATACTATATAATTAAAATATCTTATAATAATAATATTTTAGTACTAATCACAGGGCAGCAATGCATGTATACAGATTTTACTATATAATAATAAAAATATATAATAATATTTGAACCACTGTAAAGTACATTGAATTACATACCTAATGCCATCGATTGTCTCCCAGCATTTAATTAAACAATGCAAAGGAATTAAAAAATGTATTAAAGCAAAACCAAAAGCATATACAGTACTGAAGTTTACCAGTCCTTAGATGTGCTGGCTGAATTTTAAATTTTTTTTCTCAGGCTTTTTTTCCGGCTTTTTTTCCCCTTGTATGTTCACACTTAATGTCCTTGAGTGACAACATCTACTCACTGTACTGTATCAATGGCGGAGCAGTATTGTCACCCTAGGCTGGTCATCTGATTTGGACTACAATCAACTCTACAATACTGGGAGGAGGGGGGGGATGTTAGGTGTCTAATAGTTCAAAACATTTGTTGTGAAAAATTATAATGTTGCTTGAGGTTTTAGTTCAGTTAACAAGAAATTTACTAAAACACTCGGTTTCTGGCAGGATATATAAGTATTTTTCTGTATTTGCAAAAAAAGACTAAGGTAAGTATGGGGGGGGGGGGGTGGGGGTGAGGGACGATACTTATACTGGGATATTTTTTACCTTAATGCAGGGAAGCCAATTATCCCTTCACGATGAAGGGTAAAATAAATGATAATGCCGAACATAATTTTGCAACGTTGGCTTGTGTTAGTAAAACTGTACATATACTACTTCATGTATCCAGGTGGATTATACCTTTTTTTTTCAAGACAAATTAGGCTTTTTTTTTGGTGGTAAATGGTAATGGAAATCTGATTTTTTTTCTATTATCAAAGGAAAACTAGCCCAAAATAGTAAAATATATATATATTTTTTTTTTAAATATTTATTTAATTTATTTTTAATTTAGCTGTACATTTCTCGTTATTATGATAACTTACCACCAAAGAACAACCCCCAAAAAATTCTCCTGCTCCTGAAGATTGCAATGATATCACATATTTGTACTAGACATGTACAGAATGGAAAAATTTGTTTGGTTTCGGATAGATGTTACTAATTTTGTTTTGTTATGGAATTCATTTAGTTTGGTTTCAAAATTAGTTTGGTTTCATTTCACTTTAGTTAAATTTTATTTAGGTTTCGTTAAAATTAGTTTCATTTAATAATTTTCTATTGAATTCCAAATTTTCAAAACATTAGAATTCAGATCAGTCAAAAAAAGAGCGTAAGATTCTAATTCCGTGTGAAGAAATGGCTGGTTGTTAAGCAGCGGGCCAAGAAGCCGGCCGCCCGCGTCCTTAACAACCATGAGTCATCATCTGTCAGCGGCCTTCCCCACTAACAAATAAATGTAATGAAAAGAACGCCAACAATCGCCTCCCCCACCCCAAAGCACATTGTCTCCATGATGATGGGGAAAAGGGCCTCTTTCCTACAACCCTGGGCTGTGGTTGTTGGGGTCTGTGGGGGGGGGGCTTATCAAGATCTGGAAGATCCCCCCCATGTGAATGGGTATCGGGTAGATGGAACAGGTACCCAGTCACCAAAAAAAGTGTAAAAAAACAAAACACACAAACAGTTTTTGACAAATCCTTTCTTTAAAAATAAAAAAAAGTTTTCCCCGATGTAGATCCGTCATCTATCATACCACCCACCACACCCAAAAAAAAAAGAAATCGCTGTTGCCGACCCGGAGGCACTATACCTACTGCGGGCTCCTCTGTTTGACATTTCTTTTATAGGGAAGGAACGGGCCACCTGTCTACATCACCTTGTGGCACCGCCCCTTCTGACATCACAGACTGGTGCCTGCAGTGCACGGCCCTTATATTATAATATATATATAAATATTTATATATATATATATATATATATATATATATATATATATATATATATATATATATATACACTAAATTACCAAAAGTATTGGGACATCTGCCTTTATATGCACATGAACGTTAATGGCATCCTAGTCTTAGTCCATAGGGTTCATATTTGAGTTGGCCCACCCTTTGCAGCTGTAATAGCTTTAACTCTTCTGGGAAGGCGGTCCACAAGGTTTAGGAGTGTGTCTATT
Organism: Pelophylax lessonae; assembly: GCF_965119305.1. NCBI lineage: Eukaryota > Metazoa > Chordata > Amphibia > Anura > Ranidae > Pelophylax > Pelophylax lessonae. Next base: position 53,590,335 of record NC_138778.1, on the reverse strand, counting down.
GGAATGTTTGTCCATTCTCCCAGAAGCGCATTTGTGAGGTCAGGCACTGATGTTGATGAGAAGGCCTGGCTCACAGTCCCTGCTCTAATTCATCCCAAAGATGTTCTATCAGGTTGAGATCAGGACTGTCATGTTCCTCCACCCCAAATTTGCTCATCCATATTTTTATGAACATTGCTTTGTGCACTGGTCCAAATCATTCGGTGGAGGGGGGATTATGGTGTGTGGTTGTTTTTCAGGGGTTGGGCTTGGCATACCAAGACATTTTGGACCATTCTCCCAACTTTGTGGGAACAGTTTGGGGTTGCCCCCGTCCTGTTCCAACATGACTGCGCACCAGTGCACATGCAGGGTCCATAAAGACATGGAGGAGCGAGTTTGGGGTGGAGGAACTTGACTGGCCTGCACAGAGTCCTGACCTCAACCCAATAAAACACCTTTGGGATAAATTAGAGTGCAGACTGCGAGCCAGACCTTCTCTCCAGCTTCAGTGCCTGACCTCACAAATGAGCTGCTGGAAGAATGGTCGAACATTTACATAGACACACTCCTAAACCTTGTGGACAGCATTCCCATAAGAGATAAAGATTTTATAGCTGCAAAGGGTGGGCCAACTCCACATTGAATCCTGCGGACTACAACTGGGATGCCATTAAAGTTCACAAGCATGTAAAGGCAGGCATCTGTTCCTAAGTAACTGTCTGCAGGTAATCAGAGGAAACACAAGAAGTTATCACACAGCCAGCCCTTCGGGGACAGTGCTACTTAACCACTTTACCACCGGAGGATTTTGCTGTCTTACGTCCAGGCCACTTTTTGCGATTCGGCGCTGTGCGACTTTAACTGACAATTGCGCGGTTGTGCAATGCCGTACCCAAACAAAATTTACATCATTTTTTTCCCACAAACAGAGCTTTCTTTTGGTGGTATTTGATCACCTGTGCGATTTTTACTTTTTGCGCTATAAACAAAAAAAGAGCGTTTATTTTGAAAAAATAACAATATTTTTAACATTTTTTTATATGAAATTCCCCCCCCCCCAAAAAAATTTAAAAATCAAAATTTTTCTAAATTTTTGGCCAATTTGTTTTCTGCTACCTATGTTTGGTAAAAAAAATCACAATAAGCGTATTTTGATTGGTTTGCGCAAAAGTTTTTGCGTTTACTAACTAAGGGAAAGATTTCTGTCATTTTTGGTGTTTTTTTTTTTTTAACGCGTAATGGCGGCGATCTGCGATTTTTTTTGCAGGACTGCGACATTGTGACGGACAGATAGGACCCTTGACTGACGTTTTTGACACTTTTGGGGGTACCAGTGACATTACTGCAGTAATCAGTGCTATAAATATGCACTGTTACTGTAAAAATGACACTGGCAGGGAAGGGGTTAATTTTATTGGAGAGGGAGGGGTTAATGTATGCCTGGTGCTTACTAACGTGTGGGGGGGGGGAGGTGACTGAGTGAGTCAGGGACAGATCGCATGTTCAGCTATGCTGAACCATGCAATCTGTCCCTGCCTGTCACTTAGGAGATCCGCCCGCTCTGTTTACACAGGCGGGCGGATCTCCAAACTAGATTCCCAGACGATCGGGGAAAAGCAGCGGCGATCGCCACTGCTCCTCCCCTGGCCCGACTCCCTCTGTGACTGAATACAGCGGGAGCGAGCCTCCGGCGGCGCGCACGTACCGCCCACAAGGGGTGGAGTCCAGCGACATAGGTCTACGTCGCTGGATGATAACGAGCCACATTGCTGCAGTAGCAGCAATGTGAGCAGAGTTAAAGTGGTTAAATCTACAACCTGATGAAACAAAGAGTGCACCATTCTTTGGCCAGAGTGGATTGCACAATGAGCAGACAACTGTGCTTGAAAGGTTTTGTGCACTGGTCTTCTGACTACAACATTCCTTGATTAATTCTTAAAAGAATAGTTCACCTAAAAAAATGGAGTAGCATATACCTTAACCTCCCTGGCGGTATGATTATGTCAGGAATTACATACCAAAAGCGGTACAATTGTTTTCATGGAAATTTGGCGTTATGTATTATAGGCCTACAATTCTTAGTAATTACTGACTTAAACCTGACCAAAACAAGACTCTAGTAGACATCCCAGATGTGATAAATTTGAAACACAAACGCATGAATTATAATTGAATCAATAATATTATTTTATTATTTAATATATAATATATATAATAAAATTATATTATTGATTAGATTATAATTCATGCATTATATATTATATACAGATATATGTGTGTGTGTGTGTATATATATATATATATATATATACACACACACATATATATATATATATATAATATATAACGCATATATATATATATATATATAATATATAACGCATATATATATATATATATATATATATATATATATATATATATATATAATATAAAATGTGTTTTGTGTTTTGTGCAACTTTTTTTTTTTTTTTTTTTAATTTCCCTCCCTAGTTCCGCTCCCATGCAGCATTGCTGCTGCAGGGAACGGAACTAGGAAGTGATCATACCGACGGAGGACGGAGGAGCGGCGGGACTCTCGGCTGGCGATCTCAGCAATGAGAGATCATCGCTAGATCGCCAGGACAAGGTAAGAGAACACCGCTGCCGTCTCTGCACATCTACCCCGAGCGTGACTCGGGGTTACCGCTCCTGCAATGAAAAATCCACCCCGAGTCACGCTCGGGATTACCGCCAAGGTGGTTAAAGCGTTTGTTACCCCAACATTTTATATTCCTGATATGTGCCTGTTGTACCATGTACTTGGATGAGAAAGTATCCTGTTCTCTTTGTATTGCTTCATTTGTGTGAAACCCCTGGTGTTCCTGCCAGTCCCTCTGCTTTCCTTTATAAAAACAGACCACATTAAGCAGAAAAACACAACGTGGTCAGTTCTCTAGCTACTGTATGCTGGGAACTCAGCCTGCTCTCCTCCAATAATCAGACCTGTCCTGACATGCCTCCCCCTGCACAGCCTTTCACTTGGAAGCTCAGTGTAATGATGCTTCTCCTCCCCCCAGTGCTAATGCAGCTGAGAACAAAAGGAATGTGATCACTTATAGTAAAGGGAAAAAAAGATATTTATAATTTTTTTTTTATACATATATCTATACACCAATTTTCATTGCTAATTCAAACTGAATTGGTTGTTTTACAAGGTGATAATTTACAATTATTTTCATTTATTTATGATGTGAATGTACAATGTATATGTAAAGCGATGCGTAAATTGACAGCGCTATATAAGTACCTGAAATAAATAAAATAAATACATTTATTTATATTAAAATGTATATTTTAATTTTGACTGACAATTATTTATAGTGTCAATTAGGCTTGTGACGGTATCAGATTTTCATGCTGCGATTAATTGATTAAGGTTTTGCCACGGTATACGGTATTATCACGGTATTCTATTATTAAATTTAAATTATTAAATTTCCACCTCACTTCAATTTCATTGCCGAATTTAGGGGCTTTGGTTCACTTATGCACATTATTATATAGTCAGTCAGTACAGACTCTGTGAACCAGGCCTAAAATAGGTCATCAAGCAGTGTCTGGCCTAACTGGTGATAACTGGTCCTGGCGCTCGGCTCCGATCCGATGGCCTGGTCATTAAGAGGGCAAATCCTTGTGGTCAAGAAGTGGTTAAACCTGAAGGAGGTGTTGTTTATAAATTACTTTACTATTGCTTTAGGCCTGGTTCACATGTATGCGGGTTGGTGGTTCACATGTATGCGGGTTGGGGGCCCACATTTGCACAGGCATAGCAGCCCATTGATGTGAATGGGCTTGAGCTGCTATGCCTGCGTTTTCAGCTGATAAAAGGTGCATGCAGAATTTAAAAAAATGCAGTGGCCATGAAATCTATCCTTCTTTTGCACCATGCGACTTACCTGCCTTTGCTGCACACGCAAACTGTTTTTAAATGCCATGCCCACGTATACAAAAAATGCAGAAAGCTTGCCAGAGCAGGAACTGCAGGTTAGTCGCATGGTGCAAAAGCAGGATGGATTTCAAGGCCACTGAATTTTAAAAAAATGCTGCATGCACCTTTTTTCTGCAGAAAATGAGGGCATAGCAGCCCGTTCAAATCAATGGGCTGCTATGCCTGTGCAAATGTGGGCCGCCAACCCGCATACATGTGAACCGCCAACCCGCATACATGTGAACCAGGCCTAAAGCAATAGTAAAGTCATTAATAGATAAAAACACCGGTCCTCCTGCAGGTTTAACCACTTCTGGACTGCAAGGATTTGCCCCTTTAAAGACCAGGCCATCGGATCAGAGCGCCAGGACCAGTCATTACCAGGTAGGCCAGACACTGCTTGATGGCTATATAATAATGTAATGTGGGCTGCTATGCGTGTGTGTGTGTGTGTGTGTGTGTGTGTGTGTATATGTATGTATGTGTGTATATATATATATATATATAGATATATAGATATATATATCTATATATATATATATATATAGATATATATATCTATATATATATATATATGAGCTGCACGATTCTGGCCAAAATGAGAATCACGATTTTTTAGCTTGGAATAAAGATCACGATTCTCTCACGATCTCTGTGTAACAAAAAAAAAAAATTGGGATAACTTTACTGTTACGTTTTTTTTTTTTTATTTATTAAAGTCTATTAATTGCGTTTGAAAGACTGCTGCGCAAATACAGTGTGACATAAAATATTACAACAATCGCCATTTTTTTTTCTGTAGGGTCTCTGCTAAAAAATAAAATGTTTGGGGGTTCTAAGTACTTTTCTAGCAAAAAAAAAACTGATTTTAACTTGCAAGCAACAAGTGTCAGAGAAAGGTCCAGTCTTTAAGAGGTTAAACTTCCTTTCTCCCTGGCAGAGGGAAGGAAAAGATACAATGTAAACATGTTTGTTTATAGTTACTGGGAGAGCTGTGTGAGTGAATGTATCCAGCTCACTGAAATGTATCAATTCACAAGTCAGACCCAGGAGCAGAGAAACTCGGTATTTTAAAAATGCCACAATAACAATACCGTGGCTATGCAATACCGCGATATATCGAATTACCGAAAACCGGCATATGTCTAGTGTCAATTCCTTGCAACAAGGGCAAATAAAGGGTGTCTTTTTTCTATGCATTTCATAAACAGAAAGCCCCCAGAAATCAAATTTCTTGCTTGTGTGACTGGTTTCATCCATAACCAGAAACCTGCACAGATTTGAATGTCAAATTATAAGTAAATGGAGCCTTATTTCTAGTTGGATACCTTAACCACTTGCCGACCAGGCCATAGCCAAATGACGGCTACAGCGCGTCAATGAGCAGATAACCCTTGCAACTGCAAGGGATAATTTTATACTTTTCAGAGTTGGGCTTTAAAGTTTTGTACTAAATAAGCTTTTTTTTAAAAAAAAAAAAAAAATGTACCCTATATTATAACTATATTGTCTGTTAAAATGTGACTAACAAATAGATATTTCTTTAGCTTCTATTGACCACAATGTGGTGGGATGCGGTGGGATGCGGTGGAGTCAGTGGTGGGATTCAAAAATTTTAGTAACCAGTTCCGACTTTCAAGCATGGTGTAATTTTTTTTATCTAATGTCAGTTAGGGGTCCGATCTGTCCGCCGCAATGTTGCAATCTCGCTAAAAATCGCAGATTGCCGCCATTACTAGTAATAAATAATTAAAAATGACATAAATCTTTCCAGTAGTTTGCAGATGTGATAACTTTTGCACAAACCAATCAAAATAAGCTTATTGCGATTTTTTTTTACCAAAAATATGTAGCAGAAAACAAATTGGCCTAAAATGATGAAAAAAATTGATTTGTGTCAGTTTCACCACCTCAGGGGTCTCATCATCCCCGTAAGGCAGCAGTAGGGCCCCCGGGACTTCCTGTAGGGAAAGAGTTCCTGGTGGGAGATAGCCACGGAGAACCCTTAAGGGGAGAAGGGGTTCTTGTCCTCAGGAAAGAAGGGGTCCCTGTCCCCCAGGGGAGAAGGAGTCCCTGTCCCCAGGAGAGAAGGGGTCCCTGTCCCCCAGGGGAGAAGGGGTCCCTGTCCCCCAGGAGAGAAGGGGTCCCTGTCCCCAGGAGAGAAAGGGTCCCTGTCCCCAGGAGAGAAGGGGTCCCTGTCCTTCAGGGGAGAAGAGGTCCCTGTCCCCAAGGGAGAAGGAGTCCCTGTTCCCAGGGGAGAAGGAGTCCCTGTTCCCAGGGGAGAAGGGGTCTCTGTCTCCAGAAAAGAAGGAGTCCCTGACCCAACACTGTGTGGTGAATTGGCCCTATGGGGAACATGGATTTTTGCTTTGTCTTGCTTTGAGACTGAGATGGGCAAGATTGCCTAGCACAGTCCCAAAGCTACCGGCATGAATGAGCTTCATACTGTACATATGGTTTAGCACATAGTGTTCCACACTAAGGCTATAACAAAAGCTTGCAGGTCCTGCCTTTCTGCATGTCATCATTATAAATAAAACATGTAATTATATGCTCTATAATGCCCTTGAGTTAACCAATCAGCTATTCAAGGAATCTACTTATAGAATGTTTGTGATGATATTAAACTTTTTATGTTGTTTGGCTCATTTGTTTTGTCCAAACCCAGACAGGAAGAAAATGAATACTCTCCCTAATTGACTTCAAATTAGTGAATCTAACTTTTGTATGATGCACCCTGCTAATTAAAGGCTCATTTGGTGCACTTTTTTATTAGGATGTCATGTATGCCTAATTATGTCACCACACTTATCCATATTCCACAGAACTGTCAGTTTAGGCATTTTCATGACTACTCCTGGAAGTGGTCTGGTTTGTTGCTTAGTAGAAATAATGGAGGGAATTCAATAAAGCTGCTGTGCAACTTTTCTGGCAATAAAGTGATTGTAAAGTCTTGTTTTTTTTTTCTAATAAAATAACACACATGTTGTACTTACCTGCCCTGTAAAGTGGTTTTGTCAGATCCTCCTCTTCTTGGGTCCCTGACCGGCACTCCTGGCCCCTCCCTCCTGTTTAGTGCCCCCACAGCAGGCAGCTTGCTATGGGGGCACCCAAACCCACCTGCAGCTCCGTGTATCCATTTAGACACGGAGCTGCTGTTCGACCCCACCCCTCTCTCTCCTGATTGGCTGAGTTTGATTGACAGCAGCGGGAGCCAATGGTGTCTCAGCCAATCAGGGGAGAGAGTCACGGGTGGCTGAGGCATTCATGGAGATTGCTGGATAGAGAGGGGGTTCAGGTATGTATTAGAGGGGCTGAGGTGGGCTGCTGCACACAGAAGGCTTTTTATCTTAATGCATAGAATAAAAAAAACTTCTGACTTTACAACCCCTTTAATCCCTCTTGGTAATGAATTCTTGAAGCATTTGTGACACTTTTGGCTCTGACAGTGACTTGGGCACCAAACTCAGGTTGTTATAAAATGCCACTTTTACATTGTGTTGCATTGAATGTGCCACTTTACATTATGTCGCGTTAAATGCGCCAAATGTAAAAGTGAAGCTAATTAAAACCATCTCTCTTTTGGTGTATAGAGAGAAATGCTGTACAAGTTCTAAACAGATACAGATAACAAATATTACAAATATGATTATGATGCATTCTTCACCACTTTTAGAAAGTTTGAGAGACACTTTTGCAAATTCTGCCTGTTCCAGTCTTTATGAATTCAAGGGAATGTACCCCTACCCATTTACCTAAAAAGTTTCAAAAAGTAATAACCACAAGAAACAGTTTTTGACAAGGTCTTTATTAAAAAATTAAAAAATAGTATCCCTCGATGTAAATCCATCGTCAATCATGACGCCCGCCGGACCGAGGTAAAATGAAGAAAAAAAAAGCACTATCGCCTCCTAGGAGGTCACCCGCCATATGCCTGCTCTGGGCCTTGTCTATATAAGAATTGTCAAAGCCAAGAGGGTGGCTTATGGCGAGAGACCTCCCAGGAGGCGAGAGTGTTTTTTTTTTTCTATTTTTCGGGTGTCATAATTGATGATGGATTTACATTGAGGGATATTTTTTAATTTTTTAATAAATGACTTGTCAAAAACTGTTTCTTGTGGTTATTACTTTTGGGCACTTTTATGGTAAATTGGTAGGGGTACGGTGTACCCTATACCCATTCACATGGGGGGGCTTCCAGATTCCGATAAGCCTCCTGCCCGTAGACCCCGACAACCACAGCCCAGGGTTGTCAGGAAGAGGCCCTTGTCCCCATCAACATGAGGACAAGATGCTTTGGGGTGGGGGGGCAGAGCTCAGTGCATTGCAGGGTGTTCGTCGGGGGGGGGAACACCTGGCGAACACCCTGCAAATTTGGGTGTTTGCCGAACTCATGCTCGGGCCGAACTGTTTGCCCGTCCTTAATCCTAAAGTATACCAAAACTTTTTTATTTCGTTTTGGATGGATTGCAGGGGGATTAGAATGCCTGTCAGTTTTTATTGCTGTCTGTGCCCCCACTAGTGAGATTCTCCCTCTCTGTTCCTCCTACCATTATCATTAAAAGTGAAAGTAAAAGGAAATCCAGAATTTTAGGTTGTCCTCAGAAAAGTAATAAAGGGGAAATCTTCCAAAGGGGACCTGGGTGTCTCCAAGAAATTCTCTAAATTTGCAGGAAATTACTCCCACTTCCTTTTTGGCTATGGGACAGGAAGTGAAGGCAAATCTCCACAATGGGATACAGATGGAAAAATAAAATCTGACAGGGGTTATAAATCTCCCTTGCTCTATCCAAAATAAAAATAAAAAGTTTTGCCTATAGTTCTACTTTACCTACATCACCATGCTTATGTTCCCCTTGTTGTCTGTCTATTATTCTGAATAATGAGAACAGTATCTAAAAAAAACATTTATGGTATAATTGCATTATTATTGGAGAGAGATGGGCAAATCAACGCTACGAATTTTGATATTTCCAACTTCTTCAGGAGTTAATAGTGTCTATAAAGTGGACAAGATAAAGAAACTTTCCATTTGCAATCATGTGCATATCAGTGTTTGTAAGGCAGGAACATTTTTTGACTGTTCAAAAAAATGTTATCAACTTTTATTACACTTTAAGTACTTTATACATTTTCTTTGGTACCTTGAAAGTCCCTAACTCTTTCTCTGCTATATATTACATGTAAACATAATCACTAAAAGCTCATAAAAGCTTAGAAATGTGAATGTGATTTCAAAAGTCATTTTCAATATTGTTAAATCTGCATCTTTCATTAACTAAGAACTGGTGGTCCTGCCATCATGGTTCTTGTAGATTCACTTTCTGTTAAAGGGTGATGACATTCAAGAGGCCATTTCCACACACACTACGCAGGCATGGTCCAATTTTGTCACCATCAGGAAACTCACAAAACTCACCTTGAGAAATGCCATGCAGTCATCACTGGAATATATTGAGACATAAATTAGGTGAAAAGGGGCTCAACAGCGCATCTTTTTTTGGTGTTGAGCTTCGAGTGTTTTTTTACTGCATGTTTGATGGGCAATTTGATGTGTGTGGAAACATGCATCTGATGGCTGTATTTGGAGTGTTATTAACAATAAATGGCACTGCAAGTGCAATAAATGCTTTTGGTGCTTTCAGTGACTTTTGCGCATGTTCACGGAACGCTATAAGATGTGACTGGAGCCTAATGGATGATCTGGAGCCAAGTCTCCTAATCCAACATCCGTACCTACAAATGCTTTTTTGGCTGAATTGGCAAATGACCACAGACACACTTTAAAATACTGTGGAAATACTTCACAAAATAGTGGAGGCAGTTAAAGCTCCAAAAGGGGGCAGCTCTATATTAATGCCCATGACATGGTCAGGTGTCCACAAACTTGTGGCCCTATTATGTAATTCTGAAGCCTTTCACGTCATCTCACATTTTCCTTTACCAAATAATTTCCATGCAAACTTCTATCAAACTGTTTTTTTGTTTTTTTTCAAACAGACAGTTTTTTTCGTAATTTGGGTTTTAAACATGAACTAGTACAGTATTACCAGACCCCTAAACTTAATATCTTCAGTTGGTGGTGGTGATATAAACCCCTGCCTTAAATACGCATAGAAAGAAATGTGCATGTAAGCACGTCCGCTCTTATTTATTTCTTTTTTTATCTCACAGCCACCCTCATCTAATATCAAGTAGTATATATAGTGCCTTGCGAAAGTATTCGGCCCCCTTGAACTTTGCGACCTTTTGCCACATTTCAGGCTTCAAACATAAAGATATAAAACTGTAATTTTTTGTGAAGAATCAACAACAAGTGGGACACAATCATGAAGTGGAACGAAATTTATTGGATATTTCAAACTTTTTTAACAAATAAAAAACTGAAAAATTGGGCGCGCAAAATTATTCGGCCCCCTTAAGTTAATACTTTGTAGCGCCACCTTTTCCTGCGATTACAGCTGTAAGTCGCTTGGGATATGTTTCTTTTAGTTTTGCACATCGAGAGACTGAAATTTTTGCCCATTCCTCCTTGCAAAACAGCTCGAGCTCAGTGAGGTTGGATGGAGAGCGTTTGTGAACAGCAGTTTTCAGTTCTTTCCACAGATTCTCGATTGAATTTAGGTCTGGACTTTGACTTGGCCATTCTAACACCTGGATATGTTTATTTGTGAACCATTCCAATGTAGATTTTGCTTTATGTTTTGGATCATTGCCTTGTTGGAAGACAAATCTCCGTCCCAGTCTCAGGTCTTTTGCAGACTCCATCAGGTTTTCTTCCAGAATGGTCCTGTATTTGGCTCCATCCATCTTCCCATCAATTTTAACCATCTTACCTGTCCCTGCTGCAGGAAAGCAGGCCCAAACTATGATGCTGCCACCACCATGTTTGACAGTGGGGATGGTGTGTTCAGGGTGATGAGCTGTGTTGCTTTTACGTCAAACATAACGTTTTGCATTGTTGCCAAAAAGTTTGATTTCGGTTTCATCTGACCAGAGCACCTTCTTCCACATGTTTGATGTGTCTCCCAGGTGGCTTGTGGCAAACTTTAAACGACACTTTTTATGGATATCTTTAAGAAATGGCTTTCTTCTTGCCACTCTTCCATAAAGGCCAGATTTGTGCAGTATACGACTGATTGTTGTCCTATGGACAGAGTCTCCCACCTCAGCTGTAGATCTCTGCAGTTCATCCAGAGTGATCATGGGCCTCTTGGCTGCATCTCTGATCAGTCTTCTCCTTGTATGAGCTGAAAGTTTAGAGGGACGGCCAGGTCTTCGTAGATTTGCAGTGGTCTGATATTCCTTCCATTTCAATATTATCGCTTGCACAGTGCTCCTTGAGATGTTTAAAGCTTGGGAAATCTTTTTGTATCCAAATCCGGTCGCAAAGTTCAAGGGGGCCAAATACTTTCGCAAGGCACTGTATATACTACTTGATATTAGATGAAGGTGGCTGTGAGATAAAAAAGAAATACTTTAATACTTTCAAGTTCCTCAACGCAGCACCAGCTGAGGCCCAGACTGCAATTTCTTATTTCACTAGCTATCTCCCAGGGGCAGCGGCCCCAAGAGAAATGGAACTCTCCCAGGAGGGTAAAGCCCACCCCGAAAAGACCACAAAAATATTTATAATACCCCTCCCCCACCCACCTTCTGGACACTTCCTTCCAGGAACTGCATGATAAATATTCATACTGGTCAACTGACTCTCACCCTGCCCTAAATTCTGGAAGCTTCTTTCAGAATCAAGAAAGAGAAATCAGTCACCCAGCTTAGGAAACACTGACCAGACAAAAGCAGTAGATCACTGCTCCACAGATTGCAGTGAAGCCAAAAAGTAAATTTAGCCTAACAACCTAATTAGAGGAACGTGCTGCTTAGCTTTAGGTTACAACTTGAGTACAGTGCCTTGCGAAAGTATTCGCCCCCCTTGAACTTTGCGACCTTTTGCCACAATCCAGGCTTCAAACATAATGATATAAAACTGTAATTTTTTGTGAAGAATCAACAACAAGTGGGACACAATCATGAAGTGAAATGAAATTTATTGGATATTTCAAACTTTGTTAACAAATAAAAAACTGAAAAATAGAATGCATTAGGATAAAAATAAACCTTCTGCCCTTACCCCTTACAATCCCTTTAAAGCTTTGTACATTGCTGTGCGCATTTCCATCCACCTGTTAGAACATTTGAGCTTGATAAATAGCCTCTAAGCACGGAACGCTCCATTGAGTAGAGTTGGGAGACATATCATGTGTTCTCAGACTCAGAAGTTATATTTTCAGGGGTCTTAGGGTGGACCAGGGTGGCAACCAAGTGTGAAAAGGTCTGAACTAACCTTTATGCCCCCCCCCTCTTTTTCTAAGAATAACTTTTATGTTGTCTGATATTATAATTTAAAATTATCATGTATTTAAAATTACTTTTATACATGCTGCATGCCTGCCTTTCAAACGTAATATTTATTGTTATATTTAATATCCTTTTAATAAGTACCGTGTCATTTTAGGGTTCATGTTCGTGTAGTAAATCTGTCATCTTGACATTTATTACATTGTAGATGCACAAATACAAAAGAGCTCTGGCTCCAAAATAATTGATTTACAAGGCTATGAATATAAAGTAAGCCTCGTGTTTTACTAGCCAGAGTATAAAATAATATAGTCACATTTACACAAATGAGACATTTACTTTCATCAACATCCTTACATCGTTCTATCCATTCTATAGTCTTAAAATATAGGGAAAAGGGACACACATGTAGCGTAGTTAACAATGAAAATAAACATATATTTAGCAAATTATTAAGATATAACTCTCAGATTGCCTATTTTTTAAAATTTCTTCATGTTTAACCACTTCAGCTCAGGAAAGTTACCCCCCCCCCCCCCACCCCTTGACCAGGCCATTTTTTGTGATACAGCACTGCATTGCTTTAACTGACAATTGCGCGGTGTACCCAAATAAAATTGATTTCCTTTTCTCCCACAGATAGAACTTTTATATGGTGGTATTTGGTCACCGCTGCCTTTTTTTTATATTTTATGCTAGAAACAAAGAGGACCGACAATTTTGAAAAAAAAAAAACATTATTTTTTACTTTCTACTCTAAAAAACATCCAATAAAAACAATGTAAAAAATCAGATTTTAGAAATTTAGTCCAATATATATTCTGCTACATATTTATGGTAATAAAAAATCCCAATAAGCGTATATTGAATGGTTTGCACAAAGGTTACAGCGTCTACAATCTACTTTTATTTATTTATTTTTATTTATCTTTTTTTTTCACTAGTCATGGCTGCGATCAGCAAATTAAAGCAGGACTGCGATATTGCGGTGAACAATTTGGACACCTAACTGACATTTTTGACACTTTTTGAGGGCCAGTGACATTATTACAGTGATCAGTGCTATAAATATGCACTGGCACTGTACTATTGACACTGGCAGGGAACGGGTTAACCACTTTACCCCCAGCCACTGTGCTGCTACTGCGGCACAGTGGCTCGTTCCTGTCCAGCGACGTAGACCTACGTCGCTGGACTCCTCCCCCTGTAGACGGCACGCTCCCGCTGTTTTCAGTCACAGCGGGAGTCGGGCCAGGGGAGGAGCAGCGGCGATCGCCGCCGCTCTTCCCCGATCGTCAGGGAATCGAGTGAGGAGATCCGCCCGCCTGTGTAAACAGAGCGGGCGGATCTCCTAAGTGACAGGGACTGACAGATCGGAGTGTTCAGCATAGCTGAACATCCGATCTGTCCTTCTGTCACTCAGTCACCTCCCCCCCCCCCCACACGTCAGTAAGCACCAGGCATACATTAACCCCTCCCTCTCCAATAAAATTAACCCCTTCACTGCCAGTGTAATTTTTACAGTAACAGTGCATATTTATAGCACTGATTACTGCAGTAATGTCACTGGTACCCCCAAAAGTGTCAAAAATGTCAGTCAAGGGTCCGATCTGTCCGCCGCAATGTCGCAGTCCCGCAAAATCGCAGATCGCCGCCATTACGCGTTAAAAAAAAAAACACCAAAAATCACAGAAATCTTTCCCGTAGTTAGTAAACGCAATAACTTTTGCGCAAACCAATCAAAATACGCTTATCGTGATTTTTTTACCAAACATAGGTAGCAGAAAACAAATTGGCCAAAAATTTAAATTACATTTTTTTGGGGGGAATTTCATATAAAAATTTTTTTAAAATATTGTTATTTTTTCAAAATAAACGCTCGTTTTTTGTTTATAGCGCAAAAAGTAAAAAGCGCACAGGTGATCAAATACCACCAAAAGAAAGCTCTGTTTGTGGGGAAAAAAGGACAGCATTAAAGGTCCCAATGAGCACAGTGGCCTCCATCATCCATAAATGGAAGAAGTTTGTAACCACCAGGACTCTTCCTAGAGTGGGCTGCCTGGCAAAACTGAGCGATCGGGGGAGAAGGGCCTTAGTCAAGGAAGTGACCAAGAACCCGATGTTCACTCTTCAGCTCCAGCGTTTCTCTGTGGAGAATGGAGAACCTTCCAGAAGAACAACCAGAGTTGTATAAAGTACTTGAAACCCATACTTGAGTAAAAGTACAAGTGCTCGATCAAAAAGTGACTTGAGTAGAAGTGGAAGTGCTCAATCAAAAAGTGACTTGAGTAGAAGTACTAAAGTATTCAACATTTTTTGTACTTAAGTATTGCAAGTAGTTTTTTTTTAAATTTTGCTACTCAAGTACTGAAAGTAAAAGTACCAGTAGTTTTGAAAAAAAAATTGCTACTCAAGTACTGAAAGTAAAAGTACAAGTACTGTGTTATGTAGTTATTAAAGAAAGAAATCAAAAGTTTGAACATCATATTGTTTTTTATTATTTCAAATGCAGCTTTATTTATACATACAGTAGCATTTATTTTCGTATGCGCTGATAATACACATGTTTTGAGCTTCATGAAACCTGCCATCTACTGTTCTGGCAGTGGTAATTATTATAATAGTAATGAGTAACTATGCAGCACAAAAAAAAATATATTGGAGTAGAAGTATTGAAATCATCAAAAAAATGTAGTGAAGTAAAAGTGGAAGTAGGAGAAAAAAATTCTACTCCAGGAAAGTACAGATACCGCCTTTCGGTACTTAAGTACAGTAGTGAAGTAGTTCTACTTAGTTACTATACATCTCTGAGAACAACTATCTCTGCAAGCACTCCACCAATTAGGCCTGTATGGTAGAAGTATGGTATGGTATGTGGCCAGACGGAAGCCACTCCTCAGTAAAAGGCAAATGACAGCCCCTCTGGGGTTTGCCACAAGGCACCTGGAGTACTCTCAGACCATGAGAAACCAAATTCTGTAGTCTGATGAAACAAAGATTGAACTCTTTGGCCGGAATGGCAAGCATCATGTCTAGAAGAAACCAGGCACCGGTGCTCATCACCTGGTCAATACATCCCTACAGTGAAGCATGGCAGTGGCAACATCATGCTGTGGGGATGTTTTTCAGCAGCAGGAACTGGGGAACTAGTCAGAGATAAATGCAGTAATGTACAGAGACATCCTTCATAACAAATGAGTGGCTACCGGACAACTCTGTGAAAGTCCTTGAGTGGCCCAGCCATAGCCCAAATTTTAACCGGATTGAACATCTCTGGAGAGATCTGAAAATGGCTGTGCACCATCCAACCTGATGGACCTTGAGAGGTCCTGCAAAGAAGGATGAGAGAAACTGCCCAAAATTAGGTGTGCCAAGCTTGTAGCATCATACTCAAAAAGACTTGAGGCTGTAATTGGTGCCAAAGGTGCTTCAACAAAGTACTGAGCAAAAGCTGTAAATACTTATGTACATAGGATCTTTTTCATTTTTTATTTTTAATAAATTTGCAAAGATTCCAAACAAACTTCTTCCACGTTGTCATCATGTGGTATTGTTTGTAGATTTTTGAGGAAAATAATTAAATTAATCCATTTTAGAATAGGGCTGAGACCATTGAGTACTGTCCGTGATACTTTTTTTATTTGCACTAACATACAATTTTTCAGGACAAGCTTTCGGGGTATGTCCCCTTCATCAAGATCCAAGCAGTACTCAATAGGGCTGTAACATAATAAAATGTGGAAAAAGTGAAGCGCTGTGAATACTTTCCGTATGAACTGGATACGTTATTCTGCACAGAGCGGCCGCCCTGTAGTAGTAAATCTGCTATGGGGTGGTCGTAAAGCAGAGTAAAACTAAACCAAAACTTATTTCTTTCCTTTTTTTTTTACTTTTGGATAGTTTAGGGAATGATAAAATACTTTGTCAGTTTTTTTTTTTTTTTTTTATTGCTGGTGGTTTTGCATGGTAGGTAAATCACTTCTCATTTCCTGGCACAAAATATTAGGGTAATCACTCCGACATGGACAAAACAGCAATAAAAACATGTTCTTTTGAGTAAAGGAAGGATGGAACTTCTTATCAGCCATTTATCGATGAAAAGCATTGGGAAAGAACAAGTACACAACTCCACAAGTTTAGAAATCAAAAAGTATTTATTTCAATATTTATTCCAGAGATAGCAGGCTAATGATTAAGAGATATTAATGTTTTTTTTTTTTTTTAAGCAACTATCTCCTGCTCTCTTTTGGCTGTACTTCTCCTGTGGGTCACAGGAGTGCACTTAGTTCTGCACTCTTGTGACCCGTATTTAGCCGACAACTGGCTAAAGTCCGCTATTGGCTGACATCACTCAGCTGGTCCAGGCTCTGGCGCAGCAGCCGGTCCATAAGGGGCACATGGGCACGGCCCCCCTAATCCCTATGCGCCATCTCCTAATCTCCATGTGGGGCTCCGGATGCATGTATTTCTATCAGTTTCTTCTTTTTTTTTTTTTTTTTTTTTTAGAAGCACATGAGCCTAAAGCTCTAATTGGCTTAAAAAAAGTTGGGCTCGGGGCACAGAGCACTGTGCCCTGAGCCCACCTACTTGTGACATTAGCGAATGTTGATTCGCTGTTGTCTTCCTGCTTATCCTCCTGGCCAATCAGCACAGGAAGCAGGTCCTAAGACTGGATTGGCTGGGAGGAGAAGCGACCGGATTGGGCAGGGAGAAGAAGCCGGGGGAAGCCGCCCACAACCTGGATGCGGTAAGTGCGGGGCTGGCGGGCAATTCCTACTACTTCCTGTGATGCCGCTGCCATCTGCATCCGAGGAACCTTTGCCTATACCTCCCAGCGGGCACTGCATATATACTGTGGGCTGGATGGCGGATGAGCAGGTGGGTGAGTGGCCGGGGGGATGGTTTGTTTGCCGCCCTCCCCAAAAATGGAGCACCAGCCGCCACTGCTCTGGCATGTTCTCAGCCTAAGGCTTCATGCACACCGGACCTTTCTGCTGCTCCTAGGGGCCTTTGACATTTATTTTTTTCTACCTCTAAACACCTCTGCATGTTAACCTATTTGTCAATGCATGCACAGCCCGGCACTCCAATGAGTGCTGGAGAGGCAGAGCAGAGAGCTGGTATCTGACAGCTACCAGCTCTCTGCTCGCTGAAGACCGAGAGCCAAGCAATCAGCAGTCATTGAGGCGACAGGGGACAGATACAGCAGTGGATCAATGCTGCATCCACCTAGGTAAGTATAAATGTTTATTATTTTTTTTTTAATTCCCATACTTCTCTTTTAACTCCTAGCACCACCTAGCACCACCTATCAAACTCAGTCATTGAGATTAATGGGGCCACATGACAACTGTGAGCCAAAGGTTTGGCCCACAAAGAAAAATTGCTGTTCGGCAATTAAAAAAAAAAAAAAAGAAAACCCCTAAAAAAAAAGCCATCAGGAGACGGCAGTAGTGCCTCTTGAATGCTTGTCAGTAGCTGCTATACCACCGTCTGAAAAGCAATATACCACAGATCAAATCACCTCCTGTCTGGCTGATGCCAAATGAACAGGCTACACATGCTTTTGTGATGATTTGACTAATTGCACGGTGCTGACAGGTTACGAGTTCATTACATGAAATTTTATTACAACACAAAGAAAATCTTGGGATTATTCCTTTTCTGTTTACACCCTTGAGGTTTGTGGTTTCTTTGCACATATTAGTAGACTCTGCTTCTCTGATGTCTGCACACTAGATTTGACTCCATTCAACGTAAGTTTATATTAAAGCCCAACTCAAGCCAAAGTGCTTTTTTTAACATTTTCTATCAAGTAGGCTGCAAACAGCCTCTGTACTGGTACAATTCTCCAAAGACCACCACCTAAAAACATACTTCTCCATAGTCATTATGCTGAAACACTTCTCCACAGAAAGCCACCGTACAGATATACTTCTCCATTGACCATCTCTGTACTTACTCACTTCACTGATCCCTGCAACTGTACAGATATACTTCTCCATAGATCACCACTGTACTAACTCTCTTCACTGATCCCCGCCACTGTACAGATACACTTCTCAATAGAGCACCACTGTACTAACTCACTTCAGTGGGCTCCACTACTGTACAGATACGCTTCTCCATAGAGCACCACTGTACTAACTCACTTCACTGGTCTCCACTACTGTACAGATGCACTTCTCCATAGAGCACCACTGTACTAACTCACTTCACTGGTCTCCACTACTGTACAGATACGCTTCTCCATAGAGCACCACTGTACTAACTCACTTCACTGGTCTCCACTACTGTACAGATACGCTTCTCCACAGAGCACCACTGTACTAACTCACTTCACTGGTCTCCACTACTGTACAGATACGCTTCTGCATAGAGCACCACTGTACTAACTCACTTCACTGGTCTCCACTACTGTACAGATGCACTTCTCCATAGAGCACCACTGTACTAACTCACTTCACTGGTCTCCACTACTGTACAGATACGCTTCTCCATAGAGCACCACTGTACTAACTCACTTCACTGGTCTCCACTACTGTACAGATACGCTTCTCCACAGAGCACCACTGTACTAACTCACTTCACTGGTCTCCACTACTGTACAGATACGCTTCTGCATAGAGCACCACTGTACTAACTCACTTCACTGGTCTCCACTACTGTACAGATGCACTTCTCCATAGAGCACCACTGTACTAACTCACTTCACTGGTCTCCACTACTGTACAGATACGCTTCTCCATAGAGCACCACTGTACTAACTCACTTCACTGGTCCCCACTACTGTACAGATACGCTTCTCCATAGAGCACCACTGTACTAACTCACTTCACTGGTCTCCACTACTGTACAGATACACTTCTCCATAGAGCACCACTGTACTAACTCACTTCACTGGTCTCCACTACTGTACAGATACGCTTCTCCATAGAGCACCACTGTACTAACTCACTTCACTGGTCTCCACTACTGTACAGATACGCTTCTCCACAGAGCACCACTGTACTAACTCACTTCACTGGTCTCCACTACTGTACAGATACACTTCTCCATAGTGCACCACTGTACTAACTCACTTCACTGGTCCCCACTACTGTACAGATACGCTTCTCCATAGAGCACCACTGTACTAACTCACTTCACTGGTCCCCACTACTGTACAGATACGCTTCTCCATAGAGCACCACTGTACTAACTCACTTCACTGGTCTCCACTACTGTACAGATACACTTCTCCATAGAGCACCACTGTACTAACTCACTTCACTGGTCTCCACTACTGTACAGATACACTTCTCCATAGAGCACCACTGTACTAACTCACTTCACTGGTCTCCACTACTGTACAGATACACTTCTCCACAGAGCACCACTGTACTAACTCACTTCACTGGTCTCCACTACTGTACAGATACACTTCTCCATAGAGCACCACTGTACTAACTCACTTCACTGGTCCCCACTACTGTACAGATACGCTTCTCCATAGAGCACCACTGTACTAACTCACTTCACTGGTCCCCACTACTGTACAGATACGCTTCTCCATAGAGCACCACTGTACTAACTCACTTCACTGGTCTCCACTACTGTACAGATGCACTTCTCCACAGAGCACCACTGTACTAACTCACTTCACTGGTCTCCACTACTGTACAGATGCACTTCTCCATAGAGCACCACTGTACTAACTCACTTCACTGGTCTCCACTACTGTACAGATACACTTCTCCACAGAGCACCACTGTACTAACTCACTTCACTGGTCTCCACTACTGTACAGATACACTTCTCCATAGAGCACCACTGTACTAACTCACTTCACTGGTCCCCACTACTGTACAGATACGCTTCTCCATAGAGCACCACTGTACTAACTCACTTCACTGGTCTCCACTACTGTACAGATACACTTCTCCATAGAGCACCACTGTACTAACTCACTTCACTGGTCTCCACTACTGTACAGATACACTTCTCCATAGAGCACCACTGTACTAACTCACCTCACTGGTCCCCACTACTGTACAGATACACTTCTCCACAGAGCACTACTGTAATAACTCAGTTCACTGATCCCCTGCCACTGTACAGATACACTTCTCCATAGAGCACCACTGTACTAACTCACTTCCGTGATCCCCATCACTGTACAGATACACTTTTCCATAGAGCACCACTGTACTAATTCTCTTCACTGGTCCCCATCACTGTACTGATACACTTTTCCATAGAGCACCAGTGTACTAACTCTTTTCACGGATCCCCGCCACTGCACTGATACACTTCTCCATAGAACACCACTGTACTAACTCACTTCACTGATCCCCACCACTGTACAAATACACTTTTCCATTGAGCACCACACTTTTCTATAGAGCACCACTGTAATAACTCAGTTCACTGATCCCCCGCCACTGTACAGATACACTTTTCCATAGAGAACCACTGTACTAACTCTCTTCACTGGTCTCCGTCACTGTACTGATACACTTCTCCATAGAACACCACTGTACTAACTCACTTCACTGATCCCCACCACTGCACAAATACACTTTTCCATTGAGCACCACACTTTTCCATAGAGCACCATTGTACTAACTCACTTCACTGGTCCCCACTACTGTACAGATACGCTTCTCCATAGAGCACCACTGTACTAACTCACTTCACTGGTCTCCACTACTGTACAGATACACTTCTCCATAGAGCACCACTGTACTAACTCACCTCACTGGTCCCCACTACTGTACAGATACACTTCTCCACAGAGCACTACTGTAATAACTCAGTTCACTGATCCCCCGCCACTGTACAGATACACTTCTCCATAGAGCACCACTGTACTAACTCACTTCAGTGATCCCAATCACTGTACAGATACACTTTTCCATAGAGCACCACTGTACTAATTCTCTTCACTGGTCCCCATCACTGTACTGATACGCTTTTCCATAGAGCACCAGTGTACTAACTTTTTTCACGGATCCCCGCCACTGCACTGATACACTTCTCCATAGAACACCACTGTACTAACTCCCTTCACTGATCCCCACCACTGTACAAATACACTTTTCCATTGAGCACCACACTTTTCTATAGAGCACCACTGTAATAACTCAGTTCACTGATCCCCCGCCACTGTACAGATACACTTTTCCATAGAGAACCACTGTACTAACTCTCTTCACTGGTCTCCGTCACTGTACTGATACACTTCTCCATAGAACACCACTGTACTAACTCACTTCACTGATCCCCACCACTGAACAAATACACTTTTCCATTGAGCACCACACTTTTCCATAGAGCACCATTGTACTAACTCTCTTCACTGATCCCCGCCACTGTACTGATACACTTCTGTATAGAGCACCACTGTACTAACTCACTTCTTCATAGGGTACCACTGTACTAACTCGCTTTACTGCTCACCACCACTGTACTAACTCACTTCTCTATAGAGCACCACTGTACTAACTCACTTCTCCATAGAGCACCACTGTACTAACTGACTTCACTGATCCCCAACCACTGTACAGATACACTTCTCCATGGGGCACCACTGCACTAACTCACTCCTCCATAGACCAACACTGTTCTCACTTCTCTATAGAGTGCCCCTGTACTAATACACTTATCCTTAGAGCGCCACTGTACTAACTCACTTCACTGATCCCCTCTTGGGATGGGCCAAACACCCCCCTGTTTAGTTTTCAGCAGAACTCCCGAAAAGGGGAAATGTTCTAACCAGAACGGCAAACTCCATTGAAGCCAATGGGAGCAGAACAGGAAAAATCAAAAGTGTCCATGTTATGGCTTAAGGCTCCATGTACACTGGACGTTGTTAGAAGTCCCTTGAATGCTGGAATTTTTTTTTTTTTTTTTTAGGACGTTTAAAACGTCCGTTGTGTTGCGTTTGAACCCACGTTTAGCGGGCGTTTAGGGGGCGTTTTGCGTTTAAAACCGTTCCTAGAGGTCAAAAAAATCATTCCCCTTAAAAATGGAAAAACGCCAGCGCCAAGCGTGGGTCATCGCGTTCGGTCGCTTTCGGTTGCTTTCGGTCACGTTTTTGCGTTTGAAACGCCGGGAAACACACGTTTGAACACAAATAATTGCTTTCCAAAAAACGTCCCTGAACTCAACTGCCTGTAAATGATTGTAAATGACCCTGTGTACATGGACAGATAAGATAACATGAAGGTGGGTTCATGGGCTTCTGAAAAAAACGCCCAACTGCTCCTAAACAGCCGTTTACAACGTCCCGTGTACATGGAGTCTAATATGCAGGAAATGTGAGCACTCGGTATACACAGCTCCCCGTCTACGTGTCATTGTGGCCTGCACTCCCACACCAGATACACCGCCTCCCCGCCCAGTGCACAGTGCAACAAGAGGCCACGCTAGACGGAGGAAGACAAGACTACAAGGAAAACAAGCCTGTATTAAAAACAACAATCCATTGATTCTGGTAAGGAGGAACACAAAATGGGGTGTGTGTCACATTACGGAATTAATTTATGTGGAGCACCTCAGCAATTTTAAGAAGATTGGAGCACAAAAGCAATTTATTTTGATTACATCAGTTTATTTGGACTTTTTTTTGTATATTTCATTTATTTATCTATTTGATGCTAGCGCTGTTTTTATATTTTTTCATAATACACTTTACTGCTGACCACCACTATACTGATCAACTTCTCTGCAGATAGCCACTACACTGACACAAATCTCCACAGACCGCTACTGTAATAACACACTTTTCAACAGGCAGTCACTATATTGACATACTTCTCCACAGACCAACACTGTACTAACACACTTCTCCATAGCGAGCCACTGTACACAGTTCTCTGCAGATCACCACTGTATAGACATACTTCTTCACAAACAGCCAATACACTGACATACTTCTCCACTGACCAGCACACTTCTCTGCAGGCTTATACTGCTGTGGTCCACTTCTCCACTTGTAAATGAAATAACTCACTTCTCTACTGACCACTACAAATATGACAGCTCATTTCTCTACTCCACCCATTTACTAAATTAAATTAATTGTTGTCTACTCTTTCGACCCCCCCGACTTTTACTGGAATAAAGTAGCATCTGTACCTTACCTTTTAGCAGCGGTGTGATGTTTTTTGAAAGCCCCCAGCCCAAGAACCAGATTACTCACATCAACACGCATCAAATTAATAATATTTTTGTTGTTAATACTCTAAAATAGCATTACCAATAATATAACCTTAGGGGTGCAAAGCTATTTTTCCACTTTTATAACTATTGTAAACATAATAGCACAGTTCTCTACTTACTACACACCATGTACCACAGACTACTGCTCTATGTATACTGTGCTATGCATTACATTCCCCAGAGTGGTGGACTCTATAGATATACATTGTATAATCATACATACATACATACATTGTATAATCATACCTCTATACATTGTATAATCATACCACTAGAAATCAGGTGTCAACAAGTCTGTGGTAGTGAGCCCTTATAGATCCCCAGCTCAGGATTCCCCAGGGCGCGGAGTCTAAGCCCCAGCCTGCTTCTTCACCAGGGCCCCTGATGGTGGGGATGGACTTGCAGCAGACTGGAACCAGGTCGCGGCCCCCAGGTAGGCCCAGCTGAGGATGTGGAGACTGCTGGCGTGTGCAGAGTAAACAGGAGACTATAAGGATATCCAAGAGACAAGCCGAGGTCAGGACAGGCAGCAGACGAACATAGATGGAGAAACAAAGCCGGGTCGGTACACAGGAAATCAGATACAATAGCCAAGGGATACACCGATGGGAGGTCAGAGAACAGTGATGTTGTTCAAGAGAGAAGCACACAGGGAGGTGTCCCAGGAAGTAATAGACAGGAAAAGGATATAACCCACAGTGGAGCAGGCGACGCCCATAGGAGAACAGAGCAGCCAAACACCACATGTGAAGATAGCAGCAAGGAGGTAAGAGATACAAACAAACTACAGGTTAACTTGCGACAGTACCCCCCCCCCCCCTTACGGGGCCTCCCCACTCGTTTGGGCCCAGCCTTGAAAGGAAACTTGTGATGAAAAAGCTTCACCAAGCGAGGGGCAGAAACATCAGTGGAAGGAATCCAACATCTCTCCTCAGGACCATATCCCTTCCAGTCAACTAGATACAAGAGCCTCCCCCTGGAGAATTTGGAATCCAAGATTTGCTTGATTTCATACTGATCCGAAGTACTGGCTGTTGGAGAAGGATAACGAATAGGACGAGAAAAGCCTATTAATAATGTATGGTCTAAGGAGAGAAACATGGAAAACATTGGGGATTTTTAGATGCGATGGGAGACGGAGCTTAAAAGCGACAGGGTTAACCTGGCAAAGGATCCATAAGCAAGTTTTTATCTGTGACTATGTAGCCTAGGAAAGGAACTTGGTTTTGCTCGAAGAGGCACTTCTCCAACTTCGCATACAAGCGGTGGTCCCGAAGACGTTGAAGAACAGTACAAACATGCTGGCGATGAGTGTTCAAATCTGGTGAAAAGATGAGTATGTCATCCAGATACACGATGACACAAACGTATAGGAGATCAGAAAAAATGTCATTAACAAAGTTCTGGAAGACAGCTGGGGCGTTACACAAG
Organism: Pelophylax lessonae; assembly: GCF_965119305.1. Classification (NCBI taxonomy): domain Eukaryota; kingdom Metazoa; phylum Chordata; class Amphibia; order Anura; family Ranidae; genus Pelophylax; species Pelophylax lessonae. The sequence goes on along the minus strand of NC_138778.1, from coordinate 53,565,389 downwards.
CCAAAAGGCATTACGAAATATTCATAGTGCCCGTTCCTGGTATTAAAAGCGGTTTTCCACTCATCTCCCTCTCGAATCCTAATCAAATTGTAGGCTCCGCGGAGGTCTAACTTGCTGAAGATACGAGCATCTCATAATCTATGTTCGGAAATCAAGGGTAACGGATACCGGCTCTTAATGGTGATGGCATTGAGACCTCTATAATCAATGCAGGGCCGGAGTGTACCATCCTTTTTCTCCACAAAGAAGAAACCAGCCCCAGCAGGAGAATTGGATTTACGTATAAATCCTTTCTCCAGATTTTCCTGGACGTACTTAGACATGGCTTGGGTCTCGGGGATGGAGAGAGGGTAGACTCGACCTCAGGGTGGTAAAGTCTCCTGTTGGAGGTCAATCGCACAGTCGGAGGCAAACTGTCAGCAGCTTTTTTGCAAAAGACATCTTGGAAGGCCAGATAATGCTGAGGGAGTATTGGGGAGGTAGTGACCTCAGCCACCGGTACACGGAGAGGTGGAGATACCTTAGGGAGACAGGTCTGATAGCATTGGGACCCCCAAGATAACACTTGGCCAGAGTTCCAAGCCAGATAGGGTGAGTGTTTCTTCAACCATGGAAGTCCAAGAATGATGGGACTAGAAGACTTGGGAAGTATCAGAAAGGAGACTTCCTCCCAATGAAGGACACTGACATGCATGGTGATGGAGGTTGTTCTAAAGCGTAGGGGTCCGAAGGCCAAGGTCGAGCCATCTACTGCCGATACAGATAGAGGCATAGCCAGGGGAACTAGAGGAATGCCCAGTTCAGTGGCCAAGGACTGTTCAATGAAATTCCCAGCTGCTCCAGAGTCCACATAAGCAGAAACTTGGTACGAATTCAGGGCCCAATGAATAGAGATGGGTATAACAAATCAAGGGTAAGTGGCAGAATTCAAATTCTGGTCTAGATCGCCTCCCTCTAAGCGACCTAGACCCGAGAGTTTCCCGGACGGACAGGGCAGGATTTTATCATATGACCACCAGCTCCGCAGTAAAGACACAGGCCGAGTCTCAGGCGACGTGACCTTTCTTGTGGAGTGAGGCATGTCTGGCCTAATTGCATGGGTTCTTCAGAAGCCAATACTGCGGGAGAGATGGGTTGTTCAAGAATGTTCTGGACAACAGGAGCGAAGTGACCCACTGGGGGTTGACGTGACGCAGTCCTTTCCAGATCTCGCTCCTGGAAGCGGACATCGATTTGGCTGCTAAGGGCAATCAAGCCATCCAAGGTGGTGGGTATAGTTCTGCCAGCTAGTTCATCCTTAATACGATCCGCAAGACCTTGCCAAAAGGTTGCAGTAAGAGCCTCATTGCTCCATGCCAGTTTCGAAGCCAAGGTGCGAAACTGAACTGCATATTGACCAACGGTCATGTTACCTTGAAGAAGACGAAGCAGAGCTCCAGAAGCAGATGAGGCCCTGCCAGGCACATCAAAGGTGTTACGGAAAGCTTGTAGGAAGGCAGAGAGACTGGAAATGGTAGGATCTTCACAGCGGCAAGACCTAAGCCAAAGCTGGTCCCGACAGGAGTGAAATCATGTACGCCACCTTGGAATGATCAGTAGGAAAGTAATGGCCTGCTAGCTCAAAGTGGATTGAGCACTGATTTATGAAGCCCCGACAAGCTTTGTGGTCCCCAGAGAAGGCGAGGTGGCGGAGGCAGCTGGAGTTTTGCAGGACTGACCTCTGCTGGAGGGACTGCGGAAGCAGAAGCGATAGGGGTGGACACAGGAGCTGGAACGGAGGGAGAGGGAGTGGGCACAATCTGCAGCTGATCCAGACGGGAGGAAAGTGCTTGCAGACACTGCATAATCTGTTCTTGATAAGCCTGCTGAACGTCAACTCTCTACGCCAAACTCTGAAGTTGATCCAGAAGTGGCTGTGGTGTCTCCGAGGAGCTAATGGCTTGAGCAAACTGTCAACAACTCTGTGGTAGTGAGCCCTTATAGATCCCCAGCTCAGGATTCCCCAGGGCGCGGAGTCTAAGCCCCAGCCTGCTTCTTCACCAGGGCCCCTGATGGTGGGGATGGACTTGCAGCAGACTGGAACCAGGTCGCGGCCCCCAGGTAGGCCCAGCTGAGGATGTGGAGACCACTGGCGTGTGGAGAGTAAACAGGAGACTATAAGGACATCCAAGAGACAAGCCGAGGTCAGGACAGGCAGCAGACGAACATAGACGGAGAAACAAAGCCAGGTCGGTACACAGGAAATCAGATACAATAGCCAAGGGATACACCGATGGGAGCTCAGAGAACAGTGATGTTGCTCAAGCAAGGAGCAGAGCACTGAGCATGTGTATATATATATATATATATATATATATATATATATATATATATATATATATATATATATATATATATGTATAGGGAAGCACACAGGGAGGTGACCCAGGAAGTAATAGACAGGAAAAGGATATAACCCACAGTGGAGCAGACGACGCCCATAGGAGAACAGAGCAGCCAAACACCACATGTGAAGATAGCAGCAAGGAGGTAAGAGATACAAACAAACTACAGGCTAACTTGTGACATCAGGTATTGATCATTTCAAAAAATAAATCACTCATTTGCATATGTTTTTGTATATTCTTTGTGTAACTACATATCAATGTAAATTATCTCCCTGTACATACTCCAGTTCCGATGCCTTCACCTCACTTGCTTTTTTACAGTCCCTCTCCTCGTCTTGCCACTATTCCCCTTTCCACAATTTTGTGGAGGGTGAATTAGATTATAATGGGGTAGACAGGTCAGACAGGGGTCAGCTCCTATTGGTGGGTGGAATGGGGAAAGATGGGGGGGAGGGTTATGGCAGAGGATAAGAAGGTTCCCATGTTACAAACAACCATTGGAAATGGTACTATTTGTACCAAAATAAAAAATATGCAAAATAAGTGTGCAAAATGTGACAATGAGTTAAAGTGTTTGTTCACCAATGTCAGAGGTCTGCCAAGCAAAATAGCTGAGTTGGAAGCTCTGGTGCATGAGGAGAATTATGATTTAATTGGTATTGCTGAATCTTGGCTTCATTCTTCAAATGACTGGGCTATTAATATTCCTGGCCAGTGGCGGCTGGTGCATTGGGGGCGCAGGGGCGCCGCCCCCCCCCCCTATCCATGCGTCCGGCCCCCTAATCTACATGCGGTGCGCCGGACGCATGGAGTTCAATGTTTTTTTTTTTTTTAATCACCTGATTAGAGCCAGAGGCTCTAATAGGCTTCAGAAAAGGGTGGACCCGGGGCGCAGAGCAGTGCGCCCTGAGCCCACCCATTGTGTGACAATAACGAATGAAAATTCGCTATTGTTACACGGATCCTCCTCCTGGCCAATCAGGAATCGGGTCCGAGACCCGCTTCCTGATTGGCCGAAAGACGAACGCATGCCATTGGCCGAGGAGGAGGCGGGAGGACTTGAGGAGAAGCCGCCGCTGCAGGTAAGTCTCTCTGCATTGAAGGGGGCACGGCACACTGGTCACTGCATTGATGGGGGCACGGCACACTGGTCACTGCATTGATGGGGGCACGGCACACTGGTCACTGCATTGGGGGCACACTGATCTCTCTGCATTGAAGGGGCACACTGGTCACTGCATTGATGGGGGCACGCTGGTCACTGCATTGATAGGGGCACGCTGGTCACTGCATTGATGGGGGCACGCTGGTCTCTCTGCATTGAAGGGGGCACGGCACACTGGTCACTGCATTGATGGGGGCACGCTGGTCACTGCATTTAAAGGGGGCACACTGGTCTCTCTGCATTGAAAGGGGGCACACTGGTCTCTCTGCATTGAAAGGGGGCAAGCTGGTCTCTCTGATCTGAAAGGGGGCACGCTGGTCACTGCATTGATGGGGGCACACTGGTCACTCTTCATTGAAAGGGGACACGCTGTGGTAACTCTGCATTGAAAGGGGGCACGCTGTGGTCACTCTGTATTGAAAGGGGGCACGCTGGTCACTCTGCATTGAAAGGGGGCACACTATACCTTGATTACTGAAGGCCCCTTTCACACTTTTGTGACCTCAAAGTCACGCATTTTTTTTACAGCGTTTTTTGCCGCAAAGCAATGCCTATTACATTTTTCTGTTTGCGCCCACCCCCCCAAATATTTGAGCACCATCTGCCACTGTTCCTGGCTATGCTCTCTTTCGGAAAGACAGGGTAAAACGGAGAGGTGGTGGTGTCTGTCTTTATGTGAGAAGTGATCTCAAAGTGAGTGTGAATGATGGAGAGTGTGATGAGTCTGAAGCAGTATGGGTGAAAATGTACATGGGTGTGCGTAATACAAAGATTATCATTGGAGTTTGTTATAGACCTCCCAGTATTAATGAGGAGGTAGAGACTCAGCTCCTGGCACAGATTGAAAGGGCTGCAAGGGCTGGGACAGTGATAATACAGTAATGGGGGATTTTACCTACTCAGACATTGACTGGAGTAATGGGACTGCTGGAACAGTTAAAGGACAAAAATATATAAACCTTACAATTTTATGGTACAGTTTATTAAGGGCCCCCACTAGAAATGATGCTCTGTTGGACCTGGGGATCTCAAACCATGCAGAGCTTATTAATAATGTTCACATAAAAGAACATCTGGGTAGCAGTAACCATAATGTGATTTCTTTTAATGTTAGCTGTAAGCAAAAAAACGCATACAGGAAATATAAAAACACTTAACTTTAAAAGAGCAAATTTTCCAAGGATGAGGGCTGCTCTCCAGGATTTAGACTTGGAGGGAATATTTGCATCGATATTGAACAGAAATGGGAATTTTTCAAAAAGACTGTATGCAAACTCACTGCAAAGTATATTCCCATGAATAATAAGTTTAAAAGGCTAAAAATAAAACCTATGTGGCTCATGGCCAAAGTTAAAAAAGCTATAAATAATAGGAAAAGAGCTTTTAAAAAATATAAAAATGAAGGAACACTATCATTGTTTAATTGTTATAAAGCATATAACAGAATATGTAAAAAGGAAATCAAGGACGCAAAAATTCTAAATGAATGACAGATTGCAAAAGATAGTTGATATAAGTGATATTAATTTAGCCATGCTTAAATTCATTTATCCAGAGGCCCCCTTTATGAACTGTAACTATTTTAAAGAGTTTAGTTTTTCTATAGGATGCTGAGTCTCAAAGCTATGAGCTTCCTTCAATTGTTTTTTGTTTTAGTTTCCTCCCATTGTGTTTTACTGCGAGAAGCGTATTCTGTTTCGTAGTCTATATTATTTCAGAATCTGTCTTTCCTGGGCTGCTTCCTGAATGTAAACATTCCTTGTCTCTTCTTTTGTGAACACTTTTCCTGCGTTCTATGCATGATGAAGTAACTGTATAACGTATTTTTAGTGGTCTGGGAAGACTAATTGTTACATCCCCTTTTTGTACTGTATATAACCTGTCATTGGGATAAATATATTCGAATACACCATTGAAACACTAACCTGTCTAGATGTTGTATTTCCGAGCGCTCGTATATTCTTTGCAGATTGAAGGGAGACTGGCCGGCAGAATTTTACCTACCAAGGGGTATTACCTTTCAGAACTGGTGTCAGAAGTTGGGATGTGACTTTGCCATCAGAGGTAAGTGAGACTATTCTGTCTTATGACACCCTGATTGCAGGCACATTTCTAAGAACCCTAGTGCTGTGGTAGCACAGGAGAATAGGTCTGTTTGAGCTGAGGTAGCTCACAGATTATTAGCTGTTTGAGCTGAGGTAGCTCACAGTCAGATTATTAGCCTAGGCAAATTTAAATAGTGGTAGGAATACTCCCTTCAACCTGCTAAGAGTGCTATGCATGTTTTTTTTTTGCTTATTGTGCTTTTTATTATATTGCTTATTGTGCTGTTGTAAGAATGAAATGTCAGTTGGTAAGTTAAATGAACTGTTTTGTCACTTTTGTGTAGAGATTTAAGTTCATTTACTTTTATGTCTAATAAGAGGAACTTATTTGTCACGATTACTGGTTTGACATATATGGAAACTGTGTATATATATAATTATATATGACTTGTAAAAATTGCGCATGCGGACTGTTAATATAACACACTGTTCCTGATAGCGACAGTCACATTATTACTGTAAAAACTGACTGACCGATCGTAGGTTATCAGACAAATCAAGATAAATGTTTATTATGTGTATTGTTTGTTTGTCTATAATGGTAGGAAAACCTTCTTGATAGCCACAATACCTGGGAGTATCAGTCAAGACTCTGAAAGGGTTTTTTTTTTGGGTTGTTCCAAGAAGGGAAATTCAGAGTCGAAATTTTAAGGTGTAATATACATACACCAAGTGGCTTTTCAGGAATGTTTTTTAACCATAAAGAGGGTCTAAGGACCCAGATACATTTAAGTGAATTTGTAAATCTTAGAGACATATTTCTTTTATGGTTTTGTGAATTTATACTAAAGGTTTATTTCTGATGCTGGCCATACACGATACAATTTTCTTACAATTTTCTTGAAATTTACCTTCAGCTATGTAGTACAAACACCTACCTAATTGGATAAAAATGAATATGTTTAATTTTGACCTCTTATTATGTGGTTTGTGGTGGATCTAACAGAAAATTGTACGATAAAGAGTTGTCCGGATATGTGTGGCCAGCCTTAGAGATATTAGGATACAAGTAAATATTTTAGTAAATGTTTAGTTGTAATGTAAAGTACATGGAACATGCGGGGAGAATTGGTTTATTTATGCCCTGTATTAGTACAATAGAATAGGAAAAAGCTATGTTGAGCTATTAGAAGTGAAAGTGAAAGTCTTTAAACATGCAGATATAGACCACAGCGATTGCCTATAGACAGAAGACAGGTGAGACAGGTGAGTTTTGGGCAGTTAGGTGTCACTGCTGAATAGCACAGTCTTATAATTCAAACATTTGTTGTTAATTTAAAGTCACAGTACATGTTAATTGTAAAACAGCAAGTTTCTGATTGGGCTACAAAAACTTTGGAAGGTTTTCAAAAAGCCATAACAGAAAGCGATATGGCTGGCTCTTTTGATCTGTCTGAAGAAAAACAGCCTGTCAGCACACATTTCCAAAGGCCTTATCAGAAGAAGCAAATCAAAGAGTAGGACATTTTCAACATAGGCCCCCCCTACAATAATATTACCTTACAAATACCCAATACCCCTGACCACACCTGTACCCCACAGTTTCATTCTCCAAGGCAGGTGTAGTTTTCTTCGTAATGTCAGACAAGCACAAATTTTTGCTTCTCTAAAGACCTTATCGTATACGCTTTAAGCTACTACATTTCCTTACGCCAGGGGAAAAGAGGGGAGTCACTTCTGGAAATGCAGCTAGCATTTCCTAATTTGGAACAGTTGTAGGACTAACAGTGCCAGCATTCCCACACATATGCAATTATTTTATTTATTTTTTTTTAAGTTTTTTGGAGTTTTCCATTTATACATTGTGTATAAAACATAGAAACCTCTGGAAAGAGTAATAATAGTGAATAGAAAACACAATTTTATTAGGCAAAACATTAATTGCCGTTGTCGGCAGGATATTTTGAGATAATTTATTATAGAATTATAGAATAAAATTATATTTTGCAAATGTTCCCCTATGTGAAGGGGAGCCTTCCTGCAAAATTTTGAAAATTGGCTATTTGCCAAGAAAGCGTTCAAATGTCATATCTTTGTTTCTTATAGTTATGGAATTTATTTTTGGACAGAAAGAGTTACCGCAATTAGTGTGACCATTGGACCCTGTTAGCACAGAGCCAAAAGTTTCAAATCAGATTAACTTTTATCTGATTATAGTTCTTGAATGATATTTTTACGGTTATCCTCTATTGAAAGAGGGGAACCTCTAGCCAGATTTTTGTTAGAGTAGCACGAAGCCAAAACGTTTTTTTTTAGAAAATTGTCATTAAGCCAAAAACTTTTTAGTTCTTTATCTGATCATAGCATGCAAGTAGTATCTGATGTGCCATCTCTACTGACAGCCATACCATCCGATGCTACCCACTTTACAGTGATTGGTTTAAGTAATGTGTTTTTTTAAGCGTCCTATTGGATGAGGAGACACAGCCATCTTTGTTTCTTGTTTTTCAGTCCAGGTAACTGACCTGGTGTAGAAATGCCTTAGGGGCTAAATAGACAATTTGGTTGTCTGTTCTATAGTTCTCCAGACCATGCAAGAGGGGATGAACACCTGCTCATGGGTCAGTCCCGCTACAATATGTACATGACATATGTAGTCACTCTGTGGAGGCCAGTCAGAGCGAGTGAGTTTATTGAATTGTACATGTATGTGGAAACAAAGTGTCACAGGAATTATGACAGTGGTGTCAGGAAAGTGTCGTTTACCTTGGTTTTGTTCTCACAGAGGGTGATAGTAGAGTCAGTCATATAAGAAGTGGGTCTTGCCAGCCCACAGTGGGTCTTGCCCGCCCACAGGATCATTAATTGTTATGGATCCAGACTACTCCTATCTATAATAACATTTTGAGACAAACCACAGGTCCAGAAATGTCACAAGAAATGTTTAATATGTTTATGTATCTGAAAAATGCTATGGTTGTAGCGCCTGCACTGGGCCTCCCAAATCATGGAAAAATGTTTTGTGTTTATGCAAGGGATAATTGTAAGACCATGACAGGTGTACTTGCCCAGGAGTATGGTGGTAGACTTTGCCCTATAGTTTTTGTCCAAAGATGGTCGCAATCCAGGCCTAAGGCATGCCTGAAGTGACTCTGAACATAGCACATAGCATCTTGTGAGATGGTAATAGGAATGGCTACATCATTTGCCCTAGGTAGGCCCCAGTTTTAAATGGGCTACTGGTATTAAAGGGTGTGTTACACTCAAACCTGATATATAGGCAGCCATAGAGGGAGCAGAGGATGTTTTTGTAGATAATTTCCTGCTCCAGGCCAAAAGATCACACATTATCAAAGCTACAAACACATACTACAGAACAGGTTTTAAAGGACTTAGGTGATGTTTTAGAAAAAGTTGTGAATAGCCTTTTTCTAAAAGAGGGGAGCTCTTGTGTGTATCCCCGCAGCTAGCGCCCCATTGTTTATTGCCTAGTATTATGGAATAGGACACAGGGGGTGGGAAAGAACATATGAAGTATTACTGACAGTTTAGTGCAAGCATATGTTGCTAGATGCATCACCTGTATTAGGAACAAACAATCCAAACAAACAGGCCAAACATGAGCATCTCCAATACCCATCAAACCCATTCACACATCTACAAATAGATTTCACATATAGGCCCAAAGCAGGGAAGAAATAAGAGTTCTTTTTAGTCAATAGTGGACGTGTTCAGCAGATGAGTGGAAGCATTTAGGACCACAAAAAGGGAGATGCCCACACGTGGTATGCATTCTCAATCAGGAGATTATTCCTGGATGGGGTGCCTGCTTTGAATTAGTTATAATATTGCTCCAGCTTTCATATCAAAAATATGCCAGGAACTAGTTAAAATCTTGAAGATAGATTATTATCCGCAGAGTTCAGGTATAATGGAAAGAATGAATAGCACAAATAAAGACAAATTAAGAAAAGAGTAATTGAAACTTTGAATCAAGTGGTACGGAACAAAAAGTTGCTCGCACCTTTCTTTTCTCTTTACAGGAAAATACCCATCCTTTCAGAGGAGGAGACGTAGTGGTGATGAAGCTGCTGCCCAAAAGAAAGAAACAAAAGGATTTCGCCTACGGCCCAGAGACCACCGTGGTAGCAGTTACTAGGACCGCTGTTTTGACCGAACACAGCCCTACTTGGATCCATGCCGCTAGAGTGAAGTTGGTGCGGAGAGGACCTGAGCCGGAGGATCCAGAAGCAAGAAAGGAGGTACTAACGGGGGCAGACCGCCCTGACCTTGAACAGGAGAGTCAAGAAAAGGGGGTACTAACGGGGGCAGACCGCCCTGACCCTGTAGAAAATGACTTTTCCAGTTTCACCGGACTCAGACAAACTGTGGTTGCTGATACCTGACTTCATTTTCAGTGTTTTCCCTTGTATGGACTGTTACTAACTGTATCTACCACCTTAAAGGCCGAGGTATCATGAGAAGTTTTGGAGATTTTTTTGGATCTGTATTATCATGGATCAGACAAGCTGGAATGTTACTTTTGTTTATTGCTTCTTCTTCTTTTTATATATTTGCTTGTAAAAATGGGCCAATGTATTTATAAGAAGGCAACACAAGATGATGCATTTTGGAAACAAGACTTATAATTGTCATTTTATGACAAATGAGAGGATTGATATAAGTGATATTAATTTAGCCATGCTTAAATTCATTTATCCAGAGGCCCCCTTTATGAACTGTAACTATTTTAAAGAGTTTAGTTTTTCTATAGGATGCTGAGTCTCAAAGCTATGAGCTTCCTTCAATTGTTTTTTGTTTTAGTTTCCTCCCATTGTGTTTTACTGCGAGAAGCGTATTCTGTTTCGTAGTCTATATTATTTCAGAATCTGTCTTTCCTGGGCTGCTTCCTGAATGTAAACATTCCTTGTCTCTTCTTTTGTGAACACTTTTCCTGCGTTCTATGCATGATGAAGTAACTGTATAACGTATTTTTAGTGGTCTGGGAAGACTAATTGTTACATCCCCTTTTTGTACTGTATATAACCTGTCATTGGGATAAATATATTCGAATACACCATTGAAACACTAACCTGTCTAGATGTTGTATTTCCGAGCGCTCGTATATTCTTTGCAGATTGAAGGGAGACTGGCCGGCAGAATTTTACCTACCAAGGGGTATTACCTTTCAATAGTAGGACAAACCCCAAAAAATTCTTCAAATATATTAATAGTAAAAAGGTTAGGTCTGAGCATATAGGCCCTTTACAAAATAATCTGGAGTGAGTGACTGGGGACAAAGATAAGATTAATTTCTTAAATACATTCTTCAGCTCCGTATATATACAAAGGAGCATGGGGGAGCTCATGACCATAATGAGGATGGTATTGACACAGCCCCAAATGATCCACAATGGCTCAAAAGTGATATGGTCCAGAAATATTTAGACAGAATAAGGGTGGATAAAGCACCTGGACCAGATGGCATCCACCCACGCATCTTAAAAGAAATGAGCGCTGTAATTTCAAAGCCTTTGTTTCTAATTTTTAGGGACTCATTAAGTTAAGGACTGAAATAGTACTACTGGATTGGCGTAGGGCCAATGTGGTGCCTATATTTAACCACTTGCCGACCGCTGCATGACTATATACTGCGGCAGTCAGCCCCCTACAGGCAAAGTGACGTATGGGTACATCGCTCGCCCACGAGCCTGTAGGGGGCGAGCGCGCCACCAGCGGCACGCTCCCGCCCCCGCTCTTTCCTGCCTAGCCCGCACGTCTGAGCGGCGGCTCCGATGTCCGTCAGCCACTCGCAATCTCCCTCTGGAGAGGGAGAAAGACAGACGGCTGATGTAAACACCGCCATCTGTCATTCTCCCTTAGATCATTACAAAGGCTATGCGATCCTGCTATGTAGGATCGTGTGTCTCTGTGATGATCTAACAAGGCACGCCCACTGACAGTTAGAATAATGCCCCTAGAGACACACTTAACCCCTTGATCACCAATAAAGTTAACCCCTTCCCTGGCAGTGTCATTTTTACGGTAACAGTGCATATTTATAGCACTGATTACTGTAGTAATGTCACTGGTACACCCAAAAGTGTCAAAAATGTCAGTCAGGGGTCCGATCTGTCCGCCGCAATGTCGCAGTCCCGCAAAAAAAAAAATTGCAGATCACCATTACCATTACTAGTTAAAAAAAAACAATAAAAATGACAAATATTTTACCAAAAATATGCAGCAGAAAACAAATTGGCCTGAAATGTTTTTAAATTTAAAATGTCTAGAGAAAAACAGATTTCGTCTCCAAATACGGAAAGGTTTCTTCACCGTAAGAGCTGTGAAAATGTGGAATAGACTCCCTCCAGAGGTGGTTCTGGCTAGCTCACTAAATGGGTACTAATATTTATAGGTAAAGTTGATTAAGGGAATATCCGATTGCCTCTCGGGGGATCAGCAAGGAATTTTTTCCCCTGCTGTAGCAAATTGGATCATGCTTTGCTGGGATTTTTTCGCCTTCCTCTGGATCAACTGCGGGTATGGGATTGTGTATATGGGATTGTATGGTTGGGTTTTCTTTACTGGTTTTTGTTTTTTATTGGTTGAGCCAGATGGACTTGTGTCTTTTTTTCAACCTGACTAACTATGTAACTATGTAACTCATTGGCTCTACCACCACTTTTGCTTACCCCCCCCCCCCCCCAAATCATATTTTGCTGCCTTCTAACTCCTCTCTATACAATCCATTGTTGATGCTTCTCTCCTCTTATCGAGACAGGACTTGTCAAGTGAGGCCTTTTGCCTCACTTGACAAGTCCTGTAGCAAGATGTAGCAATAGGCTGCATTTGATCTGATTTGCCTGCAATGAAAATGCATCCTAAGAGGACTGGCTGTGTCCAACTAAATGCAACAATTCCATCAACGCTGCACCATTGACCAAATGGAGATCTACAGATTTTTGTTTTTAGCATGTGCTTTAAACACAGGAAACAATTGCTTACATGAGCCCTTTTACAGGCTAGTAAGGAGTCTGTTCTTCTTCCTGCACTGCAATCTAGAGGGGGAATGGGAGTCCTATCACAGGCTTTTCCTATTTTATCTTTCTATGGGAGTGTAGACTGAAGCTGAGGGATGGAAAATTAAATAACAATTTTATTACTCATTCACTGATTTTTGCAGCACTTGTTTGTAAGCAAAACCATTTAAGGGGCAATTACAAATTTTCTTATACATTTTCCCCCTTCCCCTTTTAACCCACCTACTCCTGCCACAGATGCATACTTACCTTGATCCAATGGCCATGGTTTTGCAGTTTGTTTACATTTAGAGCCCCAAGTCTTTACTGACCTGTGCACTACAGCCCAGTAGACTCCTCTAGGTCCAACTCTGATTGTCCCGCCTTGGAACACAATCCCATAGAACTCTTTGGGCACAAATAGATAGCCAGGAGATTGAAGACTTGCATGGCTGAATGCAAACAAACCACAGCAATCAGATTGAGGTAAGTATGCAACTGTAGAGAAGAAGGTGGGTTACATTGGGTAAGTGGAAGTAGGGCATAAAGAATAAATGCACTTTGTTTTTACTTTAGGCTAGTGGTAGCCAATTTGTAGCAATCTTAGTGTGATTTTGTAGGCATAATTTAGGCCACACCTGCAATATGTTACGCCCCTCGTGGTCAGTATGTTTTTGTACAAAAGGTTGCAACCCCTACATAGGCCTGAGATCCTGTTTTGGATTGTCTGCTGATCTAAGTAAAAATCTATCCATTAAAGTGGCTGTAAATCTCTGACATGAAATATGACCAAATCATATCCCTCTATACTTGTTTCAAATCAGAGCACCAAGTGTCATTTCTGTCCACTGCCTCATTCCTCTGCAATCTGCATAAGTCACTTCTGACAGGTTTTCCTCACACCAAGAGAAAAAAGGTGATAGGGAGGGAGCTCCAGCACACAGCCTGTGGTTGACAGCCTTAGCTCTGTCCCTGTGCAAGAACCAGACTTTCCAGGTAGTCCCAAAATGTCTAAGAGGGTAAAGAGGGGTACCTTTTTAGTACAGAATATTTAGATAGAGGACATACCTCTAGCACACCCCTAATCACATGAACCCTGACAAATTAAAACATGCAAATGAGCACTTACAGAAGGGGTGTCAAACTCAACTTAATCTCAGGCTGCATCAGCAGTATGTTGTCCTCAAATGGCCGATTGTACAGAGTGCAGGGTTCAGGGGTGCGCTATGTGCAGAGTGCAGTTCCAGGGGTGCCCTATGCACAAGAGTGCATGGTTCAAAAGTGCGTTACATACAGAGTGTAGAGTTTAGGATTGTGCTGTGTACAGAGTGTAGGGTTTAGGGGCGAACTATGCCCAGTGTGCAACCTTAATCCCCTTGCATCTCTATCTCCTACCTGGTCTAGCTCTAGTAACTCCCTGTGTAGGTGGCTGTGCCTTGTTCTGCAGGGAGATTGCTCTCTCTCTCAGATTTTGGAGATCTATCCTCGCTGTGCCCCGCTTTGAGTGTGTGCAAGATACTATTCGTTCTGGGAGCCGTTGAGAGCAAAGCTGTCCCTTGGAAATACAGAAGGCATCTGTATTCACAAGTGACAGTGGGGAGTAGAGTGTGAGAAGTGGAGGCGGCGGAATGCAGTTCTGCCACGTTCTGGCTGCAAAATTGGCTACAAGGTGCAAATGACAAGGCCTGGTGGGCCCGATTCAGCAAGCAGGCCTTGTGTTTGACATTTGTGACTTACAGTGTATGTATTGTCAAAAACTTTTTGTCTCGATAGGAAAGGATTAAAATTCCCGTAGGTGTATTTTTGCTGTCTCTTTCCTGTTGGGAAAATGTCACTTACTGTCCCAGGAATGCAACAGGAAATGAGAGGAAATCTCTACAAAGTGAATGTAATTCCCCTCTTAGGTATGTATCACTGGAAAAGGTGTCCCTTTTAGAAAGAGTAACCTCTTGTTCTTGTGACAACTCTAAGGCTACATTCACACCTGAGCGTATTACCGCGATTTTTACCGCGATTTACAGGCGTTTTTACAAGCGTTTTTTGTGCAGGCGTTTTTAGATTGAATAGAAATCAATGGAAAACGCCTGTAATCTGCCCAAAAAGAAGCTCATGTACTTTTTTGAGCGTTGGGCTTGCTTACAGCGTCAAAACGCTCAGATGTGAACAGGGGCCATTGAAATGAATAGGATTTGTCTTGTTTGGCGTTTTGAGAGCTGATCCTAGAGCAAACAAAACGCCTACAAAACGCCTACATGTGAACGGAGCCTAAAATTTTGGATTTCCCCACATGTGATATTTTTTACCAGGACATATAGGGTGAATCTACCTAGCTGGGACACAGAGAGCAATAAAAACATGATTATTCTAGAACTTCCCTTCTCTTTAAAAAATAAAAAAAAATGTTTTGTCTCTACATGCACATTAAACCCCTGGGGCATTTTTCACTGCTACATTTCTTTTATACTATTGTTTAAGGCCCCGTTCACATAGGGGCGATCCGACTTCCGGTGGCGACCTCCGAGGTCGCGGTGCGAGCAGCGCGCCGCGACCACGGAGCGGCCGCCACGGACTTCATAACATTGAAGTCTATGGCGGTCACCTCCGGGTCGCCCCAAAGAAGCTCCGGACCCTTTTTCTAAGTCGGAGCGACTTGTGTCGCTCCTATTAGAACGGGTCCGCAGCTTCCCTATGGGAGGCGACCTAGGGCGACCTGTGAGGCGACCAGGTCACAAGTCGTTCCGACTTAGAAAAAGGGTCCGGAGCTTCTTTGGGGCGACCCGGAGGTGACGGCCATAGACTTCAATGTTATGAAGTCCGTGGCGGCCGCTCCGTGGTCGCGGCGCGCTGCTTTCACCGCGACCTCGGAGGTCGCCACCCGAAGTCGGATCGCCCCTATGTGAACGGGGCCTTAAACAATAGTATAAAAGAAATGTAGCAGTGAAAAATGCTTCTTTTAAAAAATTTTGATTTTTACATTTTTTTTTTGGGGGGGGGGGGAATTTCATATAAAAATATTTGAAAAATATTGTTATTATTTCAAAATTTACGCTCTTTTTTTGTTTATAGCTCAAAAAGTAAAAATCGCACAGGTGATCAAATACCACCAAAAGAAAGCTCTGTTTGTGGGAAAAAAGGACGTAAATTTAGTTTGGGTACGGCGTCAGTTAAAGTCGCACAGTGCAAAACGCAAAAAGTGGCCTGGACGTAAGACAGCAAAATCCTCCGGTGGTAAAGTGGTTAAAAAGATTTCCCCTTACCTCTTGTGCCAGTAAAGCCCTGTATGTTCAGGCCAAAATCCAACACGTCAGTGCTTCTGATAATCTGATGAGAACGTAGCAGCCACTTTCCATTGTAAGTATTTACTCTATCGTTTTTAACATACTCCTTGGCCGCCAGCTCATGGACATACAGTGAGATCTGGGAGTACACAGAAACCTAAGAAACAGGGTGCCCTGGCCTCGTGAAGTATGAAGAATATTTACTAGTAAAATAAAAAAATATATATACTCACAAATGATAAAATACAGCATATAAAGAATAGTGTTGTCGATGACTCATCTACACTTAGCAGGCATGTAACAAATAAACTGTTTCCTACATCCATGATATGGCTAGACACAACACTGGCTGAAGCCTTCCAGGGTTATCAGCCCTTTCCTCAGAACTCCACGGCTGTCAAAATACCTGTTTGGATGCAGTCGCTTTGTAACCAACAGTTTTCTCCCTGGCTTCATTTTTCAAGCGAGGGACATTGGGCCAACTGGGCCAACTGGGCCATCCACTGAGCAAATTTCGTTCCGTTTTGAAATTTGTACAGTGAATGGTCACCTTTACATCCTGTTCCAGTGACCACCTTCTGTAATGGTGAAAAGTTTTGGAGTGCCATTCTAAACTTTTTTAAGGTCCACTTATCTCATCTCTTTACTCTCTCTTTGCTCTCTGGAGACTTGGGGCAAGTGGTGGTAGACCTTTGATTATTGCCCCAGGTGCCGTAACCTTACAATGCACCTGAAGCTGCTAAAAATGTAGCTGAGTCCTCATAAAATCAATCTCATCGTCACAAACAACATTTTCTTCTCATGATTTATTTGACAAGCAGAATGTAAAAATATCAAAGTGATGTGATAATTTCTGCCGTGTTGTTGTAAATGCCAAAGAGAAACATTCTGATCCTGTCACACAGTTTACTCTTATCTGGTAGAAGAGAGGGTGTAAAATCTCTAGCAGATAAAACCTTTGTATGACACAGCCCTTAGTTCTGAGTACTCAAATAAATATAATATTTTCTACTCCTTTAGTAGTACATGATTAACTTGGAAACTACTACTTCATATGCAAAACATTTGAATCTTTGTGGTTGATTTATTAACCACTTTGCCGCTGCTCACTAGAACTCTACTGCGGCAAAGTGGCTCGATAACGTCTGGCGACGTAGACCTACGTCACCAGACATTCCCCTCTCTCGGTGGCACGCGCGCCGCCGGAGGCTCGCTCCCGCTGTATTCGTCGGGGAATCGAGTGTGGAGATTCTCCTGCTTGTGTAAACAAAGCGGGCGGATCTCCTAAGTGACAGGCAGGGTCAGATTGCAGGGTTCAGCATAGCTGAACCTGCGATCTGTCCTTGTGTCACATAGTCCCCTCCCCCCACACACGTCAGTAAGCACCAGGCATACATTAACCCCTTGATCACCAATAGAAATTAACCCCTTCCCTGCCAGTGTCATTTTTACAGTAACAGTGCATATTTATAGCACTGATTACTGTAGTAATGTCACTGGTACCCCCAAAAGTGTAAAAAATGTCAGTCAAGGGTCCGATCTGTCCGCCGCAATGTCGCAGTCCTGGAAAAAAAATTGCAGATCGCCGCCATTACTCGTTAAAAAAAAAAACACCAAGAATTACAGAAATCTTTCCCTTCGTTTGTAAACGCAATAACTTTTGCGCAAACCAATCAAAATACGCTTATTGCGATTTTTTTACCAAACATAGGTAGCAGAAAACAAATTGGCCAAAAATGTAAAAAAATTTAGATTTTTACATTTTTTGGGGGGGAATTTCATATAAAAAAATGTGAAAAATATTGTTATTTTTTCAAAATTTACGCTCTTTTTTTGTTTATAGCGCAAAAAGTAAAAATCTCACAGGTGATCAAATACCACCAAAATAAAGCTCTATTTGTGGGAAAAAAAGGACATAAATTTTGTTTGGGTACGGCGTTGCACGACCGCGCAATTGTCAGTTAAAATCACACAGTGCCGAATCACAAAAAGTGGCCCAGACGTAAGACAGCAAAATCCTCCGGTGGTAAAGTGGTTAAAAGAGTAGAGACTGTTTGCATAGCAGACATCCACCAATCTTAGTAGATTGGGTTAAGCTGTGTTTACCTCAATTATCCAATTATGTGCAAAAATTTTTTATTTTTTTTTTTGTAATATGATTGGGTGATAAAAGTAAATACACCTTTATCATAACTGCTGGGCTGAGTGAAGTTGTACTTTAACAAAACTACAAAATGAACAATTTCTACTCATTTAGGTCCCCATTAGACTATGTTGATGTGCATTGTAATAAAATGCTTGTAAAGCTTCATTTTAAAAACTAAAATGACGAAACGTTTTATACTTACGTGCTCTGTGCTATGGTTTTGCACACAGCAGCCCCGATCCTCCTCTTCTGGGATCCCCGCTGGCATTTCTGGCCCTGCCCATTGCCGAGTGCACCCATAGCAAGCTACTTACTTGTGCATGCTCGTTCCCAAGCCCTGCTCTGTGTGTCCAAAAGACACACAGAGCAGTGGGTGGCCCTGCCCCTACTCCCTTGTCACTGGATCTGATTGACAGCAGCAGAAACCAATAGCTCCCACTGCTGTATCTGAGCCATTGAGGAGTAAGAGAGCCAGGAGAACCTTGGGTCTCGTGCACATCGCTCAATCGAGATCGGCTGGGGAACTGCATGCAGAAGGTTTTTTTTTTTACCTTACTGCATAGAATGCAGTAAAGTAAAAAAAACCTTCTGCCTTTACAACCACTTTAGGACAGCCCATTCATTTTAAGAAGGCTTCAACATATGCAAAAATCTACAGCATCCTGCAGGCTTCTCCAACCAGCCATGAGCTGTCTGCATTGCATAGAAAAGCTGAGAAACCCAGTAATGACATCACTTGGTCGAAAATAAGATATACAAATGAAAATAGAAAGGAATAATTTAAATATTTTATTAGAATGTTGATAAGGAGGTAAAGGCTCCAGGCAAATTAGAGGTACGTTTTGAATAGAGTAAAGAATGGTTGAAACATCTGTCAGTTTTTTACAGCAATGTATTTCCCAATAGTGGAGGATTTTGTGATCTAGCAGGGATGCAAGCAGGAACAAAAATACATTTTATAGTAGAGTGAAGAGGGGATGGAAACAGTTTTTATTGCTGTTTGCATCCCTCAATGGGGAGCTTTACCTTTATTTCCTGCCCCCCGTTCCAATGGTCTCTAGGAGAGTAAGCAAGTGGAAATCTCCCAAACAGGGACACAGACCACAGTAAGAAGCTGACAAGGGTTGTGACCATTCCTCACTTTTATCCAAAAGAAAGAAAAAGAAAAAAAAAAGTTTTGTTTGGAGTCTGTTTCAGGTAAGTTTCCTCAAAGTTGTTAATTTTCGAAGGGCTGTTGGGACTATCCAAGGGTTGGTAAAATGGTTGAAGGGCAAAAGGGGCTCAGTAAATGTCTAGGGGTTGATAAATTATACAAGGTTGATTGGGATGAATTATTCTTTTGTGGTCTCTTGCTGCTTTAGCCCCTAAGATGACTAATGGTAAGACAGTGTTACCCAGAATTGGATGGTCAGCTGTACACCCTCACCTAACATTCTTTTGAAGATCTATGAAGTACACCCTCCTTAAATGTTATTGGAGAGCCAGTAAGTATAACAACCTCAAACACTGTTGGAGAGCTAGTGAGTACACCTACCTCAAACTCTGTTGGAAATTCAGTCATTTCCCCACCTCTAAAGCCTCGTACACATGCATCGAAAATCGGCCGGGAATTTTCGTCCGACGACCGATCTGCCGATTTTTGGCTTGTTAGTATGATGCTTCCAACAACCGACTCCGACTTTTCGGCCGAAAAAATTCTGATGTGCAGGCTATAAAATTTTTGTCCTCTGTCAAAACACGTCCGATTTTCGTGCAGTCAGTACAGATTTCTACAGGGAAAAATCTTATGAGCAAGATTGGGCATGCTCGGAGAAGAAAGAACACAAAGAAAGCAAACCAACACATGACATCACTTCTGAAGTAGAATTTTGTCGTGCAGGGAAAATTCGTGTGCAGTCTAGGCACATTCCAACCAACAAACACAACTCTGGACAAAAGACGGACGACCGGTCGGCGGAAATTCGTTGCATGTGTACGAGGCTTAACTCTGCTGGAGAGCCAGATTAGTACACCCACCTCAAACTCTGTTGGAGAACCAGTGAGTACACTCACCTTTAACTCTGCTGAAAGCCATTGGGTACACCCACCTCAAATTTTCTTGTAAACCCAGAGAGTAGACTCTAGAGTTTGGGGACACTTGTTTTAGGGGCAAAGTCAGGAGTATGTTTTTTGTATCACATCCTACTTTTATGGCAAACTCTAGTTAACACTTTTAAACATTTCCAACTAGAACACTGGCTCTGTCACTGTGTAAGAACATTTTTATATATTCTAGATTTATAATTTGCTAACATTTTACAGCTCTTCTCAGTAGCACAGTAAGCCAAATACTGTGACAGCCCCTGTAACACGTTTTTAAAGAACTATCTGCAGAACCAATATAACATGTTGAACCATGACAACATTGTTCAAGGGAAATCTCCCTAGCAGAGACACAGGCAGCAATAAAAACCCCAAACTATATGCTAGAGATCATAGATACGGTTCCTTTGTATGCCGGCCTATTGAAAAAAACAGGTATGCTCAAAGATTTTATGTAAAAAACACAACATGTAATTTTAGAGCTGTTATAAATATAATGGTGGTTATGCCAAAGAGAATATATCATCAACTAACAAATTGCTGGGTTCAAAAGGCCAAGAAATCTTCTCAAGCAAACATTATGAAAACCATTCATTAGATTTGTAGGTTTGCGTGTTTATACTAATTGCTGTTTAGGCACCAAGTGTGCACATTTTTAAGATGTACTTAGTGCTTTTGAATTTATGGCATTCTGCTTGTGACGTGTCTGGTGATATGTCTGGTCAAGGATGTTTTTTTCCATGTGTTTAGTGCCAGGGAATTGAATCCATAAAAAAAAATCAAAATCAAATGATTCAATTAAAGTGGACGTAAACCCCATTTATGAAATTTGACCTGGGCACATATATCTGTAGTGTTTACTTATCTCTCTCTAAAGCTCTAAGTCCTGTGTCTTTCTGCTGCTCCGTTCCTCTGTCATCAGCATGATAACTTCTGACAAGTTCTCAGACACAAAAGATAAAAGCAGCTGGAAATTTGTGTCAGAGTGGGTGCATAGAGATAGATTAGCAGAGAGCTGGTCTATTCACAACACAGCTATTCATGTTTCTTCCTTCCTCTGCCTATGTGGAGGGGGGGGGGTGCTTTCCTCCAATCAGCTGTCACACAGTGTATGCCAGAATTCCACTCCCACAGCTGGAACAGGAAGAAAAAATTCTAACTTTCTAGTTTAGAAAGCTGAAGACAGCATATATACAAATAAAACTTGCAGGGAGATTTGTCTAATCTCTGTGTATCATCTGAGGCTGTTCACTTCACTGGGTATACTTTAAGCCAAACCAGTACTGTATTTTCCCCATTCAAGACAAAGGAAAAGATTGGCTTAAATGCCACTACCTATGCTGCTGATACCTTCCCCTTGTTCCCCTCCTTCCTATTCACCTGCTGGAGCCCTGTACAATGCCATTTTTCAGGGAACGACTAAGCTGGGAGACTGTGGAGCATTTCCCCCCTGAGCAAGTACAAATAATTGGATTGGCTGGTGGTTCTAAGTAGATATCCCTCACCCACAGTCTGAAACATGGTAGCCATTATTTAGCTATGTTAAGAGCTGCAAATACAATATCTGGCAAAGGATAGTCGATCAGGAACACCTACTTTTACCAATGCCCACCAATCACTGCAGCACCATGGAATACTTTGTGTGGACTACTCTTTTAGCCAATAGAAACATGTCCCTACCTAAAAAGGGTAGTTGGTTGTGTTTTCCACCCAAGCCAAATGTTCCCATTTCCCCTGAGCATCTATCTTTATTTCTTTTCATCATTATCAGCACCTGAGTAACCAATAGCAAGCCCTGGTAAGGACCCAGAACTTGCATATTATTTATTGTATATTTTAGTATACCTTTTTTTAAGAGTATAAGGAATAAGTCCTGCGAGCGACCCTGAGGCTCTAAATCGATGAGTTATTTGGCGCAGACACTCCACTTCTCATAATAGTGTGCTTAATTGAAATAAATATATAGTGTTGCGCAAATAAAAAATTATTAAATTAATTAATTTGTGCTTAAATTATTAAAAACCCAAAATATTTATATGTGACATAATATTAAAGTGCCAATAGTGCTATTAAATTTATAAATATAATATAATATAATACTCATAGAAAAGAGAAAATATATACTGTAGATATAAAAGTCCAGTGTGCAAAGTGCACACTGGACTTTTATATTTATATATTTTCTCTTTTCTATGAGTATTATATTATATTATATTTATAAATTTAATAGCACTATTGGCACTTTAATATTATGTCACATATAAATATTTTGGGTTTTTAATAATTTAAGCACAAATCAATTAATTTAATAATGTTTTATTTGCGCAACACTACTGTATATATTTATACCTTTTTTCAAGGCTTCAGTGAGCTAGTAGGATGGCAAGGGGAACAGAAAATGTAAAAAATCAACAGGGTAGAGGATGGGCTGTCGAGCAAGCCTGGTACCTTGCCATGAATGGGAAAAGCACAGGTTTTTTTCTCAGTAACAACTCCACTGTGCAACATTTGAATTTATATTGGCAGCAAAAAAAAATAGTAAAATGATGATGTAGGCTATAAAGTACACTGTAAAAGGTGCCCATAAGTAGAACAGGTTTGTATTCTCCAACTGTTGTTTATCAGACCTGTGTTTTTCTTGTTTGATATATGGTAAAGCAGCCTTCCTCAGTCATGTGGAACCCTAGGGTTTCCTTGAGCAATACAGATAACTGCTTGCTGACAACATCAATCTTTATACCCAACTGCAAGGGGGGAATTTTCCCAATGACCACAAATGTAAGGAGCACTCCTCCCAATGACCATCATTCTATTATACAATGAGCTGTAGATTATAGAAATTGTTAATAGGGGTTCCCTGATACCAGTAAGTTATTTCACCGGTTCCTCCGTGTTAAACAGTTTGAGAAAGACTGCAGCAGAGCATAATAACCTTAAACCTACAATGATTTTAAAGTGATTGCGTTGATTTAAAGCACTTGCACAAGGTGAGGGAAATCCTGAAAACGTTACATTGTTGGGAGTATTTGAGGACTGAGGTTGGAAACCACTGACTTAACTTAACCCTAAACTTTACACCAAACTAAGGCCTAACTTTATCGCTTAAGCCCCGTACACACGTACCGATTGTCGGCCCGTAAATATTCGGCCGACGACCGATCGGCCGATTGTAGGCTTGCTAGTATGATGCTTCCGACAGCGCATTTTTTGCCGAACAGAATCTGTCGTGCAGGCATTAAAATTTTTGTTGGCCAACACCAGAACGGCCGATTGTTCGCCAGTCAGTACAGATTTCGGCCGACAGACAGCAGATCTGCAAGACTGGGCATGCTCAGAAAAGAAAAAAGACAAGGAAAGTTAACCATCACATGACATCACTTCTGCAGTCGGCTGTTGTTGGCCGACAAAATTCGTGTGCAGTCTTTTGCAGTTTTCAGCAGACACGACAGCCCTGGACAAAAGACGGCCGATCGTTCGGCCGACAATCGGTACGTGTGTACGAGGCTTTAGTCTATCCATGACACTCAACCCTAACCTTTAGGGTTACTCTGAAACATAACGGCAACCTATAAAGCAGAATTAAACTATTATGTGCTTGATGGGCTCCATATTGTGTACCATATACCGGCACATTATAGTGCACTTACCTTACTGGTGTGCCCTTCTCTAGCGCTTTCTTCCATCTTTTCTGCTAGTATAAAATTCCTCTTTAGCCATTGGGAGGTCACTGATGATGTAATTCATTGTATGTCCACTGATGATGTAACTCTTGTGCATAGGAGCTACATAGTCCCCGGCACCTGGCTTCAGTCTGAACAACCTTCCAATGCAGGGAGTGTAAACTGCACAATGCATGCACTCTACAGCGTACATATATAAAAAAATATACTAGGGAAAAGAAGACGTTTTTTGGCAGGAGATTCTGCATGTTTCATCTGCCAAAATTCCTTACCTCCTAGCAATATTTAATTTATAGAGTTTAGTTATGGTTTTATGCTAGCTTTACAGTCAACTGACTAAGAGCCAAATGTTTAGCAGCATGAAAATGTGAAGCCCATATACAATGATCTACAAACGACTTAAAAAAACTTTTGAAGGCAAAACCTTTTTATATGAATCTAGTTTTAGATAGACACTGGTTTTGTTTGTAATGATGTATGTGTCCCTGTTAGGGAGATTTACCCTCTCTATTTGCCCAGGTGACCGTAATCATTGAATGTGAAACTAAAGGAATATCCCAAATTTGGGGATGTCAACCAGAAAAGGAATAGAGGGGAATAGAAGAGTCATCTTCCTATGGGTTCACTAGTTGTCTGGTGACCATGGTCTTCTCTCACTTTAAAGGGGTGTCCTCTCACATCCTGTTGTGGCTCTAAGACAGGAAGTGAAGGAAAATATCCCCAAAAGGACACAAATGGCAAAAATAAATAAATAAAAATAACAGGGGTCCCTATTCAAAAAAAAAAAAAAAAGAACCACATCATCACATACTACAATAAATGTACATTTCAGGAATACCCAAGATCACTTCTGAGTTTGGTAGTCAGATTTTATTTGTATTCCCCAAAGTTTTCTTGAAACATACTGGAGTCTTCATTCATTTTATGCATAAACTATTGGCACTGTACACCCAGAATTTTGCACCTCGTGGAAGTAATTAATTCGGTATCAATACAAATGGTAATGATCAATATTAACTGTAGTAGAAAATAGACAATAAAAATATTTTTTTTAAAAATGTATATTCCTCACCCACTGGTGCATTTCCCTTCCGGTGGTGTGTTCAAATACTCCATTTCTTGACAGACTCCACCACTCGTTGCGCTTATTCTCCTTTACCGATTTCTTTTGAAACCCTTTGTTCTAGACGACACCCTCAGAGGCATGCCATTTGCTCTGTTTACCAGTTGAAGTTCAATACTTATTAAGTCAGGTCACAGAGAAATTGTGCATTATGAAAGAGGGATTTGGGCCAGGAGTTGTTGAATCATGATTGGAGGACTGTCAGCACCTCAATTCATAAGGGCAGTCTAGACGTCCTAAATCAAGAAAATAGATACAAGCTCAGGACAATATGGTACAGGACAACTTCTGTACTCCACAAACTCCAAAAGATGTCACCTGTGCCCACAAATCATTGTTGGCACTGTGAGTCAGACAAAGGTTTCTTACTTCTTATCTGGTGGTCCTGTCTGGTGATTCAACATTTTTGGAAGGTAGTTCATGATACAGTGGTTAAAATGTATACTCTCCCGGTAGAGGTTTCTCCAGCCCAATACCTTCTTCATCTCTCCTCTATGTTGATTTGACTTTAAAGAAAGAATAGGGCATGGGTTGTGGGACTTTCAGTGAGATCAGTCACTGTACTCAATAACAAGAAAATATACAATCATCAAATATACATTTATTAACCATTTCATGATACACATAAGGATGTACAATGCAGATATCGGTAATCAATGTAGACATAAATTAAAGGAGAACCAGACATAAAATCACTAAATTCATATATATATATACATATCAAGGTATAACCATATCATAAATAATGTATCTCATAAAAAGTTTTGTCAGTTTCCAAATAATGATAAGTCTTCAAAGTATAAGCTCGACGCGTTTCGTGGCTCATGGGCCACTCATCAGGAGCTATTAAAAACCAATACCTGTAAATATATATACATAAGTATCAGAATGCAGAATACTCATAAAGAAAACAGGAAAACAAATTGCTTCAAATAAATATAAATATGAAAAGTAGTCAGTTACTTACAAAAAATGCGAAGTGACCCAAAAGCATTAGGAGGAGCTGGAACTATCCCAAAAGTGACTGTGATTCCCTTAAAGTGATTGTAAAGTCTTGCTTTTTTTCCTTTAAAAATATCAACATGTCTGCTCTGTAAAGTGGTTTTGCACAGACCAGCCCAGATACTCCTCTTCTCGGGTCCCTCTTTGGCTCTCCTGGCCTCTCCCTTCTGACGAGTGCCCCCACAGCAAGCAGTTAACTATGGGGGCACCCGACCTGAGCCACAACTGTGTCCATTCAGACATGGAGCAGCAGTTCGGCCCTGTCCCTCTCTCTCCTGATTGGCTAACTGTGCCTGCTGTGTCTCAAGGAGAGTCCTGGATGGCGGAGGCAGTCGTGCACATTGCTGGATAGAGATGGGGCTCAGGTAAGTGGTAGGGGGGCTGCTACACACAGTAGGTTTTAATGCATATGCATTAAGATAAAAAACCTTCTGACTTTACAACCACTTTAACCAAAGACTGGCTTCAGAGAATCAAGCATATAGCTGGGATAGAAGATCTGATCCATATTGCTCAGGTTTCAAATTTCACGTCTACTGGGGCCCGTCGGACACACTATTAAATGACACACTTACTACGGACACAGGCTGGACTGTCCCCCTGATAGTTTGTGTCCCTATAGTGTTTTTCCCTTAAGGATCCTTTGATCTAGGGACATGCCAGTTTTGATCTAAGTATCCCAGCAGGTTTCTCAATGTCCACTGTATTCTACATATACTCCCCCCTCCCCACCTTTTTGGCCCCCTGAGGGGAGGTTTTCCCTTCCTCTTTTTTTTTTCCTCTTCCTGTCCCCCCCCCCCCCCCCCCGCTTTCCCCTATTTGTTTTCAGACCCTGCTCCTGTTCCTGCTTTTCTTTTCAGGCCCTTGGGATGAGTTGGCTCAATTGGAGACCTGGCCCACATACAAGCTCCGTGTCTGATTCTGAGAAGGATGTGCCCTACTCACTGGGAATAGTATGGGGGTAGCCTGGTTCTGTTATTAGGTGATTTTTGTTGTTATCTTAGGGGCAAATAGCCCTGTCATATTGGCTGGGTAATTCTTATATGTTGCTGATTTGTTAGCCGAATGCAAGCAGTATGCTCTTCTTCCCACCAGGAGCCCTCCTATGGCAATGTTCTATTGATGGCTTATTATAATACATTTTGTACTCTTATTCTGTGTTATTTTGTGTACTCTGTATGTGTATTGAATTGATCCTCGATGGTTATTTTTCTTCTGATTCTCACCTGCAAACTGCTGCGCATGTAGCAAAAATATATTCAGTGTTCTCCTTAATAACCATAGCAAATATTTGTAGATGTTTTTCAAAACAGAACGATTACTCGGCATTGCTGTAAAACTGCAGTTCTCTGATGGTTTGTCTTAGTGATCGACCGATATCGGTTTTTCGTTGCCGATACCGATATTTTGGCCATTGCATATCGGTATCGGCCGATATTGGACAATATTTTTGTACATTTAAAAATTTGCAAAATAAACACAAATTTTTACACAAATCTGTTACTGAACATGTGAAACGTTATTTATTAACATTTTTAACATTAAGGGCTCATTCTTCACACCTTAACTGCATTAGAACTGATAGGAAAACTTCAATTGCAGGGACATTTAGTTTCACATCATGAGATTAATGCATAATAAACTGCTGCAGTAGTGCACTTACTCACTGCAATAATTTTAAATCACTACTGCAGTGCAGTCAGTGCAAAACTGCTAGAAAAAAAGCTAGGCAACAGCTACACAGTGGATTGGACTGGAGTCAGTGGACTACCTCTGCAGTATGGCACTCACTGCAACTACTGCAGTCAGTGCTAAACTGCTAGAAAAAAGCTAGGCAACAGCTAGACAGTGGATTGGATTGGAATCAGTGGACTACCTCTGCAGTAGGGCACTCACTACAACTACTGCAGTCAGTGCAAAACTGCTAGAAAAAAAGCTAGGCAACAGCTACACAGTGGATTGGACTGGAGTCAATGGACTACCTCTGCAGTATGGCACTCACTGCAACTACTGCAGTCAGTGCTAAACTGTTAGAAAAAAGTTAGGCAACAGCTAGACAGTAGATTGGATTGAAGTCAGTGGACTACCTCTGCAGTAGGGCACTCACTGCAACTACTGAAGTCAGTGCAAAACTGCTAGAAAAAAGCTAGACAACAGCAAGACAGTGGATTGGAGTTGGACTGGAGTCAGTGGACTACTGCTGCAGTAGTGCACTCACTGCAATGATTTACTGCCATTAGTGCAAAACTTCTAGAAAAAAAGCTAGACAACAGCAAGACAGTGGATTGGAGTCAGTGGACTACCTCTGAAGTTGGGCAGTCACTGCAACTACTGCAGTGCAGTCAGTGCAAAACTGCTAGAAAAAAAAGCTAGGCAACAGCTAGATGGTGGATTTGAGTGGACACTACTCTTTTCAATACTCCCAGTTAAGTAGAACAATATTATACTGCAGAAAGCAGAACATTTCAGCATGTCCATGGTCACCTGTTAAAGGGCTTCTGTTTTGTTCATATAATGTTGCCACTTCATAAACATGCTCAGGAGGAGAGGAGGACAGAGGGGTAGAGAGAGAGAGGTATCTTCTAGCATTGGAAGCAAGTCTTTTGTAGCGTGCCTCATTTTCTTTCCACCACTGAAGAGGATCACCACTTCTTCTGTCAATTACTGGTTCCTTCAAATAGAGATGAAGTTCATCATCCAGGCTCATTATTGCAGATTCAGAAAAAATTGAATCCTCCGTGTGAGGCCCCAATAAAACACGGAAAATGTCCTGATCAATTCGACCATGATGAAGAAGATTCTCTTCTGTTCGTTGATGTATTTTTGGACATCTTTCTGTTTTTGCAGCATGCTGCTCTTTCATATTATAAAAATAGTGATCTGATTCTGGACTTGTCTTTTCGGCAGGAACCTCCTGCACCTCCTGTTGAATATCTTCTGTCAGCTATTGTTTTGCCTTTGCCAATACATCATCAGAAGAGAAAGCATGGTTCTTGTATTGAGGATTCAAAAGACTTGCAAGCACAACATTTTTAATGTGTTCATGCTTCTCAAAACAAATATCAATCAAAGCTCTCTGGCTTGACAGACCATCATTTGAAAGTTTGAGGGTGTTGTGTGCCATGACACTGAGGTCTGACATATCATCAAGCCTCATTCCTTTCCGCACGTTTGCTCTCGTTCTTTGGTGATTCCCCAGTCTTCAAGCATGCCTAGAAACATTTCTCTACTGTACTCAGTGTGGGATCCTTGCATCACTTTTGTATTCAACACCAATTGCCTTTTTGTCCATCCGCTGTCAATGAAGTGGCATGTAAGAATCATTACTGACTCTGACTCTGTTTGTCCTGACCAGCAGTCAGTCGTGAATGAGAGTGAGTTGCCAGCATTCTCTGGTTGCAGCATAGCCTTTACTTTGTCAATGACCTTTTGGCGAATCTTTCCCAGCATTTCTGTTCGATAATACTTCTCACTCTTCAGTGTGTAGCTTAGCTCAAGTATGGACATCAACCGCTTAAATCCTGAGTCAGACACTATTGTAAATGGCTGGTTATCAGTGACAATCATCTTTGTGATTACTCTGTCTATCAGCTGGGATCTTCCATCTGATTCTGAATCTAGACAGTGACACCTGTTTTTTTTTTTTCAGAAACATATCTGTTATTGTTGCCTGGGATAGTGGAGGAGGTATTTCCAAATCACATTGATATTCATTTTGTTTTTTCTGTGCTGCATGATATAATTCAATATGATGAACAAATTAAATTATGTGATGGGTGTGCTGATAGGTGTTGAAGCTGCAACCAAAGTTCCTTTTTACCTAGTGTGGAAAATCTAATTATATAAATATTTGGTGCACTATAACTATAGATGAAGTGTCTCGTGCAAATTTCCAACCAAATATATGTTGGTACTCTCAATACACAAAAATATTCTCATGCAAAACAATAATATACAAAAAAACATAGTGAACAGGTGAATGTATTAATGGTGAATTAAACAGGATCTATGTTGCTGAGAGGAACGCATCATCAACCTGAAAGGAGTGGCAGTTTCTTCCCTGCTGCAAGACATCCTGATCTCCCCTGCAACAAGCAGATCCCCCCTGGAGGGATGGATGAATGGGGCACCTGCACGGTATTCATAACAGAAGACACCATCAGGAACTGAAGAGGTGGATGTGTCATCCTCTTTAAGTTTTAAGTGGGACTGTAATATGATTGCCTAGTAAGAATTCTGGTCTGAAGCCGTTGTCACTGCTTTCCTGGACTAAAGCCTATTATCTTAATAAAGTTTGGGGGGCTGCATTCTCTTCATTTCATGTCACACATTGGTGGAGTCATATGGAGAAGTGCAGCAGTTAAAGCGGTTCGTGTATAGAGATCATCCATAATTGAATCTGCTGGTGTTGGAGGAAAGGAAACCCTCAGTGGGATATATTCCAAGCGCAGTGATATTTTCATCTGGTAAGAGGCTTAGATTATTGTCCTCAGCACGTGGTGAATCTGCAATACTGGCGATCCTTTTTTCACACAGGGAATTGATTTGGGAGTTTTTTTTTTTTTTTGCACCTTACTTTTATCCGTCGGGTAAGGAGGAAACCCTAAAGGTGGTGGGATTCACATACACTTCTTTTGAATTTGATAGAGCACCTGTTTTGATCTTCAGATTTGGATCCTATTTTTAATTTGCGGTGAAGTACAGTGGTGGAAATTGGACTTTATGGATTTTTGTTTAGCACATTGGATCCTATTTAATTCACCATTAATTAATTCACCTGTTCACTGTGTTTTTTTGTATATTATTGTTTTGTATGAGAATATTTTTGTGTATTGAGAGTACCAACATATATTTGGTTGGAAATTTGCATGAGACACTTCATCTAAAGTTGTAGCGCACCAAACATTTATATATTTCAATATGATGAACTCTTAGATGGGCCCAAAGATTTGACGTATTTTTGTTTTTTGCAGTTACTGATCCCATACTTATATTGTATGTGCATGTGTTGCACACTGCTGCCTTTCCTGAAGAAGGTTAAGATGAGAAATAGTCCCAGACCACACTTTTACTTTTTCTCTCCTCATCCATCTCCATTGAAATTTGAAAGACACAAAAAAGTAAAAAAAATGGCTCGCTGGCACCCTGTTTTTGGGTCAGTCGGTGGCTGACGCCTGGCATTGTGGGTGGCTTGCTGGCACCCTTGTGGGTTGGTGGCTGATGCCTGGCAGTGTGGGTGGCTTGCTGACACCCTGTTGTGGGTTGGCGGCTTACACCTGGCACTGTGGGTGGCTTGCTGGCACCCTGTTGTGGGTTGGTGGCTGACGCCTGGTAGGGTGGGTGGCTGGCTGGCTGGCTGGCACCCTGTTGTGGGTCGGTGGCTGACACCTGGCAGTGTGGGTGGCTTGCTTGCTGGCACCCTGTTGTGGGGTGGCTGGCTGCTGTCACCCTGTTGTGGGTAGGTGGCTGATGCCTGGCAGTGTGGGTGGCTTGCTTGCTGGCACCCTGTTGTGGGGTGGCTGGCTGCTGTCACCCTGTTGTGGGTCAGTGGCTGACACCTGGCAGTGTGGGTGGCTTGCTTGCTTGCACCCTGTTGTTGGATGGCTGGCTGCTGTCACCCAGTTGTGGGTTGGTGGCTG
This sequence comes from Pelophylax lessonae, assembly GCF_965119305.1. Classification (NCBI taxonomy): domain Eukaryota; kingdom Metazoa; phylum Chordata; class Amphibia; order Anura; family Ranidae; genus Pelophylax; species Pelophylax lessonae. Next base: position 53,533,823 of record NC_138778.1, on the reverse strand, counting down.
ATGCCTGGCAGCGTGGCTGGCTTGTTGTCACCCTGTTTTGGATGGCTGGCTTGCTGGAACACTATGGTGGGTGGCTGGCTTGGTGTCACCCTGTTGTTGGTGGCTGGCATGCTGGAACACTGTGGTGGGTGGTTGGCTTGGTGTCACCCTGCTGTGGGTGGCTGGCTTGCTGGAACACTGTTGTCGGTTTCTGGCTTGGTGTCACCCTGTTGTCAGTGGCTGGCTTGCTGGAACACTGGGGTGGATGGCTGGCTTGCTGGAACACTGTGGTAAGTGGCTGGCTCGGTGTCACCCTGTTGTGGGTGGCTGGCTTGCTGGAACACTGTGGTGGGTGTCTGGCTTGGTGTCACCCTGTTGTGGGTCAGTCGGTGGCTGACGCCTGGCAGTGTGGGTGGCTTGCTGGCACCCTTGTGGGTTGGTGGCTGACGCCTGGCAGTGTGGGTGGCTTGCTGACACCCCTGTTGTGGGTTGGTGGCTTACACCTGGCACTGTGGGTGGCTTGCTGGCACCCTGTTGTGGGTTGGTGACTGACGCCTGATAGGGTGGGTGGCTGGCTGGCACCCTGTTGTGGGTCGGTGGCTGACATCTGGCAGTGTGGGTGGCTTGCTTGCTGGCACCCTGTTGTGGGGTGGCTGGCTGCTGTCCCCCTGTTGTGGGTAGGTGGCTGATGCCTGGCAGTGTGGGTGGCTTGCTTGCTGGCACCCTATTATGGGGTGGCTGGCTGCTGTCACCCTGTTGTGGGTCAGTGGCTGACGCCTGGCAGTGTGGGTGGCTTGCTTGCTTGCACCCTGTTGTTGGATGGCTGGCTGCTGTCACCCAGTTGTGGGTTGGTGGCTGACACCTGGCATTGTGGGAGGCTGGCTGACACCCTGTTGTGGGTCGGTGGCTGATGCCTGGCAGTGTGGTTGGCTTGGTGTCACCCTGTTTTGGATGGCTGGCTTGCTGGAACACTGTGGTGGGTGGCTGGCTTGGTGTCACCCTGTTGTTGGTGGCTGGCTTGCTGGAACACTGTGGTGGGTGGTTGGTTTGGTGTCACCCTGCTGTGGGTGGCTGGCTTGCTGGAACACTGTGGTGGGTGGCTGGCTTGGTGTCACCCTGCTGTCAGTGGCTGGCTTGCTGGAACACTGTGGTGGGTGGCTGGCTTGCTGGAACACTGTGGTGGGTGGCTGGCTCGGTGTCACCCTGTTGTGGGTGGCTGGCTTGCTGGAACACTGTGGTGGGTGGCTGGCTTGGTGTCACCCTGTTGTGGGTGGCTGGCTTGCTGGAACACTGTGGTGGGTGGCTGGCTTGCTGGAACACTGTGTGGGTGGCTGGCTTGGTGTCACCCTGTTGTGGGTGTCTGGCTTGCTGGAATACTGTGGTGGGTGGCTGGCTTGGTGTCACCCTGTTGTGGGTGGCTGGCTTGCTGGAACACTGTGGTGGGTGGCTAGCTTGGGGTCACCCTGTTGTGTGGGTGGCTGGCTTGGGGCCACCCTGTTGTGTATTTGGCTGGCTTGGTGTCACTCACCCTGCCCTGTTTGGGTGGCTGGCTTGCTTGCTGAAACACTGTGTGGTGGCTGGTGTCTGGCTTGGTGTCATCTGGGTGGCTAATTTGCTCACTGGAACCCTGTTGTGGAGTGGCTGGTTGGCTGCTGGCACCCTGTTGTGGGGTGGGTGGCTGGATGCTGGTCTGGCACAGTGTTGTTGTTGGTTGGATGGCTGGCAGCTGGCACCCTGTGGTGGGTGGCTGAGGCCAGGGCCTGTGGGTTAATGGCTGGCACTGTGACCGGACTTCAGCTGGCTGCACAGTGCACACGAGGCTGTCCGAGGCGTGGGAGGTCGTCTTAGAAGGCCGAACGTGTACAGCGCCGTGAAATGACGTCACGTATGTTCCACTCAGGCGTGGGAGGCAGTCTTAGAAGGCAGAACGTGTACAACGCAACATACGCAGTGACGTCACGAAAATATCGGCAATATCGGTAACTTCAGAGGCCGATACCGATATATCGGGGAAAGTGCATATCGGCCCCTGATATATCTAGTTTGTCTCTACCCTAAAATCAACTGCCAAACTGCAGTATTTCAGTAATGTAGAGACCTAAGCAATCAAAATGGGTCATGTGACTCCACTCACTGAAACAGAAGTCTTGCAATAAAGGAAAGTCAATCAATCATCTGCTCGTAATGTGATGTATAATCTCAAGATCTGTGTTACCTTAAAATGATCTTGTATCAATCTCTCCTGTCTAACAACAAGCTTAATTAAAGTACTTTGATTCGTTTCCAACCTATTTACATTGTGATTAACTAGTAGGAGGAGAGCTGGCTTCAGTTATAAATACAGCTTAAATCTGACCTGCCGTCATTATGAACGCACATCGTCTGAATCACAGAAGGAATACATCAGAACAATGACAGGTGAGTACTATAATGCATTCATTTGAAGATGTTTTCCTATATGAATCAATGACAGGTACAGAGCCTGGATAAAGTCAGCAAATGTATATAGACTGGGGCTCCTATCTACCTTTGGTTGTGCTATTTCATTGTTTTGTGGATTGAACATTTGTATGTATGTTGAATATTTATGTTGTATAATATGTATTGACTGATTGGCAGTGCATGACGCTATATTCAGAATATTCAATACTTCCATATTTACTAAAAATATTACAGGGATCAAACATCCTTTTTTAGAAGTAAACTGTAGTATACTCTGGAAAATTCTTTGGTGATTGAGCATCTTTAAAGTGTATCTGAAGCCATTTTTTAGCTTCAGATATACACTACTGTAGCTGGTAAGAGTTAGAACCGTGATCAATTTTTTTAATGCTGTCTGTTTCTCCTTTGGAGATCTTCACCCTCTCTATTTGTCTTGTTGACCATTGTCATGAACACCATGACAGGTATATGGAGAGTGTATGAAGCTCAAGCACTTACTATGCATAACCCGCTGAAAACACAATGCTAGGAATGGTAGATCTGCCGTCATTGAAGTGTTTGGGTAATCCTATGCAATTGTCATTCTAAGTGTTGTTGGCTGTTCAGTCATACAACACAATGAACAAAGGGGTATCAAGAAGGATCTAAACAAGAAAAATGATGATGCTTAGAAACGACAGTGTGAAGGATAGTGTCAAATACCCAGTATTAACCACGTAAGCCCCGGAAGATTTTACCCCCTTCCTGACCAGGCCCTATTTTGCGATTCGGCACTGCATGACTTTAACGGACAATTGCGTGGTCGTGCGACGCTGTACCTAAACAAATTTGACGTCCTTTTTTTCCCACAAACAGAGCTTTCTTTTGGTGGTATTTGATCACCTATGCGATTTTTTGATCATGTGCTATAAACAAAAAAAGAGCGTACATTTTGAAAAAATAACAATATTTTTCACATTTTTTGGGGGGGAATATGAAATTCCCCCCAAAAAAATGTAAAAATCTAAATTTTTTAACATTTTTGCCCAATTTTCTGCTACATATGTTTGGTAAAAAAAAAATTGCAATAAGCATATTTTGATTAGTTTGCGCAAAAGTTATTGCGTTTACTAACTACGGGAAAGATTTTTGTCATTTTTGTTGTTTTGTTTTTTTAACCAGTAATGGTGGCGATCTGCGATTTTTTTTGCGGGACTGCGACATTGTGGTGGACAGATCGGACCCTTGACTGACATTTTTGACACTTTTGGGGGTACCAGTGACATTACTACAGTAATCAGTCCTATACATATGCACTGTTACTGTAAAAATGACACTGGCAGGGAAGGGGTTAACTTTATTGGAGAGGGAGGGGTTAAGTGTGTCCCTAGGGGCGTGTTTCTAACTGTGCAGGGATGTGGCTGTGTGTGTAACAGCAGAGATCAACGGTCCTACATAGCAGGACCGTTTGATCTCTGCTGTTACACAAGGGAGAATGACAGGCGGCTGTGTTTACATTAGCCGCCTGCCTTTCTCCCTCTGTAACTGACGATCGCGAGTGACCGGCGGAGGTGTCTGTGAACGAGCGGGGTTGGGAGCGCGCCTCCGGCAGCGCGCTCGCCCCCTATTGGCTCACAGGCTAATGACAAACAGGGCTGACCGCCACAGTATATGTACTTGCGGCGGTCGGCAAGTGGTTAAAATGGAAGTACAACCAAAATCTATTGCTATACCTACCCTCAGTCACATTCTAAATTGAATCTATCTAGCCCTGTAGGGAAGAAAAAGCTATACTTTCCAAATCTGGGCTACCTCCAGGCTCACCTGCCCTCTATTTATCCATTAGAATGCATGTGCTTCCACTGTGAAGGCATTTATAAATTTACAAGATTTAGGACTGCAGAAATATTGAGGTGCCTTGAAGCGGCTCTGCAGCTTACGCATGTATTTGCAAATGTGTGCTAACTAAACCCCTGTTTTAAACGCAAACTGTTAGACAGGATAATTTGGCTGGTAGCAGATTGGCTGGCGAGTTGAGCTGGGACTTTTCTTTGGTTTTGTTTTATCTAATCTGCAGCCACTCTGGTCAGGTCCCACACTGAGCTGTCAGCGATGGCTTAACCATGTGGAAGTGTGCAGGAGAGGCAGCCGACAACAGAAGCCCCATAGTAACTCTATGGGTGATGTCACTTCTCATGCACTTCGCAGCCATTGTCAGCTTTCTCTCTGTACAAAGGAGTCACCAATAGAGACCAGACCGGATTGGCCTCAGGAAAAGTAAAGCTGGCCATACACTATACAATTTTCTTATTCAATTTCCTTTAGATTTACCTTAAACTATGTAGTGGAAGGGCCTGTCTGACTGCATACAAATTGAAAGTGTTTAGGTTTGACCCTATATTACATGGTTTTGGTAAAGTTGAACAAGAAAATTGTATAGTGTATGGCCAGCCTAAGTATAGCAATTTTTTCATTACAGGGTTAGAAAGATTAGGTTTAGAATGTGTAGAGAGTAGGGTTAGTGTTGGATTAGATAGGTTTTGGCAGAACTTCCACTTAAAGAATTGCAATTACAGTAATTTGACCCAATATGAATACAGGAAAACCTTGGATTGCGAGCATAATTCATTCCGGAAACATGCTTGTAATCCAAAGCTGTCCACATAGACCATCTTCCTTACCACCGACTCTCACCACCGTCAGTCTGCAGTCGTGACCGGGAAGACTACCCTGCAGTAGAGTGATCTGAAAGCGAGGCTTGAATCCTTTGTGGAACGCAGTGTGGAAGAGATGATGTTGATGGCGGTGCGGAGGATGGTCTATGTGGACAGCTTTACCCTGGATGCCTGCATACTTAGATGCAGGGTTTTTTTTCAGCTGGAACTTGGTGGAACTCAGTTCCACCATCTTTGGCTCAGGCCCTCTGCTCCCTGCTCACCACTTTCACTTGTAAACATTGGAGTACGGCTTCTGTGTTTTATCAAGTGACACCTTGTCTCCCAACAGCTCCCACACATCTGATCTCCTGAGAGGCTCCCACTGAGTTCCAGATGGGGACCCCACTGAGTGCAGGATGGGGACAAGGGAGATGCAGGTACCCAGGAAGCAGTGCGGATATCTACACCTCTAATGGATGATCTCCCTACAAGTGAGAGAGGTGGAGCCACCTACAGTGTGCGGCAAGGTACTAGAGTCTGCTGAGGGCTTTCAGTGATTGCAAAGTCTCTCTTTTTTTTTAAATAACAAACTTGTTATACATACCTGCTCTGTGCAGTTAGTTGTACAGAGTGGCCCAGATCCTCTTCTTCTCGTGTCCCTCTTCTGTGCTCCTGGTCCCTCCCTTCTGTTGAGTGCCCCCATAACAAGCAGCTTGCTATGGGGGCACCCGAGCAAAGTCACAGCTCCTGTCTCCATTCAGACACAGAGCTGCGACCCGGCCCTGGCCCCGTGCCCTCTCTCTCTCCTGATTGGCTGACTGACTTTGATTGACAGCAGCGGGAGCCAATGGCGCCATGCTGCTGTCTCAGCCAATGAGGATTGGAGTCCCCGGCAGCTTAGACACTCCTGTCACTGGATAGAGATGGGCTCAGGTAAGTATTAGGGGGGCTGAGGGGGGCTGCTGCACACAGAAGGTTGTTTTATCTTAATACATGGAATGCACCTTCTGACTTTACAATCCCTTTCAGCCTAATAAAGCAACAAAAGTAAGACGTGGAAGATAGTGGAGGGTTTTGGGGGTCATGGTTGAGTTCCTGCAAAAAAAAAACCCTACTTAGATGTGCTTGTTTTAATCATCAACCTTGTGAGTTGCTAAATATTGTACCTTCATTAAATGTAACCATATTGCTATACTACATCACTTGTTTATCAAGTCAAATTTATTAAAAAAATGTCTTGCAAAACGCTCCCAAACCAAGTTACAGTAAATCAAAGGTTTTACTGTACTAATATCAAATATTAAATATATTATTATCAATAATAGTGTTAGTAATAATTGTCAAAAAAAGCAGTAGTAATATCAGTGGAAACAGCAATAGCAGAGGTAGTGGTAAAATAGTCATAGTTTCTATTGTTTCTTGTATTTAAAATTTGCCAGCAATTTGTGCAAAGTTACAGTATCTCACAAAAGTGAGTACACCCATGCACGCTTGACACCATCTGAATCAAATAAGTTCATCTTGGTCTCATCAGACCACAGGACATGGTTCCAGTAGTCGATGTCCTTAGTTTGCTTGCATTGAGCAAACTGTTTGCGGGATTTCTTGTGCATCATCTTTAGAAGAGGCTTCCTTCTGGGACGACAGCCATGCAGACCAATTTGATACAGTGTGCGACCTATGCTCTGAGCCCTGACAGGCTGACCCCCGACCCTTCAACCTCTGCAGAAATGCTGGCAGCACTCATACATCTATTTACCAAAGACAACCTCTAAATATGGAGCTGAGCACATGCACTTAGCTTCTTTGGTCGACCATGGCGAGGCCTGTTCTGAGTGGAACCTGTCCTGGTAAACCGCTGCATAGTTTGGCCACCGTGCTGCAGCTCAGTTTTAGGGTCTTGGCAATCTTCTTCTAGCCTCCCTAGGCCATCTTTATGTAGAGCAACAATTCTTTTTTTTTTCAGATCCTCAGAGAGTTCTTTGACATGAGGTTCCATATGAACTTCCAGTGACCAGTATGAGAGATTGAGAGCGATAGCATCAAATTTAACACACCTGCTCCCCATTCTCACCTGAGACCTTGTATCACTAACAAGTCAAATGACACCAGGGATGGAAAATGGCTAATTGGGCCCAATTTGGACATTTTCACTTAGGGGTGTACTCACTTTTGTTGCCAGCAGTTTAACATTAATGACTGTGTGTTGAGTTATTTTGGGGGACAGCATATTTACACTGTTATACAAGCTGTCCCCTCACTACTTTACATTGTAGCAAAGTGTCATTCCTTCAGCGTTGTCACACGAAAAGATATAATAAAGTATTTACAAAAATGTGAGGGGTGTACTCACTTTTCTGAGATACTGTATATACTAGCTAAAGAAGGCTCAAAGGCAAACTTTTGCAAAAAGCAAAAAAGGTTAAATTCATGAGAATGTATAAGAAAATTAATGAGGAATAAAAAATCATACTGAGAACTGGATGCTCCATTACCACAATTAATACTGTATGTGTGCATAATCAGGAAAACTCCCAAAAAAATAAATTTAAAAATCAAATTTTTTAAATATTTTAGGCCAATTCGTTTTTTGCTACATATTTTTGGTAAAAAAATCGCAATAAGTGTTTTTGGATTGGTTTGCGCAAAAGTTATTGCGTTTACTAACTACGGGAAAGATTTATGTAATTTTTATTGTTTTTTTTTTTTAACTAGTAATGGCGGCGATCTGCGTTTTTTTTTTTTTTGCAGGACTACGACATTGCGGCGGACAGATCGGACCCTTGACTGACATTTTTGACACTTTTGGGGGTACCAGTAACATTACTACAGTAATCAGTGCTATAAATATGCACTGTTACTGTAAAAATGACACTGGCAGGGAAGGGGTTAACTTTACTAGTGATCAAGGGGTTAAGTGTGTCCCTAGGGGCGTGATTCTAACTGTCAAGGGGCGTGGCTTGTGATGTAACCACAGAGACATATGATCCTACATAGCAGGATCGTATGATCTCTGCAGTTACACCAGGGCGAATGACAGGCGGCTTTGTTTACATCAGCCGCCTGCCTTTCTCCCTTTCCAGCGGGAGATCGCGAGTGACCGGCGGACATTGGAGCGGCCGGTCACTCGCGCGGGGATGTCAGGGAACGAGCGGGGGCAGGTGACGTACCGGTACGTCACTTTGCCCATGAGGGGCTGACTGCCGCCGTGTATAGTCATGCGGCGGTCAGCAAGTGGTTAACTAATGAATGTAAGATGATTTCATATCTCCACACAGAGCTGTTTGCTGCTGTGATTTTGTAGTGAAATGGGGGAAAGGTCCTCTTTAAAGTCACATTCATGCACATTTTACCGAGTGTTACAACAATGCACTTTAACACATGGATATACAGTACTGTATATATGTTGCTGTGCTGTGATGACATTGATTTTGAATGTCCTCTAACACATCACATTGACCTCCATTGTAACACACCACAACATACAGGTGTATTGGTATGTGCTGCTTTGGGAATAAAAGGTGCTGGGGTTATAACCTGCCTTGGAATACATTGACATCCCATTAAAATGAATGGGCTGCCTTACTGCATTGTACATAAATTCAAAAATTCACGAGTATAAATACTATACCATGGTGAATCCAGCCTTCGGCAAAAGCATATGGATGTTTGTTTGACAACATGTGGGCAAATCCAGTAAAATAATGATATAAAAATAACTGTATATTAGGAAAAAAGTAGCAACAACACCAAACCTATATACTGTATGTGTGCATAATCAGGAAAACCATACCAGCTGTGATGACTTCATGGAAGCTTCTGTTTTGCGAAATTGGCAGTGGAAAACATAATTTACATACATATGCACAATTGGATATAAGTGTTAATGTGCATGTAATGGAATCAGCGCCAGACTGGAAATCCAAATTAGTTTGTCTCATGGTATATAAAATAGACCAAACCTTATTTGTGTACTTAAGTGTGTTACACCCACCATAGGAATACTATTTTATTTAATGACATTACTGACCCAGTAGTGTGCTGGACAGAGTTGTATAAAGTACTCAAAACCCATACTTGAGTAAAAGTACAAGTACTTAATCAAAAAGTGACTTGAGTAGAAGTGGAAGTGCTCGATCAAAAAGTGACTTGAGTAGAAGTAGTAAAGTATTCAAGTATTGCAAGTAGTTTTTTTAAAAAATTTGCTACTCAAGTACTAAAAGTAAAAGTACCAGTAGTTTTGAAAAAAACATTGCTACTCAAGTACTGAAAGTAAAAGTACAAGTACTGTGTTATGTAGTTATTAAAGAAAGAAGTCAAAAGTTTAAACCTCATATTGTTTTTTATTATTTCAAATGCAGCTTTTATTTATGCATACAGTAGCATTTATTTTCGTATGCGCTGATAATACACATGTTTTGAGCTTCATGAAACCTGCCATCTACTGTTCTGGCAGTGGTAATTTTTATAATAGTAACGAGTAACTATGCAGCACAAAAAAAAAATATTGGAGTAGAAGTATTGAAATCATTAAAAAAATGTAGTGAAGTAAAAGTGGAAGTAGGAGAAAAAAATTCTACTCCAGGAAAGTACAGATACCGCCTTTCGGTACTTAAGTACAGTAGTGAAGTAGTTCTACTTAGTTACTATACATCTCTGGTGCTGGAGGCCAAATCAAGAGTTATGGGTTACAGTCAGTGTTAATTTCGTCAACGAAAACATTTTCGTCAACTGCATTTTTACAGTGACGAAAACGAAACGCAAATATAGCACCTTTTCGTCAACTGACGAAAACTATGAAGAAAATCAAATCCGTTTTCGTTAACAAATGAAAACAAAACGAGAATGTGAGGCAGGGACGTTTACCCAACTTCCGGTTTTCACGGAGCTCCGCCTGCTTCCGCTCCCAGCAAGCAAGCGACTGTGTGGCGTGCCCCGTGACGTGATGACTGCAAGAGACCAGAGCACTGCAGCACTATGCATACAGCCAGGCCTCCGGGGTCCCGACTCATAAGACGACCACATCCAGAGCAGAGCACACAGAGCACCCACTGGCACTGGGTGAGTGTGTTACAATTACAGCAGGCCAGCCATTACTGCCTCCCCTCAGACCACTGGCATCCGCCATCCAGGGCACTGTGCATTACAGGCCGATGAGGCCGGCCCATCCTTCAGACCTGAGACCACCATCCAGTACTGTGCAGCAGCATTACAACAGGCCTCCTCTGACCACCGCAGGCATCCAGGGCACTGTGCATTACAGGTCATCCCTTAGACCTGAGACCATCATCCAGCACTGTGCAGCAGGCAGCATTGACTAAAATGTAGGATGTTTTAGTCAACTAAAATGTACTGGAGAATTAGTCGACTAAATACGACTAAAACACTTGCAGAAGACTAAAATGGGACTAAAACTAAAATGCCATTTTAGTCCTAAGACGAAGACTAAAACTAAATTTAAATTTGCTGCCAAAATTAACACTGGTTACAGCGAAGTTTCTTCTTGCATTCAATCAGAGATGTTTGAAAATGGGCAGGCTAGAGTACCTCTTTCTGACAAAAACATATCCAAAGTTTGGCTATCAGTCCCCGTTCACACTAAGGCGACCTGTGAGGCGACCTGGTCGCCTCACAGGTCGCCGTAGGTCGCCTTCCATAGGGAAGCTGCGGACCCGTTCTAATAGTAGCAACACAAGTCGCTCCGACTTAGAAAAAGGGTCCGGAGCTTCTTTGGGGCGACCAGGAGGCGACCGTCATAGACTTCAATGTTATGAAGTCCGTGCCGGCCGCTCCGAGGTCGCGGCGCGCTGCTCGCACCGCGACCTCGGAGGTCGCCCCTGGAAGTAGCGTCGCTGCTATGTGAACGGGGCCTAAATGTGATGAGTGGTATGTAATCCAACAATTTTTATATCTGCTTGTCCATAAGCCTGTTATTTGTTTTTGTTTTGTTTTTTAGTTTTAGGATAGGATAAAGAATAAATGATTCAACTGTGATTCAAAAATTGTTCCACACTGTAAAAGAAAGAGGACACTTGTGTCATATTACAGAAAACCAATCAAGACTTGGATAACCAAAACACCTACAAGATCTGCAGAGTCGATACCTAGATGCGATAAATACATCATATTGATAATATAAAGAGGGTAATTCTTCTCCTCTTCATTAAAGTGTAGCACCTTTCTAGGTAGGTGCTAGAGAGTGAGTATAGTTTTGGCTCTGTCTGCCTATCAGAGGAGCAGCAGGCAAATTCTATATTGCTTTCTGCTTAAAGCGGAGCTCCGGCCCCAAAATCAACATAGTCGATTTTGGGCCATCCGCTTGCTATAGGTCACCTGAAATAGAAATGGATAATTACGATTTTTTTTTTTTTTTTTACTTACCTCGTTATTGCAGAAAAATAAAGGAACCTTTCTTCCACTTCCTCTCTCGGCAGCCGCGGCCCGCGCCGTCACTTCCACTTTGCAATGATTCCTGGGAGCTGAACGTCATCGCTCCCAGAAATCAATGCGCCTGCACCGGCCCCGACATCAGTTCCGGTTCAGGCGCATCATACCTTGTTAAACAGCTTCTGGGCATGCCCAGAAGCTGTGCAGGGATGACGCTGCGGCCCCGGAAGTGACGGCGGGGCCGGCGCAGTGCATCGAGGGACCGAAGAGGACAGAAGAGGACGCAGAAGAGGATCGTGCTGGCTTCAAGCTGCCCACACCTGAGATGGCAGCGCTGGAGAAGAAATTTTAAAAGTGAGTATTTCTTCTTGCAGGTAAGTGCGAACCGGGACAGATCAGAGGCTATCCATTATGGAATGTACTAGCCCTGACTGTCCCGGGGGTATTTTCATTGAAATTTTTTTTTGGCGGCCGGAACTCCGCTTTAACAGAGAGCAGGATCTGTGAGTTATGTATGCTCATGGTGCTTAGTGTGTGATCTGGTCTGGGGAGTCCCAAGTGGTCCAATAGGGAGGCATGTTGGACAGTGGAGGAAACCTGGTCAATGGGTACACAGGCTTTGATACAGCCCCAGTGATTGGCACAGACTGGTTGTCTTGGTGCATTGTGGGGTGGGGTATAAAAGCCAGGAGCACATGTGCTCGGGGTCTTTGGCTGGTGAGCAAAGTCCCAAAGGAGGGTGGCGGATGCTTCCTCTTCTGCAGCAGTTGGTGTATGGTCACAGGCAGTCAGCCTGGTGAGCCAGAAGGAAGCAACTAAACCCAGAGGTCCAGGAGAGCTTACTAAAGGGGTTGAGACACTGAAGAACCTGGAAAAATGTATCGTGAGTACAGGGGATTGTGTCTAAGGGCCCGAAGGGGGCCACCCCGGAGTGGAGTAGTCAGAGGACGGGTGTCAGCTGGTGGAGTGAAAGGCGGTGCTAGGCGAGTACCCTGAAGATAGTGTGCAACCAAGTCTTTTGTTCAGAGACTCGGTATCTACAATTCATTTAGTGGCATGTTGAAATTCACAGCCTGGCTGCATCTTCAGATAGAAGTCCTCAGAATTGTGAATAGTTCAAGTTCTGGAGTATCCCACTCTTCCCTTCTCCCATCCCTATTTATAATAAAACAACAAAAACAACCAAAATCCCTAGACTGTTCATTTACAGAGCCGGAAAAGTAAAGTGTTACGTTTCTGCATGTAGTTGCTAATGGTAACCCAGGGGGATCTGAAAAGTGAACAATCCAGCAGTCCTCTAGGGTGCAGTACTACAAAAGCAAGAGCAATTCTTAAACCTCAGGCAATGTAGAAGTGTCGACAAGTTCCACCCAGGGGTCCCATATTTTGTCCAATTTATGAGGACATCCTCTAGCTTCATAGGTAAGCTTATAGATCGGTAATACCTGATTAATCAGGGACTTCCATTGATTGAGGGAAACTACTGTGGGCTTGATCCATTGTAATAACACAGTTTTCCTGACATAAAACAATAAAAAGCGCAAAAATTGTTTTTGGTACACACTTAGATCAACTTCCTCCAATACCCCTAGTGTACACCACTTTGGACTGCACACATTAGGAAAATCTAAATTCGTGGCTATATAGTGAGTGACATTAGACCAGAACGGGCGTATTTGATCACAACTCCGTAACATATGGAGCAGATTCCTCAAACATTTCCGGCACTAATGACACACAGGGGTGTCCCTTTTACGCATCTGGAAAAGCCGGAGTGGTGTGAGAAGCCTGTTAGTTGACTGCTCTGGAGGAAATAAATAATTTATTAATCAATCTCTTTCCAACCTAAGCAGTGATTGCGGAATCTGGCCATGCCTTTTTTACTCTCTTGGTCTAGGAAAAAAACATGATCAATAGGCCAACAAGAGTTTTTAGGTAACTGCCAGTTGTGTGTTTTCCTCTGACGGCAATCAGACTTTCGCTGCATGGCAGAATAACCTCTCCAACCTAAGGGCAGGTGTTATAGCATCTACCAGAATATTCAAGGGCTGCAGAAGTCCATAAAAAGTCAATAACCAACTTTACGGAGGTAGAGTTTTAATTGCCCCAATATCTAAACAAATGTCTTAAATTCATAAAAAGTATAACGAAGGTACTATTTTAGTTAAACACATTTTGGATTGGTTGTCATACATGATTTATAACCCTATTATTGAACAAAGAATTGCATAATAGCTGATTGCAAAAAATCTGTTTGCATTGCACAATAATCATTCAACAAGCTGGCTGAGTGTTCCACTTATTAGGCAGGAGGATCACAATTATGGGTGGGAACAATAATATCCTGGAACAATTAAATAGACTGTACACCTTAACACAAAACTTTTAAAGCACCACATCAGTACGCTTAAACAAATTATATATATTAAAAGTGAAGTCTAACACGTTACAACTCCTCCCAAAGTGGATTGTTCAGTTGTGGTTAGACTGGAAGAATCATGCAACAAATGTAGGCTATGTGAAGACAGAACTCTTGATCATCATTCTAATTTTTGCTATTGTTACCTGTTGCTATGGATTAGCAAAGTTAAGCATTTTTATTTACACTTGATTCCTGGGAAAAAGAAGGAATTTCAGCAATATTGCATCATTTTGGTAATACACATTGAAGTCAATAGAGAAGACAAACTCATGGTGGCTTCCAAGGTCCAATGATTTGTGGGGTCATTAAAGCTCCTGGGTAATGTGCATCAGTACAAAAGCTTTTTTTTTCTTAGGGAGAGCAATATTATTTATAGACAGGATATAGTGGGAGATAAAGGCAGAGAGTTGTCACCCTGCAACACAATGTTCCCAAACAAGTACTACCAGTCTATTAAAGCTCATACAAGCCTTTAGTGGTTAGGTTTACATCTTCTTTAACATTCTATTCATTAGTTCTTTGAATTGCAGGGCTGGGGTACATATTCTTATGTGGCCTGGTTGTGTGCAAAAAATACATTTAGGAACCAAGATTTGTACATAACAACTAATTGCTAGCTAGCTTGTCAACACCTTACCTACTTTTTTTTCTATGAAATGGGATATTTTTCGTTTATGTCTTTTTTTTTTTTTTTAGATCATAATTTTGAGCTTGGAGTGATTAGAGTGCATCAGGCAGTTGTTGCTTACATTCTGTTTTTAGTAAAGCACACCCAGCCTGTGCCCATTTGTCTGTAGTAAATGTAGGCCTAAAATTGCTATTTACACTCGTAGCGCCCTGCCCTAGTTAGGCTAGATTCAATTTTTGGATCTGCTGTACTCAGTGGAGTAGTGATCAGTGTTTTAGGTCTAGTCAAGTTTTCCTAAACATAGTGGTTGATTACTCCTACCTGCCTCTGGACGAAGCTTTCAGAGAATAGAGCAGAAGGGCCAGCCACTAAAGTTAGAAATACTTATTTGCTCTCGGCCAGTTCCTGAAAGGGGCACCTAAAAGGTGCCCTCAGCCACCTTCTAAGAAAGCAAATGTTTGGGAGACTTGCTTAGTGTTCTTGCCCTGGGACTGCTGCCCCTGGAATGAAGCCTGTATACTGGAGAGCTGATGTTAAGCCTCAGCAGGTACTTGGCTGAGGGCCTGAAGAAATCTAGATCGAAAGATATCTACTGGAGGGCACCTAATCATACAAATTAGTAAATATCAAAAAGCAACAATTATCTCAAATATCCAAGTGTCCATTATTCCATTTTGTGCCAAAAAGTAGCTTTTTCTCATGCAGTGATTCACCCGATTGTGCAAATCCACTACCTGCTAAAATGTGCACTCACCAGCAGTTGGTATATTTTAAGCCTTAATGTTAAGCCTTAATGGCATGAACAGACTTAGGGGAGCTTGGCTTTTTTTCCCCAATGCCACTGGCTGCTGATAAAGGATGTATGCAATTTAATTTCTCTATTTGAGGAGGCAACAAGGATGGTAAGCCGTGACAATGCTTGCATCAGTGACACTATCCATCTTGTGTTCCTGCTGGAGCATACTATGCATGGCATTATGGGCAGGACACTCGAGGCAGAGCATTGGGAGGAAGAGGAGGACATAATTTCCTCTCAAGGCCCGCTTTTTGCAGACACCACAGAACACACAAGAGGAGAGGGAAGAGGAAGAGGAGGATTCTGACAGTTTTTGAGGCATTGAAGCAGAGAAGACGCACGTCAAATGTTAAGAGATGGTTTTAAGTCACCAGAAACCTTGAGAGTAGGGTGTGGCTGGGAGGAAGCAGTTCCAGATAATGTAATCCTCAGTGACCCCAAGGACTCTGCTTCTCATGCCTCCGCAAACTTGCGGTGCATGGGCTCACTTAAAGCGGAGTTCCGGCCACAAAAAAACATTTTCAATGAAAATACCCCCGGGACAGTCAGGGCTAGTACATTCCACAATGTATAGCCTCTGATCTGTCCCAGTTCGCACTTACCTTCAAGAAGAAATACTCACTTTTAAAATTTCTTCTCCAGCGTTGCCATCTCAGGTGTGGGCAGCTGAAGCCAGCGCGATCCTCTTCTGCGTCCTCTTCCGTCCTCTTCCGTCCCACGATGCACTGCGCCGGCCCCGCCGTCACTTCCGGGGCTGCAGCGTCATCCCTGCACAACTTCTGGGCATGCCCAGAAGCTGTTTAGCAAGGTATAATGCACCTGAACCGGAACTGACGTCGGGGCCCGTGCAGGCGCATTGATTCCTGCGAGCGATGACGTTCAGCTCCCAGGAATCATTGCAAAGCGGAAGTGACGGCGCGGGCCGCGGCTGCCGAGGCAGGAAGTGGAAGAAAGGTGAGTATATTTTTCTGCAATTAAAAGGTAAGTAAAAAAAAAAAATCGGAATTATCCATTTCTGTTTCAGGTGACCTATAGCGGAACTCCGCTTTAATCTTCAAAGCCTCCAAAAGTACCTAAGAATTTGTGGCTGTAAGGAGAAGGATCATTATTGATTGGCAACCCTCTTTGACCACCGTTACAAGGGGAAAGTCTTGGAACTCACCCTGCCCCTGCAGAGGGAGCACAGGATAAATATCTTGAGGTCACCTTAAAGTGGTAGTATACTCTGCTTTTTAATTTTTACCTACAGGTAAGCCTATAATAAGGTTTACCTGTAGGTAAAATTAATATCTCCTAAACCTGCATGGTTTAGGAGATATTCACCCTGCATGCAGCCGCTGACACCAATGGCCGATGCGCTCAGAGCTCCTTGCCGGCTCCTTGCCTGAAAGTGAACTCCCTCTCGCATGTGCGGGAGTGACGTCATCGCCGGAGCCGCCGAACCTGGAAGAGATGCAGAGGGAACATGTCAGCTCCCTCAGCGGTGTCCGGGTGACCGTGTGGGGGCTTCAATCTAAGGTAAGTATTTTGTAATGTGCTAGTATGTGATCCATACTAGCACATTATGTCATTGTCCTGCAGGGTTTTTTTTGTTTTGTTTTTTACACAGGAGTGTATGTAACACCTTTGCAGACTCTGGTAGGTTACAGTCTCATAGCAAAGGTATTTTTAAGGCTTCTGTTGGTCAAAGGAGGAGCAGTGGAAAATAGGGCTGCCTAAATGATGCATTTCAAAATTCTTTTAGACCTCAGTCAGCACCCAGGGCTGTCAGATTTTCTTGATGAAAGCAAGAAGACCAATTCTTGCTTTCATCAAGAATACCCCTATCGGGTTATGGTGTGAAGGCACCACCAACACCCAAAGCCTACTTTTTCTGCACCTCTTTGACATCTACATATACAGTATCTCACAAAAGTGAGTACACCCCTCACATTTTTGTAAATATTTTATTATAACTTTTCATGTGACAACACTGAAGAAATTACACTTTGCTACAATGTAAAGTAGTGAGTGTACAGCTTGTATAACAGTGTACATTTGCTGTCCCCTCAAAATAATTCAACACAGCCATTAATGTCTAAACCACTGGCAACAAAAGTGAGTACATCCCTATGTGAAAATGTCCAAATTGGGTCCATGTACCCATTTTCTCTCCCCGGTGTTATGCGTCTCGTGAGTGTTACAAGGTCTCGGGTGTGAATAGTGAGGAGGTGTTAAATTTGGTGTTATCGCTCTCACTCTCTCATACTGGTCACTGGGATTCAACATGGCACCTCATGGCAAAGATCTCTCTGAGGATCTTAAAAAAAGAATTGTTGCTCTACATAGAGATGGCCCAGGCTATAAGAAGATCCTGAAACAGAGCTGCAGCAAGGTGGCCAAGACCATAGAGAGATTTACCAGGACAGGTTCAATTCAGAACAGGCCTCACCATGGTCAACCAAAGAGGTTGAGGGGCCTGTGCTCAGCGTCATATCCAGAAGTTGTCTTTAGGAAATAGACGTATGAGCGCTGCCAGCATTGCTGCAGAGGTTGAAGGGGCGGGAGTCAGCCTGTCAGTGCTCAGACCCTACGCCGCACACTGCATCAAATTGGTCTGCATGGCTGTCATCCCAGAAGGAAGCCTCTTCTAAAGATAATGCACAAGAAAGCCCACAAACAGTTTGCTGAAGACAAGCAGACTAAGGGCATGGATTACTGGAACCATGTCCTGTGGTCTAATGAGACCAAGATAAACTTATTTGGTTCAGCTGGTGTTAAGCGTGTGTGGCAGCAATCAGGTGAGGAGTACAAAGACAAGTGTGTTTTGCCTGCAGTCAAGCATGGTGGTGGGAGTGTCATGGTCTGGGGCTGCATGAGTGCTGCCGGTACTGGGGAGCTACAGATCATTGAGGGAACCATGAATGCCAACATGTACTATGGCATACTGAAGCAGAGCATGATCCCCTACCTTCAGAGACTGGGATACAGGGCAGTATTCCAACATGATAACGACCCCAAACCAAGACGACCACTGCCTTGCTAAAGAAGCTGAGGGTAAAGGTGATGGACTGGCTAAGCATGTCTCCAGACATAAACCCTATTGATAGGGTGACCACATTTCCTAACTGCCTGTCAGTTACCTTGGTGGAGGCCGAAGTGCTGAGAGGGCTTCCCTTGCAGCTCGGTGCGGATCACCCCTGGTGGTGAAACAGGAGATGACACGTCCCAAGGAGCACTGGATGCGGATGGATCCCGGATGGATGGCGATTCAGGACCGCTTCCAGGAGATCTATAGATGCTCAGAGAAAAGAGACAAAGGTTAATACCAGGCCGAGGGTCATACACAGATAATCAGTCCGAGGAGATGAAGGTACAGAGGGCCGCACAAGAGAGAGAGTCCGTGGGATCCAAGCCAAGGTCGGTATACAGGAGATTCAGCAGAGGTGTCTTTTAGAGTAAGGGGTGGTCAGGCAAGCCGAGGTCAAACGAAGGAGAGATGCAGGTAAGTCAAAGGAGCTAGCCGGGATAAACAGGAACAACAGGCAATCGAACAGGTCACGGGTACAGGAGCTGATGATAAACCAGCACTGAAGCACAGCCAGAGAGTGTCTTATATAGGGCCAGGGCTGGGGAGATGGGCGTGGTGACACACCTGCTTTGCATCCAGCATTCTATTGTTGCTGAATGCTGATTCCTTTCCTGACACTGCCATTCAGGGACACTTACTTTCTTAGGCCTCCCGGACTAAATAAAATGCCAGGATTGGACGCAGTGCTTGCGAATAGCGATATGATCGTGTATTACACGGGACGATTTTGGTTCCACAGACCCACAACACGCATGCAGAATTGCAGATAAGGAAGTCAGAGAAAAGTCAGAACAGTTCTGACAGAACTCCCGATCTGCATGCTTGTTTACCTCAGACAACACAGAATCAGCATGAGAGCCAGGCAACCAGCATTTCCACAGCTCAGCAATATGTTTTGTTGGTGTATGTGTTTTATATGACCAGCCTGGGACTTTCCTCCCTGCATATATGGGACTGTTCCTTGTCATTCACCCTGCAGGACTTGGCAGCTTTATTTCCTGTCACATTATGTGACATTATGCACCCTGTACCCCGCCACTGCTGTGTAAGCGCCCTGCGGACATGCCAGGAGGACCGGTGTCAGACATTTTATTGAGAATTGGGTCAGTGTGTGGCAGCAGACATCCATTAAAATGTTAAACTTACATTTTTTGTCCTCCTCTTAAATGCTGATAACGGCCGGCCGTTGGAGACAGTTACAGGAGCAGGCTGAGTTGAGCTGAGGCGGCGCCGCACAGTAGATGATCCCGGGCCGGCTCCGGCTGACGTCACCGTCGTCACGTGACTCTCACTCGGCTGCGCACTGCGTGCAGCAAGGCAGGGGAGGAGCCAGTGAGCCACACACACTGACTGGACAGACACAGCACAGCAGAGAGCAGACATTCTATTCATCCTCTGCTCACTGCTCTCGTATTTGCTCGAATTGCAGCCCGCCCTCTTACCTCCTCTCCTTACTGAAAACTTCCAGCCGCCGACAAGTCTACTAGTTATCACCGCCACAGCTGCCATTACATCACTCCTGAGGGGGCCAATCACCTCGCGGCCTCGCGCACTTCCTCTTCCTTTCTATTCTGCCGGTTCGGTGGGGGAGCGGAACGGTAGTGCGGCAGCAGCGGCACGTGTTCTCACGGTCGGCGGACATTCCGGGACACTGCATTGTCCCGTAATGAGGGTGACCGGGACCCGGGACAGACTCTCCAAATGCGGGACTGTCCCGGGCGATCCGGGACACGTGGTCACCCTACATATTGAGCATCTGTGGGGCAACCTCAAATGGAAGGTGGAAGAGCGCAAGCTCTCTAACATCCACCAGCTCCGTGATGTTGTCATGGAGGAGTGGAAGAGGACTCCAGTGGCAACCTGTGAAGCTCTGGTGAACTCCATGCCCAAGAGGGTTAAGGCAGTGCTGGAAAAAACGGTGGCCACAAAAAGTATTGACACTTTGGGCCCAATTTGGACTTTTTCACTTAGGGGCATACTCACTTTTTTTGCCGGCGGTTTAGACATTAATGGCTGTGTGTTGAGTTATTTTGAGGGGACAGCAACACTGTTATACAAGCTGTACACTCACTACTTTACATTGTAGCAAAGTGTAATTTCTTCAGTGTTGTCACATGAAAAGATATAAAACATTTACAAAAATGTGAGGGGTGAACTCACTTTTGTGAGATACTGTACTTTCAATTTTTTACAGAAAGGCCAATACTTGCTTTCATCAAGAGTACCTCTATAGGGTTATTGGGTGAAGGCACCATCAACGCCCAAAGCCCAATTTTTCTGCACCTGTTACTTCTCTCCAAAGTCTGTGAAAGAGACACCAGACTTTATCTAATAAAAATTTTTAAACTTGGCCTGAGGGTAGTATAATTTGGCCTCTTCACATAAGGCTTGCTTACTGTGGTGTAAAATTAATTATTTCCATCCAAACTCTGCCAAAGAGACACCAACCTAAAGAAAGCTTGCAGGGAAAATCCATAAATGTCATTCTATACACGGTACAGATGCACAACTTTACAGGCAGACTAAGGGGTCCCCCCAGGCACTATAGTTACCACTTGCTGACCAGTATTTATACTATGACAGGTCTGCTCTGTCCCGCCAAACGACATATAGCAGAAAGTAAGAAATATTGTTTTTTTTTTTTTTTTTTCAGAATTGTCGCTCTTTTTTTGTTTATAGCGCAAAAAAATAGCACTATAAATACCACCAAAAGATTTATGGGAAGAAAAGGACATCAATTTTATTTGGGTACAGCAATTGTTAGTTAAAATAACGCAGTGCTGTATCACAAAAAAATGGCCTGGTCATTAAGGGGGTAAAACCTTCCGGTCCAGAAGTGTTTAAAGGAGTTTTTCTTTTTTTTTTTTTTTTTTTTTGTTTTACTTATTAATTAAAATCACTGCTCCCTTAAAAACGATCTTTTTAAAAAAAATGTTTTGCATTGGTACATGTCCCCCAGGGAAGTACCCAGGCCCCCATACTCTTTTTATGGCCAATAACTTGCAAATAAGCCTACAAAATGGGGACTTTCGATTATTCAAGTTCGGGTCCTATAGGCTTTAATAGGGTTCGTGGTTCCGGTCTGAACTTTTGCCGTGTTTGAGAGTTCTGGCACGAACCAAACCGGGGGGTGTTCATCCCAACTCTGCCGCTGGGTTTAACAAAAAAAAACTGACAGTTTAAGTCTGAGCCGCTGTACTAACAATTCAATGTTAGTACAGTGATCTCCCCCTCTGTGCTTTTGTTTTCTGACAGGGGGTGTCCCTCTGTGAAAACACAATAGAGCAGCAGGGGAGATCACTGTACTAACATTGGATTGTTAGTATAACGGCTCCTCCTGAGCTGTTATTATTTTTTTGTTCAGCTGGGTTGAACGAAAAAAAAAACCTACTAGTATGTACTAGGCTTAAAGCGTAGTTTCCGGCCTGAAAAAAAAAAAATTAGATAAAAATACCCCCGGGATTTCAGCAATGATAGCCTCTAAACTGTCCCCGGGTTCACTTACCTTTTAGAAGAAATACTTACCTTGAAAATGTCTTGTCCAGCGCTGTCATCTCAGGTGTGGGCAGCTGAAGCCGGAGCGTCCTCTTCGGTGTCCTCTTCGATGACGTTGGAGTCCCAGAATGCTCTGCACTGGCCCTGCTCGTCACTTCCGGTGCAGGCCCAGAAGCTGTGCAGGGATGCCGCGCCTGCACCGGAAGTGACCAGCAGGGCCAGTGCAGAGCATTCTGGGACTCCAACGTCATCGAAGAGGACGCTCCGGCTTCAGCTGCCCGGAACTGGAGAACGGGGCCGGTGCAGGCGCATTTATTCCTGGGAGAGATGACGTTCAGCTCCCAGGAGTCAATGCAAGAAGGAAGTGACGGCGGCAGCCGTGTCCGCAGAGGGAGGAAGAGGAAGTAAGGTAAGTATATTTTCTTTAAAAAGAAGGTAAGTAAATCAAAAAAAAAAAAGTTAATTATTGTTTTACAGGTAATTTTGAGCAAGTGGACAGGGAATAAGAAATTTTCAGGGTGGAACTCCACTTTAAAGAAAGAACTTTTTTTAAATATCTCCAACACCTCTTTACCTAGTCTAAGGCCAGCCATAGGCATTAGGGGGCAATTGGATGTTAAGCCACAATCCAACCTCCCTCTGTATCTGGCTGGGCCTCCTTAAATAGCGTGTTTGTGTATGCATGTGTAGGGATCTGCTGCTTATGTCACAGTGTCATATATAATTATGTATTAGCACATCCAGTCTCTGTGACGCTGGCTTTAAAACTCCAGAAGGAAGAAGTGGAGAGAAGAGAGAATGTCTTAATCACAGGTGCTGTCCATGCTGCTAAATCTAGGCCAAAAGAGACTATTATGCCATATTCTGATGTACTAATAGTTTAATTGTAGCTGCCCATAGCATCTTGAGTGTGTATCTCAATCCTCGTGACAGACAGAATAGCTCTGTCCCATTGTTTATTATCCCACATGCATAGTGCCAGGTGGCTAGTGTATTTACTGCGGCAGTGTGGCTCTCCCAGGCAAACCGACGTAGGGCTACGTCGGTCAAGCGCCTGCAGTGAGTGGCGCGCTCCCGTCTTCGCTCGTCAGTGGGGAAGCCGATGCACGGGTCAGGTGGCTCTGATTGTCGCCTAACACCCGCGATCGTTCCCGCTGTAAGAGAAGAACGGTCAGCTGTAAACACAGCTGACCGTTCATCTCCCTGGAATGATCACAGAGTGCCTATATAGGATCACAGGTCTCTATGGTCATTTCACAAGCCACGCCCCCCATAGTTAGAAACACGCCCCTAGGTACACATTTAACCCCTTGATCGCCCACACTGTTAACCCCTTCCCTGCCAGTGTCATTATTACAGTAACAGTGCATATTTTTAGCACAAATTACTGTAGTAATGTCACTGGTCTCCCCAAAAATGTCAGTCAGGGGTCCAATTTGTCCGCCGCAATGTCGCAGTCCCGCAAAAAATGGCAGATCGCCGCCATTTTACTAGTAAAAAAAAAAACAATAAAAATGACATAAATCTTTCCCGTAGTTAGTAGACGCAATAACTTTTGCGCAAACCAATCAAAATACGCTTATTGTGATTTTTTTTACCAAAAATATGTAGCAGAAAACAAATTGGCCTAAGATGTTAAAAAAAATTTATTTTTACATTTTTTGGGGGGGAATGTTATATAGCAGAATGTGAAAAATATTGTTTTTATTTTTCAAAATTGTCGCTCTTTTTTTGTTTATAACGTAAAAAAATAAAAATCGCACAGGTGATCAAATACCACCAAAAGAAAGCTCTATTTGTGGGAAAAAAAGGACATCAATTTTATTTAGGTACAGGGTCGCATGACCCGTGCAATTGTCCGTTAAAGTACTACCAAAAAAAGTTAAAATAACACAATGCCAAATCGCAAAATAGGGCCTGGTCATTAAGGGGGCAAATCCTTCTGGTCTTAAAGTGGTTAATGGATAGATTTTTACTTAGATCAGCAGACAATCCAAAACAGGATCTCAGGCCTATGTAGGGGTTGCAACCTTTTGTACAAAAACATACTGACCATGATGGGCGTAACATATTGTAGGTGTGGCCTAAAAGGGGGGTGACCTATATTATGCCTAAAGTAACGCAGTGCTGAATTGCAAAATATGGCCTGGTCATTAAGGGGGGAAATCTTCCGGTCCAGAAGTGGTTAATAAAAAAAAAATGCACTCAGAACTACATAAGGGTAAATGTGCATTACTAAACCAACAAAATGGAGTTGCAGTGACCAGCCTGCTGACGCCACACATCAGTGAGCGTGTGCCTCATGGAGTGGCCATGACTGGAATAGCAACCAGGTACAGGACAGGACTCGCTCACAGCCTCTTGGACTGCTTTACAACACGTAACTGTGTAAAATCTGCTGCTGGGTTCCTGTCCTCAGCTACCTCTACAGCCGGTTTCTTAACACGTGAGAGACTGTAATTCCTTTCCAGGGCACTGCAAGTATTTGCATTAATTATCAGTTCACGTTCCGCATAGTTTTTTTTTGCCAGTGACTCTTTCCCTTTTGCCATATCAATATCTAAGCTGTATCACGTCACCACCTAGTTTGTAAGAAATGTTGCTGGTATTCCTGTTACTCTGGATCCCTTCTTTTTCTACCTTTTGGTTTACTGGTTATATCACTTCTGTCTTGCATTTAGTCGTGACAAGTTGCAGCCCATTCTTTTCAATGGCACTCATTCAAATCAATGCGACTTAAAGTCACAGCAAATTTGAAAAGGTGCCTGCACTACTTTGGGGTGACTTTTAATGTGACTTAGATCCAATAGGTGTAAAGTCAGATCAAAGTCGCACTAGGTATCACATCAAATTCATGCTCCAAAGTGAAATTGTGCAACTTTGGAGTTGCGCTAGTGTGAATGGTGCCAAAAGATAAAAAATATACACTGTTTCTGGTCCTTGGCTTGGCTACTACCAATACATAACACTACTATGTTCAAAAATAGCGAATTTTACTTGTCACACACATTCAGTGCCGGTTCACACTATTGCGATGCGGGAACACTGCGAATATACTGCGTGTTCCCACATTGCATCCGCAGCACAGGCAGTTCACACTGCCATATGCAATACGCTGGGGGTGTCAATTCAAAGTTAATGACACCTCCAGATCAGATCGCATATTGCAGTGCGATCTGACAGTTCGCACAGAAATTGGATCGCACTGGTGTGGACCACCATGCGATCCGATTCTGCTGTGGACCAAAAAAAGTGTCCTGTGCGTGTTCACTGCGATTGTGGTGCGAATTCAGCCATACAAACTGTATGGCTGAACTCGAACCGCACAGACATCGCATGTGATTTTAGGAGTAGTGCGCTCCGAATCATATGCGATTTCTGCTATCACAATAGTGTGAACCGGCACTTAGTGGGATGTTCTTGATATCGATGTAACGTTTGGTAAAATGCTTTGGAGTTTCAAGCCTAGTTACTGTCATTGACTGTAACATGCAGTAACAGGGTTTATTCACCTTGGAAAGTAAATGCAAACCTTTTCTCTTCAAATTTAATACATCAGGATTGCAAACCCCATATTAAGTTGATGCATTAGAATAAAAAAAATAAAATAAAAAAACCCGCAGGAAAAAAGCTAGTAAATATACACTACTGTGCAAAAGTTTTAGGCAAGTGTGAAAACATGCTGTAAATTTGGATTTTCAGAAATAGAAGTGTTAATAGTTTATTTTATCAATTAAAGCGGAGTTCCGGGCACAAAATCGACCTAATCGATTTTGTGCCCATCCGCTGGATCTTCTTCACCTGAAAAGGAATTGGATAGTTAGTTATATTTTTTTTTTCACTCACCTTGTAATTTTAGATAGAAAATACTCACCTATTCTGCACTTCCTCCCTCTGTGCCGCGGCTCCTCCGTCACTTCCTGTCTTCCGATGATGAATCCTGGGAGCTGAACGTCATCGCTCCCAGGAATCAATGCGACGGCACCGGCCCCGCTCGTCACTTCCGGGGCAACACCGCATTCACTGCGAAACAGCTTCTGGGCATGCCCAGAAGCTGTGGAGGAATGCGGCGCCGCACGGGAAGTGACGAGAAGGGCCGGTGCAGGCACATTCTGGGAGAAGAAGACACGGAAGAGGACGCAGAAGAGGGTCGCGCCGGCTTCAGCTGCCCACAACAGAGATGGCAACGCTGGAGAAGAAATTTTATGATTGAGTATTTCTTCTTGCAGGTAAGTGCGAACCGGGACAGATCAGAGGCTAGCCATTGTGGAATGTACTAGCCCTGACTGTCCCGGGGGTATATTTAGTTAAAAAACGTTTTCGTGCCCGGACCTCCGCTTTAAGAAAATGAAAAGATAATAAACAGAAGAGGAATCCAAATCAAATCAATATTTGGTGTGACCACTCTTTGCCTTTAAAACAGTATAAATTCTTCAGTTCTTTCAGGTACACGTGCGCACAGTTTATGAAGGAACTTGGCAGGTAGGTTGTTCCAAACATCTTGGATAATTAACCACAGATTTTCTCTGGATGTAGGCTGCCTCAAATTCTTGTGTTTCTTCATGTAATCCCAGACAGGGCTCTGTGGGGTTCAAACCATTACTTCCAGGACTTCTTGTTCTTCTTTACGTTGAAGATAGTTGTTAATGACATTGTCTGTATGTTTGGGGTCGTTGTCCTGCTGCAGATGTAATTTCGGGGCAATCACACTCCTTCCTGATGGTATGGCACGATGGATAACTATCTGCCTGTATTTCTCAGCATTGAGGACACCGTTTGATCCTGACCAGATCTCTAACTCCAGTTGCAGAAATGCATCCTCATACTTGCAAGGAACCTCCACCATGCTTCACTGTTGCCTGCAGACACTCATTATTGTACTACTCCCCAACTCTACTGCGAACAAAACCTCTCCTGCTGCAGCCAAATATTTCAAATTTTGACTTATCAGCCAAGACCACCTGCTGCCATTTTTTTGCACCCCAGTGCCAATGTTTTCATGCATAGTTGAGTTGTTTAGCCTTGTTTCCACATGGGGGTATGGCTTTTTGGCTGAAATTCTTCCATGAAGACCACTTCTATCCAGACTGTAGACAGGTGTACTTGGGTCTCACTGGTTTCCACCAAGTAAGCATGATGTGTGCTTCATCTGCTGCAGTAGGTTTCTATGGCCTGACTATTGCGTGTACACTCCTTAACATTGCCTGTTTCTTTGTGCTTCTTCAAAAGAGCTTATCTTGAAACCTCACTCTGCTTTGAAATATTTGCCTGGGAGAGACCTTGCTGGTGCAGTATAACTATCTTGTGTCTTGTTGCTGTGCTCTTGTCTTGCCATGGTGTATGACCTGTATATGAAACTGTCTTCCACAACCTCACCTTAGTAGCAGTGTTTGGCTGTTCCTCACCCAGTTTTAAGCCTCCTACACAGCTGTTTCTGTTTCAGTTTAGGATTGTGTTTCAACCTACATATGAAATTGATGATCATTAGCACCTGCATCTCCCCATAACACGTGGCCTGTGTGTCCTGGAGTCGGTCCTTTTGGCGAGCTTCTGTTGAAGGGGCATGACCGAAAAATGTCTGCCGACTGGCTCCCGATTTGCTCTCTTAGCCAATGGCTGAGAGTGCTGACCGGCGTGTTCTGGCAGGGGGGGGCTTCCACCTGTCAGAACACAATAGAACAGCAGGGAAGTTTGCTGTACTAACGTTGGATACTTAGTACAGCGGCTCCTCCCAGCCCTGCTGGGTTGAACGAAATTAAAAACAACTAGTGTGCATGGAGCTTTAGAACCAATGCTAGTTTGAAGCCAAGGGGTGGTCACATCAAATAGTGATTTGAGTTTTATTTTTCTTCTGTTCACCCACTTTGCATTTTGTAAATTGCTAAAAATAAACAATTAATATATTTATATTTTAAAGCATTCGTACATTTAAGCATTTCTTTACACCTGCCTAAACCTTTTGCACAGTACTGTACTTGCCTTACCCCCAGCTTCCTCCCACAGTGCCTAGGTGAGGGTCATGTAATGATCCTTCCACTGATGAGTCTGGGAATGATCCTTTACTGTGCTGAATACTCTGCATTCCCCAGAATACCAAAGGGTGGTGAAATCACCCTGAGCTTTGCTGTAGCTAATGTAAGCTAAGTATATTTTCAAATCCTTTTCCCCGTAGATTTTTCATTTCACTTCAATGTGGCATTTTTTTATGGGATGGGGACCTTTTGTATAAAGCAGACCTTTCTGTTTATTGCAAGGCTTATTTTATTAAAAATTCACAAAAATTCTTTTTTTGTAGTTAAACTCCAGACAAACTTTCATTGTGGTACATGTACCCACCGTGTGTCTGCTAATGGCAGTGTATTTCTCTGCATGTCAGGAAATTGCACGATTTTTCCTGTCATGCATAGATATGAAATTAAAATAGTAAATAAACTGCGCTAACAAAAGAATGAAAAAAACAGAAAAGCTGCTAGCAAATCAACTGACGTGTTGTAAATAAAGTGAAAAAATTGAAAATTGCAGCGCTAAACCAAAATAACAAACATCATGTGACCATGAATACACAAATCAAATAAATGATATATAATCAAATGAAATATGAAATGATCAAGTGTAGCCACTGAAAAAAGTTCATAAAGAGAGTCCCAGGTAGTGATGATAGGTGTGCATCCAAATACAGAGGTGATATTCAACCGTGCCAGGGGACCCCACACCAAAGATTAATAAATTGTGCTCACCGGAGAGTATGGACCCAAGATACTATATTGTATATGGGCCATACGGGCTGGTATTGCTGTATACTTCCAAGACAAGGCTGGAACACCGGATATCAGGAAGGTAGCCACAGTATCACAACGGAGGCTGTAAATCTCTCACAGTTGTACATGGAGGAAGCCAGATAAGAACGGCATAGTGTAAAACCGCTAGACTTTATTATAATATAAAAGCCAAAAAACACTTACAAGCATCCAATGAACTTAGGCATGTATTACAGAAGTAGATGGCATGAATGACGTTCTAACGCGTTTCCTCTAAGCAGACATAATCATAGGAGGAAATACGTTAGAAACGTCATTCATGCCATCTACTTCTGTAATACATGCCTAAGTTCATTGGATGCTTATATATGCTTATATTGCTATGCTTATATATAGATGCTTATATTATAATACAGTCTAGCGGTTTTACACTATGTCGGTCTTATCTGGCTTCCTCCATGTACAACTGTGAGAGATTTACGGCTTCCATTGTGATACTGTGGCTACCTTCCTGATATCCGGTGTTCCAGCCTTGTCTTGGAAGTATACAGCAATACCAGCCCGTATGGCCCATATACAATATAGTATCTTGGGTCCATACTCTCCGGTGAGCGCAATTTATTAATCTTTGGTGTGGTGTCCCCTGGCACGGTTGAATATCACCTCTGTATTTGGATGTACACCTATGATCACTACCTGGGACTCTCTTTATGAACTTTTTTTCAGTGGCTACACTTCCTACGAGGAGGTGAGCTGTGAGCTAGATAGGGGCAGACCAGTGGATGTGGTGTACCTAGATTTCGCTAAGGCGTTTGATACAGTTCCCCACAAGCGCTTAATTTATAAAATAAGGTCTGCAGGAATCGACAGCAGGGTTTGCTCTTGGATACGGAACTGGCAAAAGGGCGTGTCCAAAGGGTGGCAATAAACAGCGAATACTCAGACTGGTCTGAGGTAGTAAGTGGGGTCCCCCAGGGCTCAGTCCTGGGACCAACCTTGTTCAATTTATTCATAAACAGCTTTGAGGACGGGATCAGTAGTTCGATATCAGTTTTTGCAGATGACACAAAATTGGGCAGAGCAATAACAGCACAGCATGAAGCAGATATCCTACAGAGTGACCTGGACAAAATAACGGAGTGGGCAACGACATGGCAAATGAGGTTTAATGTGGAGAAGTGTAAGGTTTTGCATTTTGGGACTAAAAACATAAAAGCACAATACACGTTAGGAGGGGGACCTTTGGGGGAATCAAAAATGGAGAAAGATCTGGGAGTCTTGGTTGATGATAGACTAGGCAATAGCATGCAATGTCAAGTGGCAGCTGCCAAAGCCAGCAGAATATTAGCATGCATAAAGAAAGGGATGTATTCCAGAGATAAGACTATAATCCTTCCACTTTATAAAACTCTGGTCCGACCACATCTGGAGTATTCTGTCCAGTTCTGGTCGCCAGTCCTCAGGAGGGATGTGTTGGAGCTGGAGAGAGTCCAGAGAAGGGCTACTAAACTAATTAGGGGATTGGAGGACCTTAATTATGAAGATCGTCTGGAGAAGAGATGCCTGAGAGGGGACATGATAGCAATTTATAAATATCTCAATGGTGATCTTAGCATAGAAAAAAAGCTGTTCAGACGAAAGGATTGCATGCGGGCTCGAGGGCATACAATGCGATTAGAGGAGAGGCGTTTTAACCTCAGGCAACGCAGGGGGTTCTTTACTGTTAGGGCTACAATATTGTGGAATTCTCTACCACAAGAGGTGGTTTCTGCGGGAAGTATGGTGGCTCTCAAAAGACTCTTAGATGTACATCTCAAGAATCAGAACATTCAGGGGTATGAGAGATGATTTCAGCCACACACACCTACACAGGCTGAACTGGATGGACTACTGTCTTTATTCAACCTCACCTACTATGTAACTATGTAACTATGTAACTTGATCACTTCATATTTCATTTGATTATATATCATTTATTTGATTTGTGTATTCATGTATTCACTTATGGTCACATGATGCATAGATATGAACCTACCCACAAACAGATCAACTAATCCAAACATTTTTTTTATTCAGGCTCATTATACAGCGTGTTATTATTGCTGGTGTAGACTCTAAACACTCTGTCATGCTAAAACTTAAAAATATAACTTTATTATTAATACTACTACTATATATTATTATTACTGAGGATTATTATTGTGGTTGTTATGCCAGAGCCTGAACATGCATGATGGGACATGAGGTATTTCATTCCACATAGTACACATTTTCAAATTACATCAGATCAGAACATGATGTCATATTTTAGTGATGAATCAACTTCCAAATTAAACGTGGTATAGCTGGCTTTCCTGACACAAATTTTTTAACTCATTAATAATGTGCACTGGCAGCATGTGTTATACCTTGTATATATATTATGGAACTTATCAAATTAAATTAAAGAGTATGCAAACCCAACATTTCATATTCCAGATATTGCATCTGCTGTGCCATGTACTTAACCACTTTACCACCGGAGGATTTTGCTGTCTTCCGTCCAGGCCACTTTTTGCGATTCGGCGCTGTGCGACTTTAACTGACAATTGCGCGGTCGTGCGACGCCGTACCCAAACGAAATTTACGTCCTTTTTTTCCCACAAACAGAGTTTTCTTTTGGTGGTATTTGATCACCTGTGCGATTTTTACTTTTTGCGCTATAAACAAAAAAAGAGCGTTTATTTTGAAAAAATAACAATATTTTTCACATCTTTTTATATGAAATTCCCCCCCCAAAAAAATGTAAAATTTTTGGCCAATTTGTTTTTTGCTACATATTTTTGGTAAAAAAAATCACAATAAGCATATTTTTATTGGTTTGCGCAAAAGTTATTGCGTTTACTAACTAAGGGAAAGATTTCTGTCATTTTTGGTGGGTTTTTTTTAACGTGTAATGTCGATGATCTGCGATTTTTTTTGCGGGACTGCGACATTGCGGCGGACAGATCGGACCCTTGACTGACATTTTTGACACTTTTATGGGTACCAGTGACATTACTGCAGTAATCAGTGCTATATATATGCACTGTTACTGTAAAAATGACACTGGCAGGGAAGGGGTTAATTTTATTGGAGAGGGAGGGGTTAATGTATGCCTGGTGCTTACTGACGTGTGGGGGGGGAGGTGACTGAGTGACACAAGGACAGATCCAGGGTTCAGCTATGCTGAACCCTGCAATCTGACCCTGCCTGTCACTTCAGAGATCCGCCCGCTGTGTTTACACACAGCGGGCGGATCTCCAGACTCGATCCCCGCCGATCGGGTAAGAGCAGCGGCGATCGCCGCTGCTCCTCCCCTGGCCCGACACAAGGGGCGGAGTCCAGCGACGTAGGTCTACGTCGCTGGACGGGAACGAGCCCCTTTGCTGCAGTAGCAGCAAAGTGAGCGGGGGTAAAGTGGTTAAAAGAGATGTATGGCTTTTTTTTTTTTTTTCCAGAATTATACTTACCTAGGTGGATGCTGCATTTGTCCCCTGTGCATCTACAGTGAGAACTGAGCGATTGAACACTGCCAATCGCTCGGTTCTGATACCTCCCAGAGTAGAGAGCTGCTGACTGTCAGTCACCTCTCTCTGCTCTGCCCTCTCGCTCATTATAGCGCTGACGTGTGGAGGGGAGGGGCCTGCTCAGGCTCTCGGCGGCTCGCTGAGAGGCTGAGCCGAGTGTCGGTCCAGGCACCTGGCGGATCACCGACTTCTATTGTGATGACCTGGTGCCTGGACTGATCTGATGATGTCAGCAGAGAGAGGACTTCAGCCTGCTATCTGCTGAAAATGGGTCACAGGAGTGCAGAATGAAGTGCACTTCTGTGATCAATAGGAAGATGTACAGCCAAACGAGCTTTGGCTGCACATCTCCTTTAAATGAAAAAGTCTCCTGCTCTCTTTGCATTGCTTCCTATGTGTGAAATCCCTGGTGTGCCTGCCAGTCCCTCTACTTTCTTATTAAAAACTGACCACTCTAAGCAGAAGAACATACCATGGTTAGTTCCCTAGTTGTGCTGAGAACCTGCTCTCCTCCAATGATCAGATTTGTCCTGACCCCACCCCCACCCCACGGACAGCTTTTCACTGGGAAACAGTGTGCTGATGCTTCTCCTCCCCAAACTCTTAATGCAGCTGAGAACAGAGGTTATGTGGTCACTTTTAAAAAAGGGAAAAAAAGCGTTGATAATGTTTTATATATATATATATACACACAAATGTGTTGCCTTTCATTTCTTTCCTTTCGGCCCCACATCCAATCGCTGTCTAAAGCTTTCAGCCTCAACATTCCCAACAACTCCAAGATATGCCCCTTCCTAACCAACGACACCATATAGCTTCTAATCCACTCCCTGGTTGTTTTTTTGCCTCGACTAGTGTACTAACAATAACTTACAAAGGCACCCACAACTTGGGCCCCAGCTACATCACTAACCTGATTTCAAAATACCAACCAAATAGTTATTTTCTTTCCTTCCAGGACCTCCGACTCTCTAGCTCCCTTGTCACCTCATCCCATGCTCGCCTCTAGGACTTCTCCCAAGCCTCTCCCATCCTCTGGAATGCTCTACCCCAATCTGTCTATCTTCTACTTTTCTCTGTCAGAACATCCCCCACAATTATTACCTCTTATATTTCTTAACCATCCCTCAAGATTGCAAGCTCTAATGAGCAGGGCCCTCTGATTCCTACTGTATTAAAGTGTATTGTAGTTGTACTGTATACCCTCAAGTTGCTAAGCGCTGCATAAACTGCTGGCACTATATAAATCCTGTATAATAATAATAATAATAATAATAATATTTTAAGCTGAATGTTTTGTTTTTTGTTTTTTTACAAGGTTTGCATATATGCATATATTGCCTATTCTTTGAAGAGATTTATTAGTTTTTGTTATGTTAATTGAAATGATTACAAAGTCACATTTTTTTTTTAAATTAAAATAATAAAGAGGTTTATACTTACCTACTCTGTGCAATGGTAGTGCACAGAGAGGCCCCTTACCTCCTCTTCTGAGGTCCCCTGGTGGCACTCTGCTCCTCCTCTTGTGTGTTCCCATAGCAAGCCCTATGCTATGGCAGCACACATGTGGGCTCTCTCTCAAGCCGGGCTGTGTGTTTCCACAGACACACACAGTGTGGCTCGGCTTTGCCCCCGCTTCCTCCTCATAAGATTTGATTTGAAGGAGGGGCAGTGTGTACAGGGAAGTGGGGAAGTGTGTACAGGGAAGTGGGGAAGTGTGTACAGGGAAGGAGGGGCAGTGTGTACAGGGAAGGGGGAGCAGTGTGTACAGTGAAGGGGGAGCAGTGTGTACAAGGAAGGAGGTTCAGTGTGTACAGAGAAGGGGGTGCAGTGTGTACAGGGAAGGGGAAGCAGTGTGTACAGTGAAGGGGGAAGCAGTGTGTACAAGGAAGGAGGGTCAGTGTGTACAGGGAAGGGGGAGCAGTGTGTACAGTGAAGGGGGAGCAGTGTGTACAGTGAAGGGGGAGCAGTGTGTACAAGGAAGGAGAGGCAGTGTGTACAGTGAAGGGGGAGCAGTATGTACAAGGAAGGAGGGTCAATGTTTACAGTGAAGGGGGAGCAGTGTGTACAAGGAAGGAGGGGCAGTGTGTACAGTGAAGGGGGAGCAGTGTGTACAAGGAAGGAGGGGCAGTGTGTACAGGGAAGGAGGGGCATTGTGTACAGGAAGGGGGGGGCAGTGTGTACAAGGAAGGAGGGGCAGTGTGTACAGTGAAGGGGGAGCAGTGTGTACAAGGAAGGAGGGGCAGTGTGTACAGGGAAGGAGGGGCATTGTGTACAGGAAGGGGGGGGCAGTGTGTACAAGGAAGGAGGGGCAGTGTGTACAGTGAAGGGGGAGCAGTGTGTACAAGGAAGGAGGGGCAGTGTGTACAGCGAAGGAGGGGCATTGTGTACAGGAAGGGGGGGCAGTGTGTACAAGGAAGGAGGGGCAGTGTGTACAGTGAAGGGGGAGCAGTGTGTACAAGGAAGGAGGGGCAGTGTGTACAGTGAAGGGGGAGCAGTGTGTACAAGGAAGGAGGGGCAGTGTGTACAGTGAAGGGGGAGCAGTGTGTACAAGGAAGGAGGGGCAGTGTGTACAGGGAAGGAGGGGCATTGTGTACAGGAAGGGGGGGCAGTGTGTACAAGGAAGGAGGGGCAGTGTGTACAGTGAAGGGGGAGCAGTGTGTACAAGGAAGGAGGGGCAGTGTGTACAGTGAAGGGGGAGCAGTGTGAACTATGAAGGAGGGGCAGTGTGTACAGTGAAGGGGAAGCAGTGTGTACAGTGAAGGGGGAGCAGTGTGTACAGTGAAGGGGGAGCAGTGTGTACAGTGAAGGGGGAGCAGTGTGTACAAGGAAGGAGGGGCAGTGTGTACAGTGAAGGGGGAGCAGTGTGTACAAGGAAAGAGGGGCAGTGTGTACAGGGAAGGAGGGGCATTCTGTACAGGAAGGGGGGGCAGTGTGTACAAGGAACGAGGGGCAGTGTGTACAGGGAAGGAGGAGCAATGTGTACAGGGAAGAGGGGAGTGTAAAAAGGGAGAGGGAGAAATTATTGAGCCACTACCAATATTTAGCATAATTTAAATACATTGACTTTTTGCCTTGGCACACTACTCCACAGGTGGCCATCTCTGTAATTAGTTCCTCGTTCTTAAATCCAAAAGTTTGGAAGAATGCATATATATATAATTATGAGGCTGTAGACACAAGAGTTCCTAGGCACTGAGAACGTGCACTGCATGAATCAAAACAAAAGGTAAATTTTTCAGGGTAGTGCTTAGGCAAAGCAAAGTTTCTAAATTTTCCCTAGAACATAGCAGATATTCACATTCGGAGTTCAGGTTTTTTTAGTGGAAATTTTTAGTAATGAAATATTTTAAAAAATATTCTACTTTTAAATTGTGCAAGTGCACACTAGACACAACAATACAATATTAATTCTGATTGATTAATACTATTGTACATATTTTCTTTTTTTTTTTTTTCTAATTTGTTATCATCTTTATCTTTTAGACTTACATGTCATCAGCTATGACTCACATCTCACTACTAATAAACCAAATCATCGCACCAATGCTTATGACTGTGGTGACCCAATCTTCAGACGTGGACAACCATTCACCATGACATTCAACTTTAACCGATCTCTTCAATCAGGGGAAAATATCATATTTACCTTTGATATTGGTGAGTCATCAATACAATCATACTATAAAATACCAACAACCATTTATATACTGTAGATAATGTGGTTGATTTACTAAAGGCAAAAGGGCTGTTCGCTTTGCAGGGGAATTTTCCACAGAGCTTTGAGAATGAGTTGAAGCACCACTGACTTCCACCATCTAATCATGTGCAAGCAAAATATTATTATTTTAATTTTTATTTTTCTTCAATGTGATTGGGTATTTTTTTGTGATTGGGTATTTTTTTGTGAATGGGGACCCCCCCCCCCCCAAGCATAATTGCAGGAATTTGCATATTCTTTCTTTCGTTACCTCCCACCCCTGCACCATCATTCCAGCTTTAGGCCTCAGTCACTGTTCCTGCAGTTCTCTGTAAGGCCGGAGTCTGACGTGGATTCTGATGTAAGGAGGACTGTGCTGGGGACTCAAATTTAATAGGAGACTCTAATGGGAACCCTGATTTGAAGATACTGATTGTATTTTATTCAACCTATTTTAATGGCTCAATTTATTTATTTTTTTTAATTTTCTGTTTTATTTAGGTTTTTTCTCTGCTCCTCTGAATCATATCATGCTGGTTGCAAAAAGTAAAATGTATTATTTTATTTATAAAATTGCTGTTTTCTTTTGGTCCACAAATATTTGTAAAACATACAATGTGGTCTATATACTGAAATGTTTGGAGACCCCTTGCTCTAGTCCAGGGGTCTCTAAACTGTAGCCCGGGGGACAGATGTGGCCTTTGCTTGCCTTTATCTGGCCCTCAGGGGACTATTTCTCCAACTGGTATGATGCACCATCCATCCCACTGACACCAACAAGGGGGCATTATTTCCTCCACCGATACCAAGGATGGGATACTATTCCGCCTACCAATAGGGGCACTACTCCTCCTACTTCTACTGACCACCAGCCCTGAGGCCATATTTATTCTCACTGATGCTGGGCCCGGGACATTTTCTGCCCCCACTGGCCAAAATCCGGCCCTCCTAAAGTCTGAAGGACAAAAAACTGGACCTTTGAAAAGTTTGGAGACCCCTGCTCTAGACATTACAGGTCAACACACCTTGCTCAATTTACCGATCCCTTGGACCAGAAGTGGTAATAGTCTTAATAAGCTCTACACAGTTCCTTCCTCCAGAGACCATAAATAGAGATTTACCCATCATAGGATCCAGTCAATGAGAAAAATACAGACACAGCCACAGCTTTTCTTGTATTTACTAACACTAAGGTAACCTCAACCACTTGCCGACCAGTCCTGTTGACTGTACTGCGGCAAAGTGGCTCGTTCCCGTCCAGCGACACGGACTCCTCCCCTTGTGGGCGGCGCGTGCGCGCCGCCGGAGGATCGCTCCCGCTGTATTCAGTCACAGCATGAGTCGGGCCAGGGGAGGAGCGGCGGTGATCACCGCCCCTTTCCCCGATCGTCGGGGAATCAAGTCTGTGACAGACAGGGTCAGATTGCAGGGTTCAGCATAGCTGAACCTGCGATCTGTCCCTGTGTCACTCAGTCACCTCCCCCCACACATGTCAGTAAGCACCAGGCATACATTAACCCCTCCCTCTCCAATAAAATTAACCCCTTCCCTGCCAGTGTCATTTTTACAGTAACAGTGCATATTTATAGCACTGATTACTGTAGTAATGTCACTGGTACCCCCAAAAGTGTCAAAAATGTCAATCAAGGGTCCGATCTGTCCGCCGCAATGTCGCAGTCCTGCAAAAAAAAAAAATCGCAGATCGCCGCCATTACTCGTTAAAAAAAAAACACCAAAAATGACAGAAATCTTTCCCTTTGTTAGTAAACGCAATAACTTGTGCGCAAACCAATCAAAATACGCTTATTGCGATTTTTTTTTTACCAAACATAGGTAGCAGAAAACAAATTGGCCAAAAATTTTAAAAAATTTAGATTTTTACATTTTTTTTTGGGGGGGGGGGGATTTCATGTAAAAAAAAGTGAAAAATATTGTTATTTTTTCAAAATTTACGCTTTTTTTTTTTATAACGCAAAAAGTAAAAATCGCACAGGTGATCAAATACCATCAAAAGAAAGCTCTGTTTGTGGGGAAAAAAGGACATAAATTTTGTTTGGGTACAGCGTCGCACGACCGCACAATTGTCAGTTAAAATCGCACAGTGCCGAATCGCAAAAAGTGGCCTGGACGTAAGACAGCAAAATCCTCCGGTGGTAAAGTGGTTAACACTTGCTTCCAAACCACTGTGCCTCTGAAAAGCGATCTGCCCTCTATTTACAGAGACATTTGACAGGCACCTGTGTAACGCGTAATTGCCGCATGCAATGTACACTTGAATGGGTCATGTTTGGCTGGTTTACTGCCTTACCTAATATGGCAGGAGTATTTACACGTAAACACCCTTATCCACTGATTTTGCAGTTTGGGGGTTTGGGGGGGGGGGGGGGTGAGTGGAGTCAAATTCTTACGCTTGCCTTTTTTTCTGATTTCAACACATCAACTTCAGGGACAACATGTATTCTTGCTGCCTAATATATCCCACCCACTTTCAGGTGCCATTGTCACAAGATAATCAATATTATTTTACTTTACTTTTTAGTGGTCACATTGTTATGACTGATCAATGTATATAATTCTTGTGGCATACCAGGAAAGATCTGTTACACCTATCCATGTAACTAAAATGTGTGATGGTTTTTCTCCTCTAGGTCCTTCTCCATCAGAGAGCTCCAGAACAAAAGCAGTGATTCCTCTGTTTGGGACTGGAAATAGGAGCCCATGGAGTGCGGTCTTGTTAGCCAACAGAAATAATTCCATTAGTGTGATTATAAACAGCCCTTCAGATGCTGTGATTGGACATTACATTATGAGTGTTACTGGAAACTCTGGCATTCCACAGTCCATTTGTGGATTGTATCTCCTCTTTAACCCTTGGTTTCAAGGTATAAAGCACTTTTTTTCAAATATTTTTATTGAAAATTTGCAATTTACAAGACTCTAACAGAAAGGGAGGGATTTACAAAGCTTGTATCTAACCCACTACCAATATTTCCTTTTACTGCATTGATATTGTCTTTGTACCTAATATCATGAAGTTTTAATTACATTAACATGTACACTATATTGTCAAAAGTATTGGGACACCTGACTTTACAAGCACATGAACTTTAATGGCATCCCAGTCTTATGCCTCGTACACACGCAACGATTATCAGCCGACCGATCGTCCGACTTTTGTCCAAGTTGTGTTTTTTTGGTTGGAATATGCCTAGACTGCACACGAATTTTCTCGGCCAACAAAAATCTACTTCAGAAGTGATGTCATGTTCTGGTTTACTTTCCGTGTGTTTTTTCTTCTATGAGAATGCCCAGTCTTGCTCATCAGATTTTTGTCTGCCGAAATCTGTACTGACTGACGGAAAATCGGCCGCTGTGTTGACAGCCAACAAAAATTTTATAGTATGCACACCAGAATTTTTTCGGCCGAAAAGTCGGAGTCGGTTGTCGGAAGCATCATACTAACAAGCCGAAAATCGGCCGATCGGACGTTGGCCGAAAATTCCCGGCCAATAATCGATGCGTGTGTACGAGGCTTAAGTCCGTAGGGTTCAATATTGAGTTGGCTCACCCTTCGCAGCTATAACAGCTTCACCTCTTCTAGGAAGGCTGTCCACAAGGTTTAGGAGTGTGTCTATGGGAATGTTTGACCATTCTTCCAGAAGCGCATTTGTGAGGTTAGGCACTGATATTGGATGAGAATGCCTGGCTCGCAGTCTCCACTCTGATTCATCCCAAAGGTGTTCTATCAGGTTGAGGTCAGGACTCTGTGCAGGCCAGTCAAGTTCCTCCACCCCAAACTCACTCATTTATTTCTTTATGGACCTTGGTTTGTGCACTGGTCCAAATGATTTTGTGGAGGGAAGATTATGGTGTGGGGTTGTCTTTCAGGGATTGGGCTTGGCCCCTTAGTTCCAGTGCAGGGAATTCTTAAGGCGTCAGCATATCAAGACATTTTGGAAAATTTCATGTTCCCACTTCAGTGGGAACAGTTTAGGGGGTGGCCCCTTCCTGTTCCGACAAGACTGCGCACCAGTGCATAAAGAGATGGATGAGCAAGTCTGGGGTGGAGGAACTAGACTGGCCTGCACAGAGTGCTGACCTAAACCCGATAGAACACCTTTGGGGTGAATTAGAGTGGTGACTGCAAACCAGGCCTTCTTGTTCAACATCAGTGCCTGACCTCACATGCACTTCTGGAAGAATTATCAAACATTCCCATAGACACACTCTTAAACATTGTGGACAGCCTTCCCAGAAGAGTTGAAGCTGTTATAGCTGCAAAGAGTGGGCCAACTCAAGATTGAACCATAATGACTAAAGCTGGCCATACACTAGCCGAAAAATCATTCAAACTAATTTTAGAAAAACTAAAAATCGGCCGTGAGAGCAGGCGATCGTGCCAT
This sequence comes from Pelophylax lessonae, assembly GCF_965119305.1. NCBI lineage: Eukaryota > Metazoa > Chordata > Amphibia > Anura > Ranidae > Pelophylax > Pelophylax lessonae. The sequence goes on along the minus strand of NC_138778.1, from coordinate 53,493,559 downwards.
CATGTAATGACCGAATTTCGATCGATAAATCGTTCGAAGGATGTTTTTCGTTCGGTTTGTCACATATGCCTAGTGCAAACAGTTCGGCCGAGCAACACGTTAACCTTTCAATTTATCGTTCGTTCGGCATATTTATAGCACTGATTACTGTAGTAATATCACTGGTACCCCCAAAAGTGTAAAAAATGTCAGTTAGGGGTCCGATCTGTCCGCCGCAATGTCGCTGTCCCGTAAAAAATCGCAGATTGGCGCCATTACTAGTAAAAAAAAAAAAAACAATAAAAATGACATAAATCTTTCCCGTAGTTAGTAGACGCGATAACTTTTGCGCAAACCAATCAAAATACGCTTATTGCAATTTTTTTTACCAAAAATATGTAGCAGAAAACAAATTGGCCTAAAATGTTCAAAAATTTAGATTTTCTTTTTTTTTTTGGGAATGTTTTATAACAGAAAGTACTTTTTTTTTTTTTTTTTTTTTCAGAATTGTCGTTCTTTTTTTGTTTATAGTGCAAAAAATAAAAATCGTACAGGTAATCAAATACCACCAAAAGAAAGCTCTATTAGTGTGGAAAAAAAGGACATCAATTTTATTTGAGTATACAGCGTCACACAACCGCGCAATTGTCCATTAAATTAACGCAGTGCCAAATCGCAAAATAGGGCCTGGTCATTAAGGGGAGGAAATCCTTCCTGTCTTAAAGAATCACTTCCATGGGGAATTATTCATATTTGCTTTAATGTACCGTTCAGCATAAAGAAATGGTGTCAGCAGCACGTTTAAAAAATGTTATGTCAATCAATAGTTGGTGTTTAAGCTTTTTTTTTTCTGATTTCCAGAGGATGATGTATATTTACCTGATGAGAGTGAGAGACAAGAATATGTTCTGAATGAAAAAGGAGTGATATTTGTGGGAAGTGAACATAGCATCTCACCTCTGTCTTGGAGCTATAATCAGGTATTTTGAGTTTAATATAAATATTCATGGTTTACATTGGTGTAAAACTTAAAAAGTAGCTGGTAACTGTATTATGTTAGTTTGACAGGAGCATGATTGAGATTTGTCTTACTATAATGGACAAGAGCGTTAACTACAAAAATGACCCAGTTTTGGATGTTGCCCAAAGAAATGATCCGCTCTATGTATGCAGGGTTGTCCATGGAACGGTGAGTTTTAACCTACATTACACATCATTTGCACATAGACATGATAAGTAACTAATAAGAAGTCAGAATTAGCCAAGATAGCTGTGGCTAGAAATACTAAGGGGGGGGGGGGTGTATTTGAAAGAGATTTCTCAACAAAATAAAGCATGGAGACATGGATAGATGGGTGAGTTTGCTTTAAATATTAAAAATTATTTAAATAGCATTTTCAGTCTCTGGTGCTCAGATACAGTTTAGCCACTTGCCACTAAATCACGTACCTGGTACGTCATTTGACTTCAAGTGGTTGTACCATGGTGATGCCTGCAGCTTCAAGCATTACCCGGTACCATTTTTTAGAGCCAACAAGCGGCTGGTTAGTTCTATTGATCGACCGATATTGTTTTTTTTTACCGCCAATATTGATATTTTGGTCATCTGATATCAGTATCTGGCCGATATCTGCCGATATTTTTGGACATTAAAAAAAAAATGTATTTCTTTTTTTTTAATGTCTACATGGTACTGTGGTAGAGGGATCTGGGGGTCTAAAAGACCCCAAACCCCTCCTCTGCACTTAAAAGCATTTATAATGCCAAGTTTGGCTGTTTTGAATGCTGTAAGTTTTTTTAATTCGGCGCCGCCAGTACCCGGAAGTGATGTCATGTCATGACATCACTGTGACATGACATGAAAAAAATATGCACTATGCGCTGTGACTGTTCTAATGACATTGGAGTTAAACAACTAGGGTGATCAAAGAGTTAAATGTATGCCTAGCCAATGTTTGCTGTTTTTACTAGGGGAAGAGATGGATTTGACTCCCTACTTTGCAGAAATACAGAATCCATTCCCTTGTTTACAAAGGCAAAACTCTAATCTGAGTCTCTGCCCAATGATAGGTGAGTGCTAGCAGACATTGAGTTCCCAGGACCCGGAGATCGGCTTCTGCTGTGAAAATTCACAGCAGAAGTGGCGCACCGGTGGCGCACACGACCCTTGCAGACAGGAATGCCAACTTATGTATATATATATATATATATGTGATCTGGCGCACAGCTGCTGCCCTGTAGCAGTAAAACTGCTATAGGGCGGTCAGCTAGTGATTAAAAATATGTTTAAGGATTTCTAATGAATGAACAACTGGATTAAATAGGGGCCTTTTATATCTGTCTAAAAGTGTAGTAACTGAAGAAATCTTTGTAGTGAAAATTCAGATAGCAATAAAATCCACAAAGCCATTCTAATCCTTCCCCACTGTATCCAAAACTAAAAAAGTTTTCGCTGGACTTAGAAAATGAAGTTGGCTAGGAAAGTCTATAAAGTGGAAATACCCTGTAAGATTCTGGGCTTGATTTGCTAAAACTGGAGAGTGCAAAATCTGGTAAAGCTGTGCATGGTAGCCAATCAGCTTATAACTTCAGTTTGTTCAATTAAGCTTTAACAAAACAAAAAAACTGGAAGCTCTTCCTGCTACTTGCCTTACTGTTTAGCTAATGTCTAAATACACCTTACCATTACCTATGAAAACCACATTTTTCTAAATAACTTGAGAGTTTATCTAACCAGCCACTCTATCTTTTTCGCATACTGTATCTGCAAGTTGAACAGTAAAGATGAAAATGGCGTTCTTTTGGAAAACTGGAGCGGGTTCTATGATGATGGCATCTGTCCCACCAGCTGGAATGGAAGCTCTGTCATCCTAAAAGATTGGTATTATAAGGGTTTTAAGCCTGTGAAATATGGACAATGCTGGGTATATGGTGGATTACTCTGCACAGGTAAGAAGACATCTACATACAGCTTTACTTAGTAAAGAAATTGCAGCACACTTACTTTAATCTAATAACTACAGCTTGAGCTAAAATAAATTAACTTTAAGAGTTGAGACCGGTACAAACGTTAGACAGTTGCATATATGGCACAATCTTGAGAAATACATGTCTGTTCTGTACCCTATGTCTTTATATTTCACCTTATTTTCCCTTATTAAAACTGTTCTACCACTGGCCAATTTCTATACTGCTGTATCATCAGGGGTTTCATGATTTTTATTGAAATATGCAGGACAGTTTTTCAACAGTGAGAACTGGGACAGCCTTAGCAAACCGTTGGCCAACGTCTATTTGCTGATCAAAACAGGACACTTACTGTTTGATGAAAAAGCATGTGTCTCTGCAACAACTGCCTAAAAAGGCCTTTTTTTAACTGATGAATGAGATTGGGGTGCTGTTGTAAAGCAATCTAATTTTAAAGATTAATTAAGAAGAAAATTAATTCTTAAGCCAAATATGTGCTATCATGTTGAGACCGACCATGACAACTGTACTGTTTCATAACACCACATATAGCTTTAAAGCAGGTCTAAAATTGAAATAAATGTTTTTATTATGTCACCCTTAAAGCTGCACAAAATGATACTCTGTAAGGTATTGAAGAAAAATATAATTGGCAGTGGTACGTCACCCATGGCGGTACCCAGCCACCTTTGTTTTTTTTTTTTATTTCAAAAAAGATTTACTGGACCCACGGCAATTTGAACCTGGGCAGGTTCTCCAAACCCTGCTGTCTAGCATATCTAGACCTCACCAGTCCAGATTCAGAACACTACTTACTCAAAATTGAATCTATCAGCAGTCCCCAGAGACTGTCTTACTGGTGTGCCTTGCTATAGACCTTATTTGCACACTGTTGTCCCTTTCTATAAAGTGCTGTATTGTGCACAGTTTTAAATAGCATAAACATTCATTCCAATAAAACTTCTGTTTAGTGTATGGTAATGTCAAGTCAAAGGAGAAGACTTCCCTGTTATTACAACATAATGACTATAACTTGCCTACTGGGTCATTTATAAACATTTTGCATTATCCTGTATGACATTTCCATAACACCAGAAGTAGGGCTGCACTGATACCGATACTGGTACTTGTTATAGTGACCTCAGCCTGGGTTCACACAGGAGCAGTGTGGGAAACTGCATGCAATTCAGACAGGAATGGCACCACAGTCCTGTTCAAATTGCATGTGATTCTTTGCAGTGCTATTTGAGCTCATTCATTTTGTATGGGCTCAAATTGCACCGCAAAAGTATTGGTACTCGGTATTGGCGAGTACTTGACCGAAAGTATCAGAACTCGTACTCGCTGGTAAAAATTGGTATCAGTGCAACCCCAACTAGAAGTCATTATCATTAGCATCAGTTTTGTCGGTGAAGGTTTTCATTTATCCAGGCCATGTTATTACATGTAGTAGTTTGTCACATTCAATGGGACTTGTTTTGTATTGCTGAATGGATTTTACTGCTCATTCAAGTGGCTTACACAGTTCCAATGAGTGTCAGGAACATACACCAGTATTTATAGTCTCAAGGGTCACTAAGAGGCCTTAATCCAATCACGATGGAATGTGTCAAGGCAGACATTGATTTCCAAGAGCACCATGGGAGTTATGAAAGTATGTGAAAACACCCTTTTCTAAACTAAATGTATGATGCAATCACCTTGGTGCCATTAAGCTAGGACATGAGCTAATTGTTACAGTTGACTACAGGTATGAATTGTAAAACTGTCAGGGTGATGTTAAAAGGGTGTTATATGTAGGTAATAAATGGTGTTGAAGGACGGTTGCCTCCCATGTTTAAGCATAGTTGTTCCGGTTTGAAGTAGATGTCCTCTTTCATCCTTTCTGTAGACCAGATGTCTGCTGTCCAAATAGTACACCACTTTGTTCCTAAAGGCTGTCCCTTTTCTTTAGGGTGTAGGAAGACTAAGTCCTCCTATACTGGTGACTAGATTAAGATGACTGATTTACTAGTGCAGCTTTAAATGTTATGGGTATGGTCCTGAGTCTAATTACAACTAACGAAGGCACTTGGATGAGGGGTGAAAGGTCTTCAACATTGCAGAACATGTCCAAATGAATGCAGCACACTACCACTAGCTCTCAGGTTCATACATTTGTATCAAGGGAACCATAATGTTTTTGTTAGTGCCGTTACTTTTTTTATTTTTTATACCAGTTGTTTTATGTTTGCAGTACTCAGATGCTTAGGCATTCCAACAAGGGTCATCACCAACTTCAGCTCTGCTCATGACAAGAATGCAAACCTGTTTCTAGATTTGCTGTATGACAGCCATGGAACAAGCAACGAATCTCAGCAGGATATGATATGGTAAGCACAAGGGAATAAGAAACATAAACTAGATAAATAAGTAATGGCTAGTAAACAAATGTTTCACTATAGATGAAATAACTTCCATAATCTATTAAAAAATCGGCACTGATTCATATAAACAATATATAAATGGTGCAAAAACGATGTAATACACATTACAGAGGGGCATAGACAAACACACAGTGATTTCTTCAGAAAAAATAAAGGCATCCGGGAATCTTCCTGCATTATACGGATGAAAAACCTGAAGCGACGCTATGACACTTGGCTCTGCCCTACGCGTTTCAGAACTCTGACGGCATCTGGAGCCAGACCCGCTGATTGGTTCCCCCTCTGGCCCCACTGGCTATTACACAAAACAACATACAGACATATCCATGCACCTGCGAGACTTATCAGCGGCTGGTTGCTAGCAAGGATTGCATTGTGGATTGACGCTCACAGAGGGGAGAGAGGTGCTCCATCTTATATCCCACCATCCATCCTACATCATAAGAAGTCCGTGTTACATCCAAGGAGCTTCTAAACACGCTCATTTGAGTGAGCATTGAGGTGAGCGGCCATTGCACACATTTACGTTTATTCACTGGAGCGACACATTTTATCTCCTAGCAACATTGTTTGGAATCACATTTAATTATTTGTTTCATTTGAAGAATTATCACTTCAGACCAGTGGCGTCGGCAGGGGGGGGCTGACCGGGGCTATAGCCCCGAGTGGGCCCCCCAAAAGCCCCGGGTCTCCTGTTGCTTTTTTAAAATGTTTAGCCCCGAGTCCCAAAGCCTGGGTTTGGCCGAGAACTCGGGGCTACATACCTCAGCAGTGTAAAATAAAGCACATCCAATGATTGGTGGGCAATCCGGGGCAGCCGCAAGGAGAATGATTGCAGCTGTCAAGTTTCAGCATTGATGTCAGGTGTGGGCGGGGCCGGTATGCGGGACTCCGCCCCTTTGCTCCGTGCATAGAGAAACAGAAGCTGGCTGGGGAGGAAGGTGGCAGGAGGCTGCTGAATGTGCACACACAGCGGTATATAATTCAGGTTTATTATATACCGCTGTGTGTGCACATTCAGCAGCCTCTTGACACCTTCCTCCCCAGCCAGCTTCTGTTTCTCTATGCACGGAGCAAAGGGGCGGAGCCCCGCATACAGGCCCCGCCCACACACCCAAAATCAATGCTCAAACTTGACAGCGGTGTAACATGAGAATTACCTACCCCGTGAGAAAAACCTACCCTCATCACTTCCGGCCAGGAACAGCTGAGCAGCGCAGCAGTGCGCATGCTCACAGCCCCGGATACCTAATGGGACAACAGAGGAGGTGACTAGTGCGCATGCGCACTAGTATGGAAATCTGTCGGTGTACCGTGAATAAAATCTACCCACGCCGCGGTTACATAAAACAGCTGTGCTGCATTACGAGTCATCTCCGCTCCTGTCCCGGTCACTTCCCTGCTCTCGGCAAGTAAATATAAAAGCGGCTGGCGGCTCCGTGATTTATGTTTTCATACACCCGCCGCCATTTTTATATTTACTTGCCGAGAGCAGGGAAGTGACAGGGACAGGAGTGGAGATCACTCGTATTGCAGCACAGTTATTTTAATGTAACCGCCGCATTACATACAGTGGCGTGAGCCGGAAGTGACGAGGGGTAGGTTTTTCTCACGGGTAGGTAATTCTCACGGAACACCGGCAATCACTCTCCTTGCGACTGCCCTAGATCGCCCACCAATCACTGGATGTGCTGTAATACATTGTCTTTGAAGCAGTCCTAAACACTAAGATATACTCTGAACCTTTTTCAAACATTATTATTGCTTCTAAACTTAAGAAAGCATTAAAATCTCTTATTGAGCATCTGCATCTTTCTTTGGGCTCTAGAGCTGGTAAAGTTTGTAGGAAGAGCTATTGATTGGCTGCGAAAAGATATCCAATTATTGGCTGCAGCTGCACACAGATCCCACCCTCCTGCACCAGATTGTTGAGCTGCCCAAAGGAAAGTATTACAGTTGTCTTCATCAATCTGGGTTAGACAGCATCAGAGGGAATTTAAAATAGATTTAGTGCATATTAGGACTCTGGTAAACTTTAAACTACACTCCGAAGCTCATTGAGCACAGTCACATTTCCCATGCAAACATGTATGTGCAAGTACTGGATGTTGAGTAAGTGAACATGAAGGGAGATTGAACATTGCTTAACCACTTGCAGACCGCCAGACGACTATTTACTGCGGCGGTCAGCCCCTCTCAGGCAAAGCGACGTAGGGCTACGTCGCTAGCCTGTGAGGCTCTAGGGAGCGAGCGCGCACCCCCAGAGGCGCGCTCCCGCACGGTCACGGACTCTCCCGCGCGTGTGCCCGGCGGACCCGATGTCCGCCGAGCACTCGCGATTGTCCGTTACACCGGGAGAAAGGCAGGCGGCTAATGTAAACAAAGCCGCCTGTCACTCTCCCCTGAGTAAGAATAGAGATCATACGGTTCTGCTATTGTTGGTCTCACTTTTGCATCTGTAAACAGCTTCCACTTTTCTGGGAAGGCTTTCCACAAGATTTTGTATTGAGCTTGTGAGAACTTGTGTATTTTTGAGGTCAGGTACTGATGTTGGAGAAGAAGACCTGGCTGTTAGTATTTACGTTTACGCCAAAGGAGTTTAATAGGATTGAGTTCAGGCTGCATTCATTTCTGTTCCATCTGATGCCGGCAGTACTCCTCTCCATACCACCCCATGTCTGACCCCCTGTACTCCTCTCCATACCACCCCATGTCTGACCCCCTGTACTCCTCTCCATACCACCCCATGTCTGACCCCCTGTACTCCTCTCCTCTCCATACCACCCCATGTCTGACCCCCTGTACTCCTCTCCATACCACCCCATGTCTGACCCCCTGTACTCCTCTCCATACCACCCCATGTCTGACCCCCTGTACTCCTCTCCATACCACCCATTGTCTGACCCCCTGTACTCCTCTCCATACCACCCCATGTCTGACCCCCTGTACTCCTCTCCATACCACCCCATGTCTGACCCCCTGTACTCCTCTCCATACCACCCCATGTCTGACCCCCTGTACTCCTCTCCATACCACCCCATGTCTGACCCCCTGTATTCCTCTTCATACCACCCCATGTCTGACCCCCTGTACTCCTCTCCATACCACCCATTGTCTGACCCCCTGTACTCCTCTCCATACCACCCCATGTCTGACCCCCTGTACTCCTCTCCTCTCCATACCACCCCATGTCTGACCCCCTGTACTCCTCTCCATACCACCCCATGTCTGACCCCCTGTACTCCTCTCCATACCACCCCATGTCTGACCCCCTGTACTCCTCTCCATACCACCCATTGTCTGACCCCCTGTACTCCTCTCCATACCACCCCATGTCTGACCCCCTGTACTCCTCTCCATACCACCCCATGTCTGACCCCCTGTACTCCTCTCCATACCACCCCATGTCTGACCCCCTGTACTCCTCTCCTCTCCATACCACCCCATGACTGAACCCCTGTACTTCTCTCCTCTCCATGCCACCCCATGACTGACTCCCTGTACTCCTCTCCCCTCCATACCACCCTATGTCTGCCCTCCTGTACTCCTCTCAATATCACCCCATGTCTGACCCCCTGTACTCCTCTCCATACCACCCCATGACTGACCTCCTGTACTCCTCTCCTCTCCATACCACCCCATGTCTGACCCCCTGTACTCCCTCTTCATACCACTCCATGTCTGACCCCCTGTACTCCTCTTCATAACACCCCATGTCTGACCCCCTGTACTCCTCTCCATACCACCCCATGTCTGACCCCCTGTACTCCTCTCCATACCACTCCATGTCTGACCCCCTGTACTCCTCTCCATACCACCCCATGTCTTACCCCCTGTACTCCTCTCCTCACCACCCCATGACTGATCCCCTGTACTCCTCTCCTCACCAACCCACGTCTGACCCCCTGTACTCCTCTCCATACCACCCCATGTCTGACCCCCTGTACTCCTCTCCATACCACCCCATGACTGACCCCCTGTACTCCTCTCCATACCACCCCATGTCTGACCCCCTGTACTCCTCTCCATACCACCCCATGTCTGACCCCCTGTACTCCTCTCCATACCACCCCATGACTGACCCCCTGTACTCCTCTCCTCTCCATATCACCCCATGTCTGACCCCCTGTACTCCTCTCCATACCACCTCATGTCTGACCCCCTGTACTCCTCTCCATACTACCCCATGACTGACCTCCTGTACTCCTTTCCATACCACCCTATGTCTGACCCCTGTACTCCTCTCCATATCACCCCATGCTTGACCCCCTGAACTCCTCTCCATACCACCCCATGTCTGACCCCCTGTATTCCTCTTCATACCACCCCATGTCTGACCCCCTGTACTCCTCTCCATACCACCCCATGACTGAACCCCTGTACTTCTCTCCTCTCCATACCACCCCATGACTGACACCCTGTACTCCTCTCCTCTCCATACCACCCTATGTCTGCCCCTCTGTACTCCTCTCAATATCACCCCATGTCTGACCCCCTGTACTTCTCTCCTCTCCATACCACCCCATGACTGACCTCCTGTACTCCTCTCCTCTCCATACCACCCCATGTCTGACCCCCTGTACTCCTCTTCATACCACTCCATGTCTGACCCCCTGTACTCCTCTTCATACCACCCCATGGCTGACCCCCTGTACTCCTCTCCATACCACCCCATGACTGACCTCCTGTACTCCTCTCCTCTCCATACCACCACATGACTGACCCCCTTTACTTCTCTCTTCTCCACACCACCCCATGTCTGACCCCCTGTACTCCTCTCCATACCACCCCATGTCTGACCCCCTGTACTCCTCTCCTCTCCATACCACCCCATGACTGACCTTCTGTACTCCTCTCCATACCACCACATGACGGACCCCCTTTACTTCTCTCTTCTTCACACCACCCCATGTCTGACCCCCTGTACTCCTCGCCATACCATCCCTCCATCCCTTGACTGACCCTTGACTGACCCTTGACTGAGGGGGGCATTGGGTGGAGCTTGGGCGGTACTTACTTTTAAATATGGGAGGGGCTTGGGCGGGAGTTTAAAATGTGGGAGGGGTTATCAAGTTTATCTTCGGGCTGAAGCCCCTGGTCTTTTTTCCACCTAGCAACGCCCCTGCTTCAGACACTTTTTTATTGACATATTTCTTGTGCACTGTCTCACTATTGGACTTCATTATTACATTAGTGCACTCACCATTTACTTTGTTGGATTGTATTTTTATATATCACCATTTGTTTTGATATATTTATTGACATCAGTGATTTGTTTAGTTTTCACATGCTTCCTATGCCCTTTTTGCATGTTTGATTTGTATGCACCAATTATATTACATCATTTTTGCACCATTTATATATTGTTTATATGAATCAGCGCTGATTGTTTATACCATATTATACACGGTGGAGAGTGAGACACCGAATAGAATTGGCTGCTTTTTCTGTTCTATTCTATTCCTTTTTGTATATCATATTGCTCACGGTTTTTGGCACCAACCGTTGGTCTTGCTCATCAGTCTTATCCCTCAGGTAGCGCATTGGTCTTCCTGCATTTCAATTTCCATAATCTGCATTAATCTAAATGTCCGTTCGTACAATATAGCTCTGTGGTAATACATGCATCGCAAGTGCTTTATTGTGCAATTAAATGTGCTGCGGTACTGTAGCCCATGCTGGGCACTGACACTGATACTGGGTTCAAACGCAGAAAATAAATGGTCCTGCAGAATCATTGGTCATTGCCATTGCAACACACAAAATACCTTGTGGTTCTCTACAGTGCAATGTAGTGCGGCCAACTCGGCAGACAGGTTTAGAACACTGTTGCTAATGGGAGGCAGTGGTTTGGTGTTGTCAGCCTACAACAGGAGGTGCTGGTACAGTCTGGCTCTAAACATAAGAAACTTTTTAACAGATTCACGAAAAAGTATTTTGTTAAGTAAACTCTATGCAGAGAGGCATGATGCTATACATTGGGGGAGGTTTACTAAAACTGGAGAGTGCAAAATCTGGTGCAGGTCTGCATATAAACCAATCAGCTTCCACGTTTTATTGTCAAAGCTTTATTGAACAAGTTGAAGTTAGAAGTTGTTTGGCTACCACCAGATTCTAAATGCTGCAGTTTTAGTAAATCTCCCCAACAGTGAAAATTGATTTGAGGTTTGCATACACTTTATGTTCAGCATCACATAATATTCTTATAATACATTTGATCTTGCAGGAATTTCCATGTCTGGAATGAATCTTGGTTTGCTCGTAAGGATCTAGGACCAGTCTATAATGGATGGCAGGTTATGGATGCAACACCACTGGAGTTAAGTGAAGGTATAAAGTATTTATAGCGAGACTTTTTCTGCAGTATTTTACAGTTTTACTGCTCGTTATTTTTAGTTACTCTATATGGAAAATGATAAGAGCCAAAACATTTAATTTATAACACATTAACAAGAAGATTTACCAATTCAAACAAGAAATTCAGCTAAAAGAAAAAAATATTTAATTATTTAATATTTAAAATAGAGGTAAACCCTGACTGGATGACATTTTCGGTAGTGTGCTACAGCACTGTGTATCAAATTGTATTTAAATAATATAGTTGTTTTGACCTTTTTTTTTATCCTTTGTTGCTCACCAGTGCTGTTGATCGTCATTGGTTGTTAGCATGCCAGCGGCTGGCCCGCATGGTGCCCAATGTTGTAATGCGGCACAGTAAAAACCTGTGGTTTTGTTTAACAAACAAGCAGGCTTAATCCACCCGTTGGTTTGTTGCCCTTTTTGGGCAATTCGGGGAAATTTTAGGCATTTTACTAAGGCACCCCTGGAGAACCCAGAAGGCACCCCATGTGCCCTGCACCCTGGTTGAAAAAGACTGGCGTAAAGCGCCCACACACACATAAATATATGCTCCCAAAACACACTATCTCTATTCAGAGTATTAGTCCGTATTCATGTGGGTGCTTTTTCCAACCCCTAGCGCATAACTGTGGGCAGTGACGTATTTAGGTTTTGTGCTGCCCTAGGCCTGACTAAACTTGTGCACCCCCTAATTTAAATATGACCCACCCCTTCCTGTAAAGGCCACACCCCTTCCTGTTTATGACCCACCCTGTCATCAGTGCCCATCAGCATAGCTTCATCAGTTCCCATAAGTTCAGCCTCATCAGTGCAGCCTTATCAGTGCCGCCTCTTTACTGCCCATCAGTGTGGCCTCATCAGTGGTCACCAATGCAGCCCCATCAGTGCCCATTAGTACAGCCTTATGTCATGGGATTAGTAAGATAACTCTTTTAAGATATTTGTATAATAAATAGGAAGTCCATAGTCATTATACAAATAATGAAATATTTTTTCTGCTGCCCCCCTGCAAAGTGCCGCCCTAGGCCTGGGCCTTGTTGGCCTAGGCCAGGATACAGCACTGACTGTGGGTCCTGGGAGAGTGATTATGCAGGCTCTGCACACAGTACAGCCTCTGTACTGCCAAATGCATGAAGCCTCTGAATATTGGATTTGTAGCCTCTACACACCGTAGGGCAGTGTTTCTCAACTCCGGTCCTCAGGGCACACTAACAGGCCAGATTTTAAGTATTACCTTGGGGAGATGCAGACTAGAATATTGCAATCACCGAGCAGCAAATGATATCCCCTGTGATGCATTTCAGTTTTCTTGCAAACCTGGCCTGTTAGTGTGTCCTGAGGCCCGGAGTTGAGAAACACTGCCGTAGGGCTTCCAACATCACTTTGGGTTGTGGTAAGGATGAGTAATCAAGAACTCAAGTTCGATATCCTAATATTCAATTGCAAGTACAAGTTTATTCCTATGATAAAGTGTGTGCAAAGTCAACTCTTTTCAGGTGCTGTATTTCCAACTTCTTCATCGGGACTTGAAAAAAGGACACATTGTGACAGCGTATGTGGACTTCAGAATCAGTCTATTGTTGTATATTGTTAGTGCGAGTTGTTAAGCAAGTCATAAGTAGTTGGTATGAGAAGCTAAGGGTGAGTCTTCAGCCCTGTGTACTCCACAACTCCAGCGACTCACACAGGACTTTCCTTTGCTCCTGGTCATTGAAAGGAGCAGCAGGGGAGTAAAAGAAAGTTAAAGTGGTTCTAAAGTCAAGGTAAAAAATGTCCAAGTAGTTGTATCACCCCCTCACCTTCCTTCCTACATACTTTCGTGTATGCAGAAGTGCTGGTCTCTGTTCCTTTTCTCTGAGGACACAGAGGCAGCAGCCGGAGCCATTGGCTGCACACACAGTTGGGCTCGGGAGGGAGCCTGCAGGTGTGCCTCCTTAGAAAACAGCTTGTTATGGGGGCACATGCAGAAGAGAAGAGCCAAGAGAGCCAGTGGGGGACCCCAGAAAAGGAGATTTGGGGACGCTCTGTGCAATACCATTGCACGGGACAGGTAAGTATAACCTGTAAAATATATTTTACAACTGCTTTAGGAATCTGTTGCTAGGAAGGAGGCAGTTGAAGTGAACTTGTCACTTTGCCCTGGACTAGCAAAACACAGATTAACTAAAAAAAAAAAAAAAAAAAACATTAATATATTTGGCACTTTTGTGGTAGACCTTTTAAGTATAGAGCTTTCAAATTATGTTGCAAATGTTTCTGTGCTCCTAATGCTTTCCTTTTGTAGGATTATATCGCTGCGGCCCTGCACCACTGGTGGCCATTCGGGAAGGAGATGTTGACCTCAAGTATGACGTTGGCTTTATGTTTGCTTCCGTTAATGCTGACCTAACACAATGGATAACATTTAGTGATGGCACAAAGAAGAGAGTCTCTAATGACACCAAATACATTGGAAAATATATCAGCACAAAGACCGTGGGGAGTGATGATCGTTTGGATGTCACACACATGTACAAGTACCCAGAAGGTAGGAGAAGTCTGACAGATTCAAGTTCTTATGGTACAGATTAACAAACATCTAAACTCAAAAAAGCCCAAAAATGTTATATGTTACAGCTTAGCATGAGCTGACAGTCACTGTTCTCTGCTCCAGGAAGAGCAGCAATCTGCAGTAATAAAATCACTCAGTTCTTGGTCTTAGAGTTGATGTGGGACTGCTGCAGTATCACATTGATGCTGCAGCATAGAAGTGAGTATGAAGATTTGTTTATGTAGCCTCACCCCCAAAGGAGCCGTTTGGTAATTTTGGGTGCTCTGTTCTGTGCCTCAACCCCAAGAACAACCTTGGCCCCTCTGACACATCGGGTTGAATAATTAAAAGTAAAAATGCAGTAACACAGACTGTAGCAAAGAAAACAAGTATTTTACTTAAGACTCTTAAGTAGAGATGGGCCTAACACCCCCAGGTTCGGTTCACACCAGAACTCTCGAACATCACAAAAGTTCGGACCCAAACCCTATTAAAGTCTGTAGGATTTGAATTTGAAAAATCAAAATTCCCCATTTTGAAGGCTGATATGCAAGTTATTGGCAATAAAAAGAGTATAGGGGCCCGGGTACTGTCCTGTGGGACATGTATCAATGCAAATTGTTTTTTTAAAAAGGACAGGAGCAGTAATTTTAACGATGCTTAAAGTGAAACAAATCCTTTAAATATAGTACCTGGGGGGTCTCCTTAGCCTGCCTGTAAAGTGGCTCATCTGTACCGCGTATAGAGCATGCTGCAGCAAAACTAAAATTTATAAAGAAAAAAAAATGAGATTTAAGTTGCCAGCCAACCAATACTATATCCGACAATACAAAAATGTAAAGAAAAAAAAATGGCGTGGGGGGTCCCTCACCAATCTATATGAGGCCCCACCAGGAACTTATGGCCCCAGGCAAAAAAAGGGAAGAGAATGAACTTTTCTCGTGTCAGTCTGCTCCCTTCAAATCCTGGAGCCACAGGCCTAGAAATTGTGTGGCACAACAGTTTGTAAGAAATACAATAATCAATATCTAAGTAGAGTTCCCTTAATGTGAGTGAATATTATGCGCTGAGTCCTTTAGGTGGGGGGGAAGAGGAGATGTGGCAAAGTCCTTGTAGTGTAAATGTCTACAGTCTTAAGCTAGCTCAACAAGGGTCCAGAGAGGATTGTTGTGCAATGGTGACCAGCAATGAAGGATAGCATATGCAAAGTATTTCTTTTGGAAGCTGTCATTTATAGAGATGGGATAATGGTGTCTGCATGCTATGTCTATGTAGTGTGTACACAGGGTGGGCATCTGCCTGTTCACCAATCCTGATGATACCAAGGCTCAATGGAATGGTATGTCCCTGGACAGGCTCATGAAGAATCTGCAACCAGTGAAGGGTGCCTGGTCGTGCACCTGGCGACACTGGGATTAAGCTGGGTCTGTACCAGTGGCGATGAGAGTGACCCCTGACAGTCACTCAGTTGACAGGGACTGGTAATGGCAGATCAGCCTGCAGGTGTAACACTCACTTACTGGAGTCTCTCCACGCTGTCCGGGCCGTGGTGCCTGCTCACATTAACTTTAGTGGCGGGGACCCTGCTCTCAACTGAAGGCCATGTTCCCAAAAGAAAGACTCCTCCCCGGACCAGGCTATTAAAGTCTTCATCCAGCATTCTGCTCTCTCCCATCTGACTGGAACTTTTAGTCTGCAGCAGTCTGGCTCCAATGCAAATCCTGGCTCCTCGGACTACATATCCCCCAATGCTCTCAGCTGTGGTCTCTGCTTGCTCTGTATTCAGGAGATGATGGCACAGGCGTACTAGAGGAAACAGGCTCAGTGCAGCTGGTGTTACAGAATGTCCCAGCATGACAAGGGCAAAGCTAGGCAGCACCTGGCTACATTTATGTACCCCAAAGGTCTCCAAAATCTTTGTTTTGATCTTCGAGAACCTTTAAAGGGGACCCCACCCCCATTTTAACAAGTTCTTTGGGCCTGGTCACAAATGGCATCCACATCATCCTCACTAAATCTCAGAAAACATTACATTCATTTTTTCTCTTGAGATCTCATACAATCTTGACAAGAACTCCTTGGAAGGTATTGGTGATGTAGCCTTTTTAGGAGGAAGTTGTGAGTCCAGGGCTACCTTACCAATCCCTCAAGAGACTAAGATGTAGGATCCAAATAATTGTAACAGAACTATTATTTGAATCAACAGATAACTTGCAGATGATTTGGGAACAGCATGCAAAGGTGCATTCACCATCTATTTTTACTGTTAAGTGTGTGTGTGTGGGGGGGGGGGGGGTTGCAGAAGGTTTTTTTTTATCTTAATGCATTCTATGCATGCCTGAGCTAAAAGGGTTGTAAAGTCAGAAGGTTTTTCTATGCATTAAGATAAAAAGCCTTCTGTGTGCAGCAGCCCCCCTGAGCCCCTTTTCTGTCCAGCGATATCCACGAGTGCCTCAGCCCTCCGGGGCTCTCCCTCCTGACTGGTTAAGACACAGCAGCAGCACCATTGGCTCCCGCTGCTGTCAATCAAACCAGCTCAAGTGCCCCCACAGCAAGCAGGTTGCTGTGGGGGCACTCAACAGGAGGGAGGGGCCAGGAGCTCCAGCCAGGGACCTGAGAAGAGGAGGATCTTGGCTGCCCTGTGCAAAACCACTGCACAGAGGAGGTAAGTATAACATGTTTGTTATTTTTTAAAAAACCACAAGACTTTACAATCACTTTAAGAATGAATTTCTTTAAAGCGCATGCCAGTAGCGTAACTAGAACCTTCAAGGCCCCGATGCAAGAAACCATAAACCCTGATGGAGCCCTTCCCTCACAGCCTGGTGGCAGAATGCCAGGGCCGGTCGCAATTGCGATGTTTATGTGGTAGTTCTGCCACTGGTGTCGGTAGTTTTTGATTTTTATTTAATTTTTCTACCATTTGCTTTATTCATTTTTCCTGACAGACTCCATGGCAGTAGACGTATGGGTTAACCCCACCTCCACTCCTCCCCTATAGGACCCCATTCCATAAATCTTTGCTCTGAGCCAGAGACCGCATTCCTTTTTTGTCCTCATCCTGGTCCAGCCAGGTGACTGGCTCATTTCCAATAGACCGAAAGATGCTTACTTTTATGAGCCCAGTGTAGAAGACTTTCGCAAGTTCTTCGGTTTGTTGTAGGTCAAGACCAACTCCAGTTTGCTTGTCTACCAATTGGGGTTTCAACATCACCCTGTGTGTTTTAAGGATCTTATTGGTTGTTAAGGTCTTAATCAAAGCAAGGAGCATACGCCTGCATGGTTACTTGGATGCTGTTCTCCTACTGTCCCAAGACAGAGGGCAGCTGCTCCTCAAAATTCAGCTGGCAGCTGACTCTGGAAAAGAGACACCTGGAGCCCACTCTGTCTCATGTGTGCCTCGGGGCTCAGTTCGATATAATCAACAGGACCATTGCTTTGTCTCTGGATCCCAAAGTTCTGGAACAGAATACTCCTGGCCCTGCCTATCTGTGTGCCTTTTAGTGTCTAAAATGATCGACACTAAGGTGTCTACAGATCCAATAGTCAAGTGGACGATCCGGAGAACGTGGCCCTTCGGAAAGGGTGTTTCTCCAGAAGTGAGAGCTAGGAAGCAGAATTCAGGTCATCTACATAACCTCAGTCATGAGAGTGAGTCCCCTGGTGGCTGCAATGCAGAAACTGGCTCATTTTTCCATTCCATTGCCCCATTTCCTGGTTCACAATCACATTCGATACCGCCAATATGGGTTGGGAGGCTTGCTGCCTGTCAGGAATAGCTCAAGGCAAGTGGGGCTGTCAATTTCACAAGATTGTGTCAATTTCACAAGATCCTGAAACTCCGGGCAGCCTTCTGCACCCTACAGGCCTTTTATAATATAGTCAAGTGGAGCGTCAGTGCTCTTAGGCTAGTCAACACTACAGCGGTCTCCTACGTTAAAAGACAAGGGGGGACTCACAGCCTGTTCTCTATTACAGGAAGCAAAGCCAATTATGTTTCGGACTCAGAAGAATCAAGCCTACATCTTAGTGGCTTATTTCCACAGAGGCCATAATATTCTAACAGACTTTCTTTCCAGAGTCCAGTTGGACAATACGGAATGGTCTCTACATGTGGAGATTTTTCGGGCACAAATGGCCTGGCGGATCCTTGGAAATGCAGCGGGTCCTGTGCGTTTCTTGAAGTCCTGGTCATCCTCGGGTTTCTACGAAAGCCCTGAACAGAAGTTGTGAAGGTAGTGGCAGTGATACCTTATTGGCCAATTTGGCCATTGTTCCCCTTGCTAGCACTGTTCAGCTACCACAACCCAGTGCCCCTTCTCATCAGGCCAGACCTTCTGTCACTGGGTGAGTTTCTACACCCATGTCCAGCATGGTTACATCGGACGGTCTGGTTCTTGATATTGGAGGTCTTCGGCTGCTTTCCCAGAGTCATCTCTCTCTTTCTCTTGAATAGGAGAGTGAACACAAACAAAGTTTACGGGAGAATCTGGTCAAAGTCTGTGCAGTACATGTCTGCTGCTGACAGATCATATACTAATCTACAAGTTCTAAATATTCTGGGCTTCCTCCAGTCGGATTTAGATCTGGCTCTATCGATCATCTCCTTCAGAGTACAAGTATCAGCCTTCACAGGTGTTTTCAGGTCTAGGCATCTTTCCTGTCCAACAATTCTTCAAGGGAGCAACTAGGTTCAGACCTCTGAGTAAGCGGAGGTTTTCTAAATGGAATCTCCCTCTTGTTCTCAACTCCCTCTTGGGAATTGGAGTGGAGTGTTCTAGGACTGTCTCATTTAAAGTCTCTCTCTCATGTTTGCCTTTCTCCTGGCTATTACGTTGACATAAAAAGCCTCAGAGGTTGATTCACTGGTCATGGAGAACTTTTCTTAACGTTCTTCCAGTTCGAGCAGTGATTTTACCTATGTTTGACTCAATTTCCATGGGTACATAAGTCTTTCATGGGAACCAAGAAATTGTTCTGCCAACCTTTGGGGTACTAACTTGCGTTGTGGGAGAGGTCGCCCTGTGGCTTAGGTGCTTAAAGCGCATGTCTAGTAAACAGGGAATCCTGATTTTGACTCTTAGCAGTGCCTTCCTTTGGTTCAGGGAATCTCTCAGATATTGTGAAGTTACATCTACAAGCTAGAACTTCCTGTTCATCTAGGTTTCCGGAAAAAACAAAGAGAAACGTGCCTCATCTAGGACGATTGTGGCATGGATTGTCTGCGCCATCCGACAGGCTCACAGAGCTGAGGGCTTGGCTTCTTTGGGGATGGTGACTTCTCACTCAACCAGGAGTGTGCCCACATCCTGGGCGGCTTTGCAGCATGCGGTTCCCAATGTAATCAGTAGGGCGACCTTGTGGTCCCCGATCAATACATTTATGGCTCATTATTGTGTAGAGCCGGCCTCTTTATCTTCTATTAATTTTTGGTTTAAGATTCTGTCTGTGGATAGTGTCAATTAAACCCTTTTCAATTGCCCGTCCAGGTGTTTATGGTTAGTTATGTCCCATACGTATGCTGCCATGGAGTCTGTCGGGAAAACTGAAAATTTCCTATCAAATACTTACCGTAATTTTCCTTTCCTGATAAACTCCATGGCAGCAGGAGTTCCCACCCAGAGTCATGAGTAGGCTATTTAGGTAACGCGGCCTCTGGCTCAGAACAAAGATTCATGGGAGTGGGGTCCTTTAGGGGAGGAGTGGAGGCGGGGTTAACCCATACGTATGCTGCCATAGAGTCCAACAGGAAAGGAAAACTATGGTAAGTATTTGATAGGAGGAAATTTTCCGGTTTTTTTTACAATTTTTTAGGAGCCCCATTTAGGGGGCTTTGGTGAAATTAGGAGTCTAAACAGACCTGTGATATTCCAGCTTTGAGACAGAGGAAGGAGATGGAGGACACAGCTTTCCATCTCCTTCTCTGAAGCTTCAGCTGCACAGAATAAATGGAGAGGAATAGCTTTACAGACCTTCCCATTCATTCACATACTGAAGCATTATAAACGCAGTTCACTATGTTTCAGTTATGAATAGACAGAGTCAGTGATCAGTACGGAACACCTGACTCTCCATTCAGGAAAGGCTTCGTCCTGACAGATCCCCCGCAGCAGCCGGGAGTGGGGAACCTTGCAGAGCTGTAGGGATGGTGGGGGGGGGGCAGGAATACACACAGGGGGACCGGAGAGCACACGGGGGGGGCAGCAAAAGGAGCTGCATAGGAGGAGCTGTGGGGGCAGCTGCATATAAGGGAACCAATCTCTTCATCCCCCCCGCTTCTCCTCCTCTCCCTCTCAGAGGCATTCAGCGGCTGCTGGAGGAAAATGGGGAGATGGGTTCCTCTATGCCGGTGTTTTTCAATCTTTTTCCAGTCAGGGCGCCCTTGAAAATATTTTCAGTCTGGAGGCACCCCAGTTTAAGGTTTGGTTCACATTACTCCGTGTCACAGAATACGTGCAAAATTGCACGTGTTCCTGACACGCAGACAAACATGCAGGGGTGTCATTCATTCTTGATGGTATTCTTACATAGGCAAAACAGGGTGCATTTTTGGTGCAGCACAATTAAAGAAAAAAAAATATGGGAATATGTTCTCTGTGTTTCTGTGGGGCAGCCCACTGAAATGAATTTGCTGCCCTATACGCAGCACACAGCTAAACAGATGTGAACCAAGCGCCTGTTCACATGTGAGGTTGAGGGGTGGTAAAATCGCATGCTTTAACTGTGTTTTACCACCCCCAACTGTACATCAGATTCTGCAGCTGGGGGTGGACACATGCTGTGAATGGGGCTGCACTACAACCACCCCGCAATTGTGTGCATTGCACGCAGTTGCATCATAGTGATGATGAATTTAGGGGGTTAAAACAGGCAGTGAGGAGGCAACATATTGGCTTTTCACCGGCTGTCAAATGTCTCTGAAAAGCGATATGAGCATGGATCGCTTTTCAGAGTAACCGCATTCTCTTGCTGGTACTATGAACAAGCCGTAAAAAAAAAATCACTTCTGATTGTACACATATAGTGGGTCAGGATTAAAAGTAATGTGCACAAACAAACGTAAACATACATGTATGCACATACACACACATATGCATATACATATATAAGCACACACGTACACACACACACACACACACACACACACATATATATATATATATACATATACTATATATACACATATATAAGCATACACATATATAACTACCAGACATCTCAAGTCTCCCGCAAGTCGCGGGAGACTCCCGCTATCCGCCCTGAGCTCACGGACACCCGCGAGCTCAGGGCAATATCCCGGCTCTGTGTGTGAGTCAGTCTGAGACTGAGTGAGTCAGATGAGATGACTCATCGATCGATGCAGGCAGGAGTGTGACAGCTGTCAGCAAGCTGAGCCTGCACAGACATCACGTCGGAGCCGAAGTAGATCCGGCTCTCAGGCGGAGTGATATGAGTCATGCACTCCGCCTGTGGGAGGAGCTGCAAAGAGCAAGAAGCGGCTTTGCTCTCTACTACAGCCACATTCTACTCCAGGAGGCATTTTGGCGCGCGTGGGACTGTGACACTATGACACCCCACTCTGTGCCAGTACCAGCAAGTGACCAGGCCAGTACCAGCAAGTGACCAGCACCAGTGACCAGGCCAGTACCAGCACCAGTGACCAGCACCAGTGATCAGGCCAGGACCAGCACCAGTGACCAGGCCAGTACCAGCACCAGTGACCAGGCCAGTACCAGCACCAGTACCAGCACCAGTGACCAGGCCAGTACCAGCACCAGTGACCAGGCCAGTACCAGCACCAGTGACCAGGCCAGTACCAGCACCAGTGACCAGGCCAGTACCAGCACCAGTACCAGCACCAGTGACCAGGCCAGTACCAGCACCAGTGACCAGCACCAGTACCAGCACCAGTGACCAGGCCAGTACCAGCACCAGTGACCAGGCCAGTACCAGCACCAGTACCAGCACCAGTGACCAGGCCAGTACCAGCACCAGTGACCAGGCCAGTACCAGCACCAGTGACCAGCACCAGTGACCAGGCCAGTACCAGCACAAGTGACCAGGCCAGTACCAGCACCAGTGACCAGGCCAGTACCAGCGCCAGTAACCAGCACCAGTGACCAGGCCAGTACCAGCACCAGTGACCAGCACCAGTGACCAGGCCAGTACCAGCACCAGTGACCAGCACCAGTGACCAGGCCAGTACCAGCACCAGTGACCAGCACCAGTGACCAGGCCAGTACCAGCACCAGTGACCAGGCCAGTATCAGCACCAGTGACCAGGCCAGTACCAGCACCAGTGACCAGGCCAGTGACCAGCACCAGTGACCAGCACCAGTGACCAGTCCAGTACCAGCACCAGTGACCAGCACCAGTGACCAGGCCAGTACCAGCACCAGTGACCAGCACCAGTAGCAGCACCAGTGACCAGGCCAGTACCAGCACCAGTACCAGCACCAGTGACCAGGCCAGTACCAGCACCAGTGACCAGGCCAGTACCAGCACCAGTGACCAGTACCAGCACCGGTGACTAGGCCAGTACCAGTACCAGCACCAGTGACCAGGCCAGCACCAGTACCAGCACCAGTGACCAGGCCAGTACCAGCACCAGTGACCAGCACCAGTGACCAGGCCAGTACCAGCACAAGTGACCAGGCCAGTACCAGCACCAGTGACCAGGCCAGTACCAGCGCCAGTAACCAGCACCAGTGACCAGGCCAGTACCAGCACCAGTGACCAGCACCAGTGACCAGGCCAGTACCAGCACCAGTGACCAGCACCAGTGACCAGGCCAGTACCAGCACCAGTGACCAGCACCAGTGACCAGGCCAGTACCAGCACCAGTGACCAGGCCAGTATCAGCACCAGTGACCAGGCCAGTACCAGCACCAGTGACCAGGCCAGTGACCAGCACCAGTGACCAGGCCAGTACCAGCATCAGTGACCAGCACCAGTGACCAGGCCAGTACCAGCACCAGTGACCAGCACCAGTAGCAGCACCAGTGACCAGGCCAGTACCAGCACCAGTACCAGCACCAGTGACCAGGCCAGTACCAGCGACCAGGCCAGTACCAGCACCAGTGACCAGCACCAGTACCAGCACCGGTGACTAGGCCAGTACCAGTACCAGCACCAGTGACCAGGCCAGTACCAGCACCAGTACCAGCACCAGTGATCAGGCCAGTACCAGCACCAGTGACCAGGCCAGTACCAGCACCAGTGACCAGCACCAGTGACCAGGCCAGTACCAGCACCAGTGACCAGCACCAGTGACCAGGCCAGTACCAGCACCAGTGACCAGGCCAGTACCAGCACCAGTGACCAGGCCAGTACCAGCGCCAGTAACCAGCACCAGTGACCAGGCCAGTACCAGCACCAGTGACCAGCACCAGTGACCAGGCCAGCACCAGCGACCAGCACCAGTGACCAGCACCAGTAACCAGGCCAATACCAGCACCAGTAACCAGGCCAATACCAGCACCAGTGACCAGGCCAGTACGAGCACCAGTGACCGGTACCAGCACCAGTGGACCAGTACCAGCACCAGTGACCAGTACCCGCACCAGTTACCAGACCAGTACAGTACCAGCACCAGTGAACAGTACCAGCATCAGTGACCAGCACCAGTGACCAGGTATACTGATTACATTTCATTTCATTATTCTCTGGTAGTGTTAAATTGGAAAGGGGGGTGCGGCGCAGGCGTGCGTGGGGGGGGGGCGGCGGCATGTGGGGGGGGGCTCACCTCCCTGAAATGACTTTGCCACCTCCCTGAAATGAGTTTTTGCAGGTTGGGATGTCTGAACTACACACATGCACATATGCACACACACACACATACATACATACATGCACACACATACATATATAAATGCACATATGTACACACATATATACACACACATGCACACACGTACATATATAATTGCACATACATAAAGATAGCCTTTTTAAAAATGGCAGAGTACTGTACCTTAACTTCCTGCCAGGTATTGCACTGTAGGGGGAGGCAGAGAGCACAGCACACACTGTGCTTTCACTTTCCAATGTGTGAGCAGCTCCCTAAGTACCGATTTACAGTTCGGCTGAGGATCGAGGAGCTCAGTCTCAGCCGCTCCTCCTCTCTAGGCATACAGGGGGCCTTCTCAGGCCCCTGGCAGCATGGGGCCCTGTCGCGGCGGCGACTCCTGCGACCCCTGTACGTCCGCCCCTGGCGCATGCAGCAAGAGAGGTCAGGGATGGTTTGTTTTGAAGTCATTTTTTCTTGGTAAGAAACTGTAGGTAATTTAATGTCCATGTTTCATGCATTTTGTTTTTCGAGAAGGAGACTGGTTGTCAAAGTGTATCTTCACTGCATCTAAGCACCACATACCAAAAACACTATTTAATTAATTTTTTAGTATTTAAAGCAAACTCCCCCATCCATCCATGTCTCCATGCTTTATTTAGTTGAGAAATCACTTTGAAGAAAAAAACCCTAGCATTTCTGGCTGTGGCCATCTTGAGTAAGGGAAAATGATTCATGTAGCTTTTACTTCCTGGGATCCATCTGCCCTTAGTTCAGGCGTGCATGCAGGAGCTTGTGCTAAGCTGAGAAAACTCCTCCTCCTCTCCTGAAGACTCCTGGCAAGTATGACATCACATGCCTAGGCAAGAAACCAGGAAGTAACTGAAGAAATGTAAAAAAAAGAAATAAATAACAACAAGTAAATATGATATACTTTCATATCTATTACCTAATGCTAGCAGTATGAGGATGAAAAATAATTAATGTTGATTGGGAGAGTGAAGTTCCTTTTTAAGCACAAAACCCTGCCAATAATGCACTTTTAATTCACTCCCATTGAAGTCTATAGGGCCAAAAAAGCAAAAGTACATACACCTTTTCAAAAATCACACAACACCGTGTTACATTGATGTACATAGGCACCATAAGGAATAATGTCACTTCCAATGTCATGCATTGCAGTGTGATGGCAGAAACTGGAAAAATCGCACTAACGTGAACAAGGCCTTTCTTCTTTTTAGATGCTAAATATTGTTCTGCACAGTACCTTACATCATTTCAAGTATAATTAAAGGCATCATTTTTTTTTTCGGTTTGGATAGAGTGGAGGGGGAGTAGAGCTCCTGTTTTTATTGCTATCGGTGGCCCCGTTAAGGTGATTTACCCTCTCTATTTATCCTATTTACCATTATCATTAAAAGTAAAAGAAAATCCCAATTTTTGGGTTGTCACCAGAAAAGTAATAGAGAGGAAATCTTCCAATGGGTAAAATAATTTTGGTGACCTGGGGGTCCCCAAGAAATTCCCTTGATTCACAAAGATTTCCTCTCACTTCCAGTTTGGCAATGGGACAGGAAGTGAAGGGAAATCACTGCAATGGAACACAAATGGCAAAACATTTTCCTGGTGCCTCCATGGCAGCATACCAATAATAGAGCTCCGCCTTGACTCCTCCCTCAGGACCAGTGAATAGCATAAATTAAAGACATAGTCCCTCCCCCAACATTCTCCTTTTTTTTCCTCATACCTCTTGGACAGCAAGGGTGAACATTTCTTTAGAAACAGTCTGCAGGCAGGCTTCTTGGTCTTCTCATCACACGTTTCTCAAATGTTACTGTATTGACCCAGGAGCTCTTACAACTGTAGAGTTTGGAAGAAAAATAGTTTGCACGACTATGTCCTTGCCTAAATAAAATTTCTCTGTTAGCATTACACCCACCCATGTAAGCTGGTTATTTATCTTTGGTATGCTGCCATGGAGTCAGCAGGAAAATGGAAAATTGTATCATACTTACCATAATTTTCCTTTCCTGGTGCCTATTCATGGCAGCGCACACTCCCACCCTCGGTATTCTATATTATGGAGAATGTTGGGGGAGGGACTACTTCTTTCATTTAAGCTTTTTACTGTTCCTGAGGGAGGAGTTGAGGCGGAGCTCTATCATTGGTATGCTGCCATGGATAGGCACCAGGAAAAGAAAATTATGGTAAGTATGATACAGTTTTCCGCTTTTTAACAGGGGTTATAACCCACCCTTACTCTTTTCAAAATGAAAAAATATATATATGTAGCACTGCCCCCTTTAGCAGTGTTTTTCAACTCTGGTCCTCAGGGCCCACTAACAGGCCAGGTTTGCAAGAAAACTGAAATACATCCCAGGTGATATAATTTGCTGCTCAGTGATTGCAGTATTTTAGTCTGCATCTCCCCAAGGTAATACTTAAAATCTAGCCTGTTAGTGTGCCCTGAGGACCGGAGTTGGGAAACACTGCCCTAGAGGACTGCTGAGAATTACGTTTTCTGGATTCCTCTGGGTTACCCTTAGCAACTGACAGCAGATAAACAGCAATGAAAGTTCTTGGCTCAGTCAATAATCAATCCAGGGGGTTGGTTTTGTGGTTTTATTGAGAACTGGGATAGGAGAAGGGATGAGTGGGATACTCCAACTGACAACTATTCACAATGATGAGGACAACTGACTTTAGAATGCGGCAAGGCCGCTGCTTCACCCTGCCACTGAAGTGAAGATAGATAAAGTGTTCCTGCTTGAATTACTCTTCAGGGTTCTAACTTGGCACCCCCTTTCTCCCTTGCTGTGTGTGCATACACCCGTCCATTGATTCTCCACTGAAGTGGTCCCCTTCCTGGGCAGACCCCCGGCAAGCTTCCCTGTACTCACGGACACTGTTTTTCCCAATGTTGCTCTGCCTCCAACTCCACCAGTCAGCTTTCATGGACCTCCTGGCTCAGCTTTAAACTCCTGGTTTACAAAGCGGACCGCCTGTGACCACCATCCATAGCAGTAGAAGGAGAGACAGCCGTACCCTCCTTCTGGGTCTTGACTTCCCACCCAAAGACCCCCTCCCACATGTGCCCTTGGCTTTTATAGCCTATCCCAGGATGCACCACTCTCTGTGCCAACCCACTGGGACAGCTACAAAAGCCTGTGTCATTGGCTGGGTTTCCTCCACTGTCCAACAGGCCTCCCTATTGGACACAGTGGGGACACTCCCTCAGACCAGATGAATTACACATGGACACATGCAACAGGCCTAACTAATGATCAGGCTCCCCTGATAAGCAGACAGACCGAACTTTATTACACGTGTCTAGCACCTATCTAGGAGGGTGCTACATATAGTTCAACTTTAAGTAATCCTTTTCCCAGGCACTTGTATCTTTGATTCAGGTCTCCAAAAACAAATTGTCTTAAAAATAAAACTTTTTTAGAGTCATGCTAAGAACCAACATCATTCTCTTTACAGGGTCCTACGAGGAGCGGGCAGTATTTAACAAGGCAATTGACAAGTTGTTACAGAGTCCTTTTGTGGATTTTGAGAAAAAATTGCAAATTTTCCGAAGAAAAGAGGAACATAAACCACATCAAGGAACGGGACTGCGTGGAGCATTTTCTTTGTTCCAGAAGCCAATGCTTGGACAGGACATAAATATGATACTAAGCCTAAAAAACACAACATCAGGAAGTATCAAAGTGATTGTGAACATTACCGCATCCAGCATTCTGTATACTGGAAAACACAAGCATGAGATCTGGGCAGATGCAAAGGCTCTTCCTCTGCAACCTAATGAAGGTATGGATATGCCTTCAAGAGTTCATAGTCATTATGGTAGTGATTTTTAGGTACAAGACATCTAAATACACAGACCAAATACATGCAGTATATATATGTTCAGATCTGCAACCATGGGACAAAAAGAGCAGACGGTTGAGTCGCGATTTTACCACCCAACTAAACAAGGGCACACAATTGCTCAGGGCTGTACACATGCTACGGCCTCAATGGTTTGGTTCGAAGTCGAGGATAAATTTAGCAGCATGTTGCATTTTCCAAAACGTGACTCATTCAGGCTGATAGAACTGCATTGCAAACGTTCTGCACATGGTTGCGGCGTGGGCGTGGAGGGTCAGCCTTTTTAGAGTTTAAACAGGCAACATTCCTTTGAAAAGCGATCCACTGGATGTTTTTTGTGGAGCGGCAAGGGCTGCCACATGTAAGACCCAGGGCCGTCTTTAATATTGATTGGACCCTGCGCAAACATTTTCTTGGGCCCTCCTGAATCCATTAATCCACTATTTGTGGGCTCAAGGGGCAGCTTCTTTGGGCCCCACACCAATGACTGGGCCCAAGGCATCTGCCCCTTTTGCCTGTGTTAAAAAAACGGCCCTGGTAAGACCGATCCTTAAGTGAGCTGTTTTAAATGACAACCTGAGATTTACACAGCAAAACCAGGCAGATGAAAACATTTTCTCTCTTACAGTTATATACTGTGAGAGATACAGTGATGTCCTCTTTCCACCTCCAGGTTGCTTAAAGTGATTGTAAACGATCACCTTGTAAACATCCCATTCAGTTTAAAATAGAAATGAAAGGCAAAACATTTTTTGTATAGATATAAAAAACATTATAAATACATTTTTCCCTTTTTTATAGGTGATCACATTCCCTCTGTTCTCAGCTGCATAAGAGCTGGGAGGAGGAGAAGCAGGAGCATACTGAGCTTCTCAGTAAATTGCTGTGCAGCTAGGTGGTGTCAGGACAAGTCTGATCATTGGAGGAGAGCATACTGAGTTTGCAGGATAGCTATAGAACTGACCACGGTGAGCTCTCCTGCTTAGTGTGGTCAGTTTGTAATAGAAAAGCAAGGGGACTGGCAGAAACACCAGGGATTTCATACAAAGGAAGCAATACAAAGAGAACAGAACAGGATACTTTCTCATACAAGTACATGGTACAGTAGGTCTATATCAGGAATATAAAGTGTTGGGGTAGCAAACGCTTTAATAAACATCAAAGGAGCAGCAGGAGACTGATGAGGTCATCTCTCTGCTCACAATGCTCTCTTATTCTTTCAGTATGCTCCTTTATGGGGGTATGGGAGACCTCCCCCCCCCCCCCCCCCGGCTTTTTGGACAGTAAATAAGCAAGATTATGACATCATCGTCCTGCCTTCCCACCTCGTGCAAGTAGAGCCCCCCTGGCTTCTGTTGAGAAGCTGTGACCCAGAGCTTTTGGCTCATGTCCAAAAAGGGATCATTTTGGGGATATTCACCCTGTCCTGGCCATTTTATTTTAACAGATGCAGACACATAGGGAACGGGTCATGAAAAAAGGATCTTGTATTATCTAGGCCCTGCCCCTCTCTGCTATCTGAGCCTCTCTATTGGTCCTTTCATATGCGGCAGATTTTTTAAAATAATAAAAAGATTAACTCTAAAATATAGATTTCTAGGTATGTCATGCTTGCACTGTGAAATCTGTGAAACATTGCCATCATTTCCATTTTCTTAATTGTTCCCAGAAAAACTCATATCCATCGCCCTGACATATGCCATGTATGAGAAATATGTGAGTGAAGACAACGTGATTCGTATGACGGCTTTGTGTGAGGTTGAAGGGACAGAGGAACGTATTTTACTGGAAATGGATGTAATCTTTTCAAAGCTTTCAGTCAGCGTCCAGGTAACATGATTGCAAACCATGCAGTGGAAACTTTTTGTATGCAAACATTTATGTTAGCCATAAACCCCTAGCCATTTTGATTTGTAACAGAGGTAATGACTGCAAAGGACACCAATGGTATCACGGAGTATTAAAAAAATAAAAAGACGTTTTCTTTTATTCCCCAGGTTACCAAGTACATATATCACTTAGTCCCATTCAATTTAGTGGCCCCATTGCAGGTCTTGAAATCAAACTACTTCAGCGCAATTTCAAAGCCGAACATTACTGCACTGTGCAATGCTGCTTTAATTGCAGCATTATAATAATAATAAATTCAGTAAAAAGTAGTGCAGGAACCTTTCAGTTGCGGCGATATGAAAGGTTCCATTGCAGGCAATTGGGTACGACTTGTCATGCAATTTGGAACTGTTATGACAAGTTGCACGAGTGTGAACGGGGTTAAAAGCACCCCTTTTGCTGGCTTTAGCTCCACCCCATACTGAGGCCCAATTTATGAATGGTACTGTGCAGGGAGGTACAGCCAGAAACTGCACGCTCTCTAAGGCTAGGGTTACATTGATGCAGTGCAGGAAACGTTGTGATCTGTGCACATTTCCTGCACATCAATTAACTTGTACTGCCCTAGCAATCCACAGCAGGTGTCAGTTCAATGTTATTAAGCAGTATTGATATTCCCATTGCACACTTTCCTGGATAAGGCCCCTTTCACACAGGCGGGCCGTTCAGATCCACCTGTCCGTTTTTTTGGTGGATCTGAACGGTCCCCCCATGCATCTCGATCGGATGTCAGCGGAGACATGTCCGCTGACATCCGATCCGTCAAATCTGGACGGATGGAAACCCTATTTTCCATCCGTCCAGCGGATTGGATCTGATGGGATCAGATGAGAACGGACCGACGGTCCGTTCCCATCCAATTTCCCCCATAGAGATGCATGGGTAACTGACAGCTGTGTCTCTGCACTCAGGGCGCAGACACAGCTGCCATCCTCCTGCTCAGTGGGGGATCGGCGGCTCGATGCCCCGCTGATAAAAACGGAATCCGTCCGACGGACGGATAGTGTGAAAGGGGCCTAAGGCTTTAGGAGTAGCAGGTGCTGTAGCAACAACCAGCTGGAACTGGAAACATCACAGATTCAATGTACATATTTGCTAGCACACCACGGAGTCTTTAATTGAAGAATGATCATTTCACAGAAGACATAGAACAACGTTTCGGAGTCACGCAGGACCACTTTATCAGGCATGTGATGATTTGTGATGTGCTGGCAAATATGTACATTTGAAGTACGTTACTGACACTTGGTCACAATTCAATATAAGCTTACTTGAAAAATGTTTCATGTTGTTAGTGCTGCCTGTTTGTCGACCATCTGTTTCCACAACTTCCTAGGTTCCCTGCATGCTTTGCAGTTTCTCCTCTACTATTTACTTTCAATTTCTAAAGACTACATATCCCATGGTACCTTGCTACCTGCAAGCAGTGATTCCTGTACGGGCTCAACCTCCTGAAACTCCTACTCTCAGCTTCTCTGCAGTTCAGAAGGCAGGCTCTGTGAAATGTGTGACCCAGCAATGCCTACTCACAGGGCATAGTGAATACGTGTCACAGAATTCAAGGAAGTAAATATATTTGGATCTTCACAAACTTCAAGATCATTCAGATATATGTCAGTTGGCTAGAAATAATTAAATACAATGTAAAAATTAATATAACATTTTACATTTGACCACGATTATAAAAAAAAAAATCTGATTAAGCTTCAAATTACACTTTAGATTTAAGATTCCTGATGATGAAAAATTGAACCTCCTTGACAGTATAACTAAAGGTTGTCAGGCATTCAATAGGGCGAATGCACCGCAACCAGGAGCTCGTCATTTGGCTCACAGTTGAGTCACAGCCTCATTGACTTGAATGGCCAACTTTGACAATGTCGCCTGTCAGCTCGATATGCCATGTTGAATTTGCTACAATACAAAGAATCACAGTTGCAGCATGTGAACAATCCCTATCGATCAGCAGCTGCAGCCAGTCAACTGGAGTGGCTACAGCTGCTGATCATTTTTCAACATGTCCCTTCAACAGAAGTCGATTGAACGATCAACTTCTGCCAACCAAGGTAGCCTACATACTAAATGAAATATGTCTGGTCCCTGCTTTACCAACCAATTTTTGATCAGTGTATGGATAGGAGAAAGTCCACTGTAAGTAAACATGCATAACAAGTGATGGGAATTTTGTATGCTTGGCCTCATCCTCACAAATACATGCCCAAGCCCCCTGACTGTTGAATTTGATTCTTTTTTTTACTGGCCACCCAGCTTCAGGTTGGTTTATTATCCAAGCTTGACCTCTATTATGTAGAGTGACAACCTGATCTTTAGGATGAGGACTATTTGTACTCGTAGATCTGAAGTGATGTGGGAGAAAGCAGAAATAGTCTACCTAATGAATATAAAAATACCCAATGATAAAACACAAGTAGTAATATAGCCCCTCTTTGCTGGTTCCTAATTGATGAATTTAATGATTTATTACAGGTTCCAAAACATATTGTTCTTAACAGAAGTGTCAAAGCAGATGTTATAATCACCAACACTTTACCTGAACCACTGAATGCCTGCTCAGTGCTCCTTGAAGGAGATGGACTTGTTAATGGAGTTCTGGAGAAGGAGTAAGTTATGTCCCAAGCAGACACAACAGTTTTTCTTATAACAACACTAAGGGCTCTTTCACACACTGTGTGCAGCAAACGGACTCCGCTTTTCTCAGCGGGGGATCAATCTGCCGATCCCCCACTGAGCAGAAGGATGACAGCTGTGTCTCCGCGCTGTGTGCGGAGACACAGCTGTCAGTTCCCCATGCATCTCTATGGGGGAAATCGAATGGGAACGGACCCGTCTGGCCGTTCTCATCCGATCCAATCCGATCCGCTGGACGGATGGAAAATAAGGTTTCCATCCGTCCAGATTTGACGGATCGGGTCGGATGTCAGCGGACATGTCTCCGCTGACATCCGATGCCCCTTAGGAATGCATGGGGGGACCGTTCAGATCCGCCAAAAAAACGAACAGGCGGATCTGAACGGTCCGCCTGTGTGAAAGGGGCTTTAGGCCCCTTTCACACATACGGTCCGTTCAGTTCATCAGTTCAGTTACGTCAAAATGTATCAGTTTTCCATCCGTTTTTCATCCATTTTTAATGCGTTTTTCGTCAGTTGTTATCCGTTTTTCATCCGTTTTTCGTCAGTGGTTATCTGTTTTTCATCCATTGTCATCCGTTTTTCATCCGTTCTCATCTGTTTTTCATCCGTTGTCATCCGTTTTTCATCCAATCCGTTTTTTTGACGGATGAAAAATAGGGAATTCATCCGTTCAAAAAAACGGACATTGACAAAAGCGGATGAAAATAGATGTTAACTGATGATCATCCGTTGTCATCCGTTTTTACATAGAGATACATTGATGTCCGTTTTTCATCCGTCAACGGATGGATGAAAAACGGACAAACGGACAGCATGTGTGAAAGGGGCCTAAGATTGTTCAGGTGATTATATTGAAGGCAGAACTACCCATTCAAAAATCAGCCTGATGTAGGAAATGGTAAAACAGAGCAATTTCCTTAGAGAAAGATATGAATCTCTATAAAAGTTTGCTATCCTTTCAGATAACATTACAGATGACCTTGAACATAGACATGTGCAGTCAGTTTTGTTACGTTACGAACCAAAATTTGGACAAAATTTGTATTATTCAGGGATTTGGATGTATCAGAATATCCGAATAACAATAGTAACAAATCTCAACAAAGCCAAAATAAATTTTAATGAAGCAAAGAAATTCATTTATTTCATTCAGATGTTTAAAGCATCTCAAGTAACGAATGTTCCAAAATTATTTCTGAATAGCTGGTTGTTAAGGAGCGAGCCGAGCGGCTGCTCAACTGCGACTCATCTGCTGTTAGTGGGCTTCCCCGCTGACAGCAGAATGTAAACCAAAGAAACAGCTCAGCATAGTTGGTTGTTAAGGAGCAGCCGGCTGCCGCATTTTTAACAAGTTTGACTCATCTGCTGGAAGCGGGGTTTTCTTTTCCCTTTTATTTGTTGAACTAGATGGACTTGTGTCTTTTGTCAGACTAACTGGGACCCCCCCCTCCAAAATCCATAAAAGGGCCTTTAGGTCTGGTATAGATTTTAAGAAGAACTCCTTGCAAAAAAAAAAAATAGCATGGGTTCCCCCCAAAATCTATACCAGACTCTTTTCTGTGCATGCAGTCCAACAGCCCAGGAAAGAGGGGGAAGGCTAGCGTCCCCCCCCCCCCGAACCATATCAGGCCACATGCTCTCAACATGGGGGGGTTTGGGGGAGGGGGTCTCCCCACAAGGCACCTTGTCCCCATGTTGATGAAGACAAGGGCCTCTTTCTCACATCCCTGGCCCCCAGGTCCCAGCCCCCCCATGTGAAGAGTATGGGGTACTCATTCACCAAAAAAATGTGAAAAGTAAATAAAAACACAAAGAACATTTTTTTTAAAGGCTTTTTATAAAAAAAAAAAAAAAATAATAAATAAACATATCCCACAATGTAAATCCAGTGTCAATCATGATGAACGCTGGCTACATACCTGCACGAAAAAAAAAATCCTGCTGCCCGCCGATTACTACCGATCCCATCCAGAGACACTTGCCAAATGACAGCCGCTTAAATATGGGGGCAGGGGCCACCCAGTGATGGGTGACCACGCCCCCTATGACATCATTTACAGGGTCACCGAGTGACATCATGGGGGTGTGGTCACCTAGGAGATCACATTAAAGAGAAAGTGAGTATTGTAGCTAGAACTTTATTTTATGGAACTTTCTGAAAAAAAAAAAAAATGTAAATGTGAAATAAAAAAACAATTATGATTAGGCTTCTGAAACCAAATTAATGTATGTAATTTCTTTTTTCAGGCTGCCAGCTTTAAATCCAGGTGAAAAGACCCAAGTCAGTTTCACACTCAGTCCCTCCAAGATCGGCAACAGGACATTGACAGTGACCCTCAATTCTGACAAGATGAAAAATGTTAAAAGTTTCTATCAGGTTTTCGTGACTGGGTCACCATGATTCTATAGACCTAACTGACATTTATTTTTTTACTGATCTAGCACTGCCTGTACAAGGAAAATATTAATTTGACATGAAGACTTGAAGTATTACTTACTGTAACACTAACAATAACACTGTGTCTAATACTAATATTAATAAAAAATGGTCACAACTTGGCAATTGCAAAAATCTGAATATTAAGAACTAAAACCTTGCTCCCAGCACAAAAAAAGTACCTTTGCAGTGGAACCTACCCTTACTGTACTGGGGGTTAAATTCTCAATAAGTCTAAGAGTAGAGGAATAAGTTGTAATACTTAC
This sequence comes from Pelophylax lessonae, assembly GCF_965119305.1. Taxonomy (NCBI): domain Eukaryota; kingdom Metazoa; phylum Chordata; class Amphibia; order Anura; family Ranidae; genus Pelophylax; species Pelophylax lessonae. The sequence goes on along the minus strand of NC_138778.1, from coordinate 53,458,393 downwards.
CTTGTTTCTTTCCATGGTAGGCTTCTTCCACACTGTTCAACACTTTGTACGAGAGGATGGTGAGGACCTAAAAACTTAAAGTAGAAGTCCACCCCAATGCTAAAATCTCGAAATCCACAGGCATCCATGATCTAAGACTAACCTATCTAGCCTTGTAAAGAAGAAATTGATATACCTTTTTTCAGGGCTTTTTTTCTCAGAGAATAGGTGCAGGTACTCCCCTCTTCTGAGTCACCCCTTGTCTCCACTCCCTACCCACCTCTGAGCGCTGTCCTTTGGTTCCACCCTCTGCCCACCTCCCAGTACCCCCCCACCCCCTTTAGAGAATACAGAATCAAGTATCATGTTGTGGTTCTAGGTAATTTGTATGGAATTTGTTAATGATAACTAGAAAAGCAGTAAAATAGATCCCCTGGAATCAGCAACAATAGACCCCCCCCCCAACAATAGATCCCCCTAGCAGCAATAAATCTTCCCCTGCAACAATAGAAAAAAACAGTAAAATAGATCCCCTGCAATCAGCAACAATAGACCCCCAACAACAATAGCCCCCAAGCAACAATAAATCCTCCCCTGCAACAATAGACCCCCCCCCCCCAACAACAATATCCCCCCCAGCAACAATGGTTCCCCCAAGCAACAATAAATCCTCCACTGCAAAAAAAAGCCCCACCCACAACTAAATGCCCGCCAGCAAAAATAGATCCCCCACTGGCCCCAGCTCCCCTTTGCCATTGCATACATTCAGACTGGAAGTTCCGGAACTCTGTTCCCCCACGTTCCCACTGAAAAAAAAGCCCTGGTTGTGACACCGTGACATGGCCCAACTGGACGGGGGGCTGGCTGGCGAGTGAAACACCTTGCAGAAACGCATAGCCCTGGTAAAAACACTGGTCACGACCTGAGTCGCAGTGTACCTCTGGTCCGCAGCACCCCCATTCCAAGATGGTGCGGTGGACTGCCCGGAGTGGTGCCCGTTCGGTTCCCAGGTGTAGTGAGTAGTGATCCACCAGCATCAATAGGCCCTTCAGTTCACCCCACTGGCCCCAGCACCCCTTTGCCATTGCATACATTCAGACTGGAGGTTCCGGAACTGCGTTCCCCCAGGTTCCGGCTGAAAAAAAGCACCGCCTTTTTTTAAGTCACCCTGGTTCGGTCTCCAGCCGCCGAAGCTCTGCAGAAGAGACAGCCAACAAATAAAAATGAATGGGAAGTGACATCATCCATAGAGTTACTATGGGGCTTCCGTTGCTGGTTGCCTCCTCTACACCTACACAGAAAACCCACTGCAGACAGCTCAGAGTGGGACCGGATTGGAGCGGCTTAAAAAAAGGTATGTATAGCAATTTCTTCTTTACAGGGCTAAATAGGTTTATCTTAGATCATGGATGCCAGTATATTTACAGATTTTAGTGTTAGGGTGGACTTCTACTTTAATGAACATTTGGCCCAGAGTGGCCCTACTTCAGGGTTATTTTTTTTCAATCCATCTTTACATTTTTTTTTAAAAGTACTGTCAGGGTGCCAGGAAACCAGATCACATGGGGCTGCAGGTAAAATAAAGCAGTTTATTGGAGCAAATAACAATAAATGCACAGCAAGAGTGAGGATGCGAGAGCAGGAACGAGCCGGGGTCAAGTCCAGAAGCGGGTAGTCATCCAAGCTGGTAGTCTACCGATGTGGGGTCGTCGGCCGATGTGGGGTTGAGAGCCAGGAGAGTGATCAACCAAGCCAGGTCATACACAGAGGAACATGGATAACAGAAGACTGCTAGCAGAGATGCACCTTAAAGCAGAAACGCAAGGGCAAGGACTGCAACCCATCAGGTGATAGATATAGTCAGGTGTGCAGCATCATCACTGTGCGACACCCAGGCAGCATGCATTTAGAGTTTATGAGAGGCAGCAGTCAGCACATGTCCAAGATGGCTGCCAACAGGAAGGCAAGGTAACACCTTGACAAGTACTTATAGAAGATTTATATTTTTCCTCTTTATTTTAAAATAATTGTATTTATTATCAGTTGAAAGTAAATGTTTTTGGGGGAAACGGACAGAATCCTCTTTTTCAGGACTTTGAAATGTAGGAGAATGCCTGACTGGACAGAGGAAAGAGTAGCCTCTACATGAAACTTTCTGTGTCTGCATTTCTGTTCCTACTATGCCATCTATATGGATTGAAGTAGAGGGATTCTGACCCCCCCAATTACCTGTTGGTTTTAAATTGATAATAAAAGTAAATTCCTTTTTTTCGTTCATTGACGGACGCAGCTCCTGCTATTCATAACCATTGGGTTATACTACACCTTACAGGACACATGGCTGTTAACCATTTCAGCTTCTATTCAATTATGTAGCCAGAGCTCTGTGTGCGTTGCATTGGTTTTTTTATGTTTTTTTGGAGGATATACTGCTGGTTCAGGCTAGAAGCTTCACAGACCCATTACCTGTTTACTGTCCTCCACTAATCTTGAGCAGTTAGCTGTTTGTAAGACCATTTTTATTTCGGAAATTGGATGTGCTGCTGTCTTCTGTCACTTAGTTGTACTTTCAAAGAGGATTACTGACATGATCTTGCAGAGCTGGTTTAAATAGAGTGGTGCAGCTCTGCGATACTATACACTTTTACACAGGGTTTAGCCATGAACTCCGTCCCTGACCATCTCCTAAATCAATCATGTCTGCAATCTCTGACCATCTCCTGTACCGTGTCTGCAGTCTCGGACCATCTCCTGTACCGTGTCTGCAGTCTCGGACCATCTCCTGTACCATGTCTGCAGTCTCGGACCATCTCCTGTACCATGTCTGCAGTCTCGGACCATCTCCTCTACCGTGTCTGCAGCCTCAGACCATCTCCTGTACCGTGTCTGCAATCAGGGCCGGCCTTTGGTGTTTAGGCGCCCCCCATCCTCACCCCTCGCCCCCTGGTCATCTAAACACACACAAAGAGGAAAAAAAAATTGTAACCAATAAGAGATGCAGGGGCTGTGGGCATGGGGCAGGAGTCACAGGCATGGTGCAGGAGATGCAGGGGCTGCAGGCATGGTATAGGAGATGCAGAGCGGCGGGCATGGTACATGCAGGGCTGTGGGCATGGTACAGAAGAGGCAGTGCTGCGGGCATAGTGCACAAGATGCAGAGGCTGCAGGCATGGTGCAGGAGATGCAGGGGCTGCAGACATGGTGCAGGGGCTGCGGGCATGGTGCAAGAGATGCAGGGGCTGCGGGCATGGTACAGGAGATGCAGGGGCTGCGGGCATGGTGCAGGAGATGCAGGGGCTGCGGGCATGGTGCAGGAGATGCAGGGGCTGCGGGCATGGTGCAGGAGATGCAGGGGCTGCGGGCATGGTGCAGGAGATGGAAGGGCTGCGGGCATGGTGCAGGAGATGCAGGGCCTGCGGGCATGGTGCAGGAGATGCAGGGCCTGCGGGCATGGTGCAGGAGATGCAGGGCCTGCGGGCATGGTACATGCAGGGCTGTGGGCATGGTACAGAAGAGGCAGTGCTGCGGGCATAGTGCACAAGATGCAGAGGCTGCAGGCATGGTGCAGGAGATGCAGGGGCTGCAGACATGGTGCAGGAGATGCAGGGGCTGCGGGCATGGTGCAAGAGATGCAGGGGCTGCGGGCATGGTGCAAGAGATGCAGGGGCTGCGGGCATGGTGCACGAGATGCAGGGGCTGCGGGCATGGTGCACGAGATGCAGGGCCTGCGGGCATGGTGCACGAGATGCAGGGCCTGCGGGCATGGTGCACGAGATGCAGGGCCTGCGGGCATGGTGCACGAGATGCAGGACCTGCGGGCATGGTGCACGAGATGCAGGACCTGCGGGCTTGGTACAGGAGATGCAGGGGCTGCAGGCATGATGCAGGAGATGCACTGCGGGCATGGTGCAGGAGATGCAGGGCCTGCAGGTATGGTGCAGGAGATGCAGGGCCTGCGAGCTTGATACAGGAGATGCAGGGGCTGCAGGCATGGTGCAGGAGATGCAGGGGCTGCGGGCATGGTGCAGGAGATGCAGGGGCTGCGGGCATGGTGCAGGGGCTGCGGGCATGGTGCAGGAGATGCAGGGGCCATGGGCATGTTGCAGGAGATGCAGGAATGGTGTAGGAGATGCAGGGCTGCAGGCATGATGCAGGGATGTGGGCATGGTATATGCAGGGCTGTGGGCATGGTACAGAAAATGCAAAGGCTGCGGGCATGGTGCAGGACATGCAGAGACTGCGAGTATGGTGCAGGGAACGCAGGCATGGTGCAGGAGATGCAGGGGATCCAGGGCTGCGGGCATGGTAGATGCAGGGCTGTGGGCATGGTGCAAGAGATTCAGAAGCTGCGGGCATGGTGCAGGAGATGCAGGGACTGCGGGCATGGTGCAGGGGCTACGGGCATTGTGCAGGAGATGAAGGGGCTGTGGGCATGGTGCAGGAGATGCAGAGACTGCGGGCATGATGCAGGGCCTGCAGGCATGGTGCAGGAGATGCAGGGAACGCGGGCATGGTGCAGGAGACGCGGGCATGGTGCAGGAGATTCTCCTGTACTATGGCCGCAGCACTGCGTCTCCTGAGGAGATGCAGCGGGGTGTCACTTACGGTTTGGTGAGGCACCTTGCATTTAAAAACGGCGCCGCCCGGCGCCAACACGCACCGCGCATGCGCTGTCTGCCTGAGAATAGCCGAGCATATACAGGCTTTCCCGAGCAGCGGCGGCACATGCGCAGCGTACCCATCAGGCTGGCCGTTGCAATTTTTTTTTCAGGTGCATTGCTCTTCAGCCAGCCCCATCTTCAGACAGTCCTGCTTTGACTCGTCCTGGCTGTGAGTAACTGACTGCTGCGAGCTGTGATGGCCGCATGGCGCCCCCGTTTCCCATGGCGCCCTGTGCGGCCGCTCAGCTCGCACACCCCCAAAGGCCGGCCCTGTCTGCAATCCCTGACCATCTCCTGTAATGTGTCTGCAGTCTCTGACCATCTCCTGTGGAGTCTCTCTGGTGTGTGAGGGATGTGAGATATATATGTTTTATACAGGCTGCGTGCAGGTGACATTTCACAGGCACACCCACACATAAAAAAAAAAAATATTCACACATATACTGACAAAACACACACAAAAAAAAAAAGACAACAACATGTATACTGTGATTACATACAGAAGAAAAAATAATAGGAAAAGCCCTGCCCTCTGTACATAGCGCCCTCCTGCACCCGGCACCAGCATACAGGGGGCACACTGACCAACAGCATACAGGGGGCACATTGACCACCAATATGCAGGGCCATTGGTTACCAGTTCACAGAGGACATAACAAATCAAGTAAAACAACTACCATGCAACTAAAAAAATCTCAAAAGCAATAAGACAATCTTGCTAGCTGGTTCCCTCATCTAGCGTGCAACAATAAAAAGCAAAAAATGCAGCACTGCCCTACACTTAAATCTATAAAATTGTATAAATTGACTTAAAAGTGCAATGGTAAAACCTATAAATGAATATCCAGTGCAAATCACCCAATGTATTACAATATAGTAGTGATGGTGTCACCCTCTCTGCAAAAATATTTTGAGAAATTGCAGAGCTTCAATGTGCAAATAATGGTGAAACCCCCTACATATAATAATAATAACAGAGATGCTAATAAACCAGTGAGATAGAACATAGTAGTGATGGTGTCACCCTCTCTGCAGAAGGTAAGAAATATTGCAGAGCTGCAATGTGCAAATATAGTGGTGAAACTCCCCTATATACAATCATAATAAAATGTACAGTTGAGGTGCCTATTTTACATTATTATTATGAATATATATATATATATATATACATACACACACACATACAGAGACATATATGAAGAATATATGAAGAATCAACAAGTGGGACACAATCATGAAGTGGAACGAAATTTATTGGATATTTCAAACTTTGTAAACAAATAAAAAACTGAAAAATTGGGCGTGCAAAATTATTCAGCCCCTTTACTTTCAGTGCAGCAAACTCTCTCCAGAAGTTCAGTGAGGATTTCTGAATGATCCAATGTTGACCTAAATGACTAATGATGATAAATAGAATCCACCTGTGTGTAATCAAGTCTCCGTATAAATGCACCTGCACTGTGATAGTCTCAGAGGTCAGTTTAAAGCGCAGAGAGCATCATGAAGAATAAAGGGCCATACACACTATCAGATTATCTGAAGACTTTTTCCTTCAGATTTACCTTTTCTATGTGGTGCAAGGGCCTGCCGGATTGCATACAAATTGAAAGTGTTTAGGTTTGACCTCATATTATATGGTTTTGGTAAGTCTACAGACAAAAGTCTTCAGATAATCTGATAGTGTGTATGGCCCATTAGGAACACACCAGGCAGGTCCGAGATACTGTTGGAGAAGTTTAAAGCCGGATTTGGATACAAAAAGATTTCCCAAGCTTTAAACATCCCAAGGAGCACCGTGCAAGCGATAATATTGAAATGGAAGGAGTATCAGACCACTGCAAATCTACGAAGACCTGGCCGTCCCTCTAAACTTTCAGCTCATACAAGGAGAAGACTGATCAGAGATGCAGCCAAGAGGCCCATGATCACTCTGGATGAGGTGGGAGACCCTGTCCATAGGACAACAATCAGTCGTATACTGCACAAATCTGGCCTTTATGGAAGAGTGGCAAGAAGAAAGCCATTTCTTAAAGATATCCATAAAAAGTTTTGTTTAAAGTTTGCCACAAGCCACCTGGGAGACACACCAATCATGTGGAAGAAGGTGCTCTGATGAGATGAAACCAAAATCAAACTCTTTGGCAACAATGCAAAACGTTATGTTTGGCGTAAAAGCAACACAGCTCATCACCCTGAACACACCATCCCCACTGTCAAACATGGTGGTGGCAGCATCATGGTTTGGCCCTGCTTTTCTTCAGCAGGGACAGGGAAGATGGTTAAAATTGATGGGAAGATGGATGGAGCCAAATACAGGACCATTCTGGAAGAAAACCTGATGGAGTCTGCAAAAGACCTGAGACTGGGATGGAGATTTGTCTTCCAACAAGACAATGATCCAAAACAAAGCAAAATCTACAATGGAATGGTTCACAAATAAACATATCCAGGTGTTAGAATGGCCAAATCAAAGTCCAGACCTGAATCCAACCGAGAATCTGTGGAAAGAACTGAAAACTGCTGTTCACAAACGCTCTCCATCCAACCTCACTGAGCTTGAGCTGTTTTGCAAGGAGGAATGGGCAAAAATTTCAGTCTTTCGATGTGCAAAACTGATAGAGACATACCCCAAGCGACTTACAGCTGTAATCGCAGCAAAAGGTGGCGCTACAAAGTATTAACTTAAGGGGGCTGAATAATTTTGCACGCCCAATTTTTCCGTTTTTTATTTGTTAAAGTTTGAAATATCCAATAAATTTCATTCCACTTCATGATTGTGTTCCACTTGTTGATTCTTCACAAAAATGTACATTTTTATATCTTTATGTTTGAAGCCTGAAATGTGGCAAAAGGTCGAAAAGTTCAAGGGGGCCGAATACTTTCGCAAGGCACTGTATATATACTTTGTGGTATATACTGCACTGCTGAATACACTTTAGTTCCGTCAGGGGACTATTAATTCCTAATAGTCCCCCGACGCATCTGGAAAACACGCATGTGTTCACAGCCGGCAAAATGCAGGGTACTGCAGTACTGTGTGGTTTGGGGCAGCAAGATTTTAGAAATGGTGTCTGCAATACTTTTGTACATTGTAGGTCCATTGCAGACAGTGGGCTGAGCCAAGTGCGCCGTTCGTGAATGCGCAGCCTTGCATGCAGCTTATGGTGTAAGGGAGCCCTCATTTTATTGTTCCTTCATTCCTTTTTTTGTTTTCCTGAATTAAAGAGCTGGGGGGAGGTGGGGTGCACTTTTGCATCCTCACCCCCGTTGCCAGTGGGCCTTTTCCCAAGACTGGTCATAGAGCTCAGCAAAAACAGTGCAGCAATCTATCTAAGGGCAATATGTGACTTGCATTACATTTGCTATTTTTTAGTATAGCCATAGTGACGATAGTACAGAAGAAGAGTGTAAAGCTTCAGCATTGTTTAGGGTGGAAGAAAAATTTGATTTTTGTAAGAACTTACCGTAAAATCCTTTTCTCTAAGTCCCTTGACAGACGCAGCGCTCTATGCTTCTTCACTAATGGGTTATGTGCCATCTACAGGAGTAGACTAGCCAGAGAAAAGTTTTCACTCGACGTGCCTACAGGGGCTGTCCCTCACGACATAACAGATTTTAGAGCACAGTGTGTCTGGGGTTAAGTAGCAAGCAGTGAAAAAAGACACAACCAATCCCCAAATTAGAGGGGCGGAAGCTGCGTCTGTCAAGAGACTCAGAGAAAAGGATTTTATGGTAAGTTCTTACAAAAAAATCAAATTTTTTCTTATGTCCTTTGACAGATGCAGCTCTCTGTGCTTCTTCACTAATGGGATGTCCCAAAGCAGTGTAGGCATGAGGGGTGGGAAGAACGCAACCAAAAAACTGTTAACGTATTTCCAAGGCTAATAATGTACCAAACTGGGCAACAAAAAGCTCAACCAATACTAACAGGAGCTTACCCCAAAACAAAATTTCACCCCCGAAAGAGAAAACCAAGTCTCTTCTTCAAACATCAGCCTGCAAAACTTTGCTGCCAAAAGGAAGCATCCGAGGATGCCAACAAATCAATCTTGTAGAATTTTGTAAAAGTGTATACAGACGGCCAGGTCGCCGCTTTACACACCTGCGCCACAGAAGCCTGATTACGGAAAGCCCAAAAGGCACTCAGCGCTCTAGTACAAGTGCGTTCCCACAGGGAAAGGAGGAACCTGACCCTTCAATGAATAGGCCTGTACAATAGTCTGATCCATTTTGATATGGTCGCAGTAGACAGAGCTGAACCCTTACGAGATCCCTCAGGAAGGACAAACAGAGAATCAGATGTCCGAAAGGACTCCGTGGCTGACAGGTAGACCTTGATCGCCCGAACCACATCCAGCGAATGCAAGGCAAATTCCTTTGGATGCTTGGGCTTAGCACAGAGCGAAGGTAAAACAATGTCTTCATTGAGGTGGAAAGCTGACACCACCTTATGGAGAAAAGATTGGTTACGACGCAGAACAACCTTATCACTATGAATGACCAGATAAGGCGAACGGCAAGACGGAGCCGCCAACTCAGACACCTTGCAAGCAGAGGTGATAGCCACCAAAAAGGCAACCTTCTGAGACAACAAAGGCAGAGAAATTTCCCTGATATTTTCAAAGGGAGGCCGTCGAAGAATGGACAAAACCAAATTCAAATCCCACGGAGGTAAAGGGGATCTCCTTGGCAGAGCCAGATGACGCCCCCCTTGAATAAAGGTGCGAATCAAGGAATTAGTCGCCAAGGGACGTTGAAAGTAAATGGCTAAGGCCGACACCTGACCTTTAATCGTGCCTAAAGCCAAACGATGCTCCACTCCTTTCTGCAAGAAGGCTAAGACCCTCACCACTGAAAAAGAGCGAGGATGCAACCCTTGCAACTCACACCAGGCAATATACATCTTCCAAGTACGATGATAAATCTTCCTGGAAGTAGTCTTCCTAGCTCTCAGCAAGGTAGGAATCACAGAATCAGAGAGACCTCTGTCTCTCAACACCTGTGCTATTAAAGCCAGTGACCGTAAAGCAGGATGGAAGATTGGCCCTTGAGACAGCAGATCCTCTCTCAGAGGCAGCCGCCAGGGAGGTTCGACGACCAGCTTTACTAGGTCTGCATACCAAGACCGGCGAGGCCAGTCTGGGGCCACCAGAATCACCTGCACCTTCTCCACCGCCAACCTGCGGAGGAACCTCGACAACAGTTGCATCGGAGGGAAGGCATAAATCAGCCGGTACCGGTTCCAAGGCACCACCAATACGCCTGTGGCGTCGGCCAGAGGATCTCGAGCCCTGGCCACAAACCGCTCTAACTTTTTGTTTAGACAGGAGGCAAACAGATCCACCTCCGGAGTTCCCCATCGGACACACAGGAGGCGAAAAACCTCCAGATGCAGGGACCATTCCCCCTGATCCAGAACCTGACAACTTAGGTAATCCGCCTGCCAGTTCTCCACTCCTGGAATGTGAACTGCGGAGAGCCAGAACATGTGCCTCAGCCCAGGTCAGAATCTCGGCCACTTCCTTGGCCGCCCGGGCACTCTTGGTGCCCTCCTGGTAAATGATGTAAGCCACAGCTGTGGCATTGTCTGATTGCACACGAACTGGACGGCCGTGCAGAGACTTTGAGACGTCCAATGGAGCAGGCAGAGTTTGGTTGCCCTGAGCTCCAGGACATTTATCGGTAAAGAGGATTCCTCCATCGACCACGTACCCTGGGCACAAAGAGTGTCCAGCACTCTACCCTAGCCTGCCAGGCTGGCAACCGTGGTGACCACCGTCCACAACAGTGGCAAAAAAAACCTGCCCTGGCTCAGAGCGGGCGACAGAAGCCACCATGAGAGCTCCGACCTCGTGAGACGGCTTAGACATATCATCCTGTCTGACTGCGGATCCTTGTTCCATTTGGCAAGAATCTCTGTTTGTAGAGGCCTTGTGTGCAATTGGGCAAACGGGACCGCCTCGAAGGTCGACACCATCAGCCCCAGGGACCTCATACACGTCCGCAGGGAGGAGAGATCGTTGTCCATCAGGATCCGGATCTCACCCTGCAAGGTCTGGAGTTTTTCCTCTGGAAGAAAGACCCTCGCTTGAGAGGAGTCTAAGACCATGCTCAGGTAATTCAGACGCACTGACGGTGTCAGCGCAGACTTCTGGAAGTTGATGGTCCACCCGAACTCCTGAAGCGTCTGAACCATAAATGTCAGGTCACCTGACAGGGTGGCACGAGAGCTTGCCCTTAACAGGAGATCGTCCAGATAACTGAGGACCGCAATCCCCTTTCTGCATAGCAAAGCCAGCACCGGGGCCAAAACCTTGGTGAAGACTCTGGGAGCATTAGCTAGACCAAAGGGTAATGCCACAAATTAAAATTGCTCCTCCACCACCGCGAAACGGAGATACCGCTGATGACCCTCATAAATAGGGATGTGTAGATAAGCATCTTTTAAAAACGATGGACGCCAGAAAATCCCCTTGATTTAAAGACGCCACCACCGACCGAATGGATTCCATCCGAAACCTCTGCACCCGCACAAAGCGGTTCAGCGATTTGAGGTCCAGAATTGGACATACCTTGCCCTCCTTCTTGGGCACCGTGAACAGGTTTATGTAAAAACCTCAAAACCTGTCCTGCTGAGGAACCGGGACGATTACGCCCTGTGCAAGGAGATCCTGCACTGCCTCCCTGAGATCTGTCAAACGATCCGGAGAGAGACGGAGATTTGATGTAAAGAACCTGTCTGCTGGGCGAGACAGAAACTTGATCTTGTACCCCGTACAAATCAGTTTGTGAACCCATTTGTCTTGAATCCGAGAAGTCCAGAGTTCCCGAAAGTAACACAGACATCCCCCACCCCTGAACCGGGTGAGGGCATCCCTTCATGCAGAGGAGGACATGTCTGCCGCACAGGACTGGCCGGCCTTGGGCCACCGGAGGCTCTTAATGGTTTGCCTTTTTCTTGCGCCCCTGAGGCACGAAAAAGCCCCCTGTGAGGCTTAAAGGAAGGCTTCCGCTTACTGCGAGGTGCCTTACCTTTTGAGGATTGGGGAAGAAGAGTACTCTTGCCCCCCGTTAGACCCTTAATCAATTCATCCAAAGAGTCACCAAACAGACGTTCACCTAAAAAGGGAATATCAGTTACGGCCTTCTTAGAAGCCTAGTCCGCTGACCAGCTCTTCAGCCATACCATGCCGCGTATGGCGATCAACACCGCAGACACTCTGGCAACCAGAGGAGCCACGGCCAGGGCCGCATCACACAGGTACACCATGACCTGGGCAATCTGATCCGTGAGCTCAATTAGAGTTGGAGGAACCCACTCAGTGTTCAAGTTGCTCCTAAGCACCTAGACCCATTCTGTAACCGTCTGAGAAACCAGGACGGACGCGAACATAGGTTTTAGAATCGAACCCGCCAACAAGTGCAGGTGGCGGGAAAGGAATTCCATTCGCCTGTCCATCGGGTCCTTAAATATCGGGGAGTCTTCAACAGGTACCATTGTAGATTTATTCAACCGGGAAACCATGTGATCTACCTTAGGTGACAATGTCCAACGCTTGGAAACGGAGTTTGCAAAGGGGTAAATCGCTGAAACGCTTGGGTATCACCAGCACCTGCTTAATGCACCGCCATTGCTCATTCACAATATCATGAAAATCCTCGGGGCAAGGAAAAACCTGACCCGACTTCTGGGCTTTGCGGGAGCCGAAGACAACCCGCTTTCCTGACTCTGTGGGCTCATCATCCAGTTGCAATGTTTCCCTTACTAAACGAATCAGTGCTTCCACCAGAGCGTGTTCCCGCGCTGCAGCCGAGGAGGACTCATCCTCCTCCTCACCGTCTGACTGTGAGGACAGGGATCCCTCAGGGATGGGATTGTCCGTGGCAACCACATCAGGCTCTGATTCAAAAGACTGAGAGGGCATCGGCCGTTTGTGGGTGGTAACTTGCTTCATCACAAGATCGTCCTTTGACAGAGTTTTTAAGGCTGCAGACAGACAGGAGAGATGGCAATCCAGATGGCTTGGACGCACAAATAAAATGAGGGGAAATTTTCACCTTAGGACTCCATTTTGAAAAAAAAAAAAAAAAGTGCTGCCCCTTTAAATCGCGATCGTTGTCCGCACCGCTATACCGCACTAAGGACAGAGTCCCCCTTTATGGTTATTATGTGCCCAGACAGGAGCTAAGTGTGCCTGAGGAATGACCAAAGGACTAAAAAACCCCCCCTTACTGTACCAGCAACCCTGAGAAGAAGCCGCTCTGCAGTCAGTCTTCAGCAAGAGAAACTTCTGGGAGGAAGTGAGCAAACATCATTAGAGGCCAAGCCCGCCTGTGGAGTCACAGGCTACAACAAAATGGTGCCAATAGAAAACTATAGGAAGCAAAGGAAAAATGGCCGCTGCCCATACACAGAGCGGCCTATGCCCACACTTAAAATGGCGGCCGAAAACGGCGCCAAGCACTCAGGAAGCGGAGGTGAAAATGACCACTGCCCTTACACAGATGCGGCCTATGCCCACACCTAAAATGGCGGCCGAAAATGGCACCAACCGCTCAGGAACCCAGGAATGAGGCCAACGCGGGAATCCACCTAAAAGGACCACCCCCCCCCAGGACAAGGTAACATCTTCAATACTTCCCCCTTAGTCGTCAGACGCAGCTATAGCACCCCCAGCGGGAGCGGGGAGGGCAGGACCTCTCCTGACAGGCCTGGGGGAGCTTTCAGCGAGAACAGCCCTGTTATCCCCAGGAGTGGGACCACATCTCCCCTTCAGAGGTCTGTCTCAGGGACACGGGGGACATTGTATCATTCCCCATACCATGGACAGGGGGGCTCTGCTCCGAAACAGCTTCCCTCCCACCCTGAGTGCGGGTGCTGCCAGCCAGAAGAGGTATGCTGCGACTCAGGGCGTTCCAGGTCGATGCGTCCCGGCGAGGCATCCACTCGCAGGCTCCTCCCCCTCCACCGAGGCTCTGTTGTGGCGAGGCCTGGGCGGACCACAACCTGCTCACGCTCGGTGGCCAGGCTGGGAGACCGCAAGGATCTAAATTATCCAATGCCAAACCTCAGCCCAGCTGTCGCTTGTAGTTCACCAGGAGGATCCCCGACGCTAGCTAGCGATAGTGAGTAAAGATAAACAAACATTCTTCAAAAGAAAATAAAAAACGCAGACCGAAGTCCCAGCAGGGTACCTAGGTCCTACTCCTAAACTAGGCAGCAAGAAACTTGTTTTAGAGCACAGTGTGTCTGACAGCCCCTGTAGGCATGTAGAGTGAAAACTTTTCACTGCCTAGTCTACTCCTGTAGATGGCGCATAACCCAATAGTGAAGAAGCATAAGAGCTGCGTCTTTTAAGGGACGTAAGAGAAAGGTGGAAGGCTTGGCGAATTTATGTCATCCTTGCGCAGGGGCCATGCTAATCTTCTGTGTGTGTGTGTATGTGTATATATATATATATATATATATATACACGTGTGTGTGTGTGTGTGTGTGTGTGTGTGTGTGTGTGTGTGTATATATATATATATATATATTTTATTTTAGAAAATTAAATGCTGAATGGAAAGGAAATATTGAACATGGGTGACGTGATGGAATGTGCGGAGAATGTGCAAGTGTATGGGCAGCTGTGCGCTCCCCCAGCGAGCTCATAGTAACACGCTCCTTGTGATATTTGTAGATGAAAAAAGATGGAGTAGAATTGATTTGGTGTAAGAAAAGATGGACCGCTCACACAATTTATGTGTGTGAATTTTGCGCAGTATCGTTCCATTTGTAGTATATGCCCATAGAGGAGAGTGGGTTTTGTCTACCCTGCAAAAGCAGAGCAGACACGGACCAGTTATCTGCCTGCTCAGCAGGGATCAGAGGACAGACAGACTCCAACAGAGCCTGCGCCGTGTTTTTTTTTTTTTTTTTTTTTTTCAACCCAGCAGGCTGAACAGAAAAAACACTGACAGATCACTGTACTAACACAGGCAGTGTTAGTACCGCAATCTCCGGCAATCCGGCTGGGCTTTTGTATTCTGACCGCCCCGCCAGGACACACTGAGCAGCACTCACAGCCACTGGCTGCAAGCGTGATTCAGATGTTGTCTTTCCAGCGTGCCTGTTCTATAAAACCTGCTCATTAGACCAGCTTTAGTCAGGCAGCCTGCTGTACACATGGCTAAATATCAGCCGGCATGTATCTTTAAGCTCATATTCTGTCCTATGCAATTATAGCCAACTAAATAGGCGAGGAGATTACATTATTGTACTCTAGCAGAACATTCACTCTTGCCTTATGCAGTGGCGGCTGGTGATCGGTAATTTGGTGGCAAACCAATGCACCTCCCCTGGACGGTTGGTCGGCAGTCAACACATTTCTCCCCCCCCCCCACCCCCCGAACGGCCTGCCTCCCTACCTCCTGTCTAAGCCGGGGAGTGCTGGATGGCTGAGCCGCTGTGCTTCTCCTCCAGCCGTGTGTCTTCTGCCTCTTCCTGGCCACTGGCCAGTGAGTTCTCTTCTCCTTTTGGCCAATCGGGAAAGGGGTCTCAAAACCCTCTTCCTGATTGGCTGAGAGGAGAGTCAGTGTTACAATAGCGAATATTTATTCGCTATTGCCATACAACTGGGTGGGCTCAGGGCGCAGTCCTCTGTGCCCCGAGCCCATCCTTTTTTGAAGCCTATTAGAGCCTCTGACTCTAATCACGTACTTTAAAAAAAAAAAACTCCTATTGGACTCCATACATCCGGCACCCTGCATGTAGAATAGTGGGTCGGACGCATGGATAGTCCCCAATTGACGGGCTGCGACTGGCCTTCAGTGTAACTGGGTGTATGTCCAGCTTGCCAATGGACATCCATAAAACAAGAAAGTGGATGACCGCCGCATTTCAGTAAAAAGATATTTGCTGCACATCCATAAAACTAGTGCGGCATGAGAAGTGAGATTTCAAATGCATTTCAAGCTAATAAGAGCTTACTCATTACAACCATATCGTATAAGTACTAGCTTTTATGGATGTACATCAATAAAAATGGATTTTTGTAAGATCTTACCGTAAAATCCTTTTCTCTTAAGCTCATTGACAGACGTAGTCTTCTTGATTCTCAAGAGCTGGGGTTATGTTGTCTCCGCAGGAGTAGGACTAGGCAGAAAGACAAAACGTTCTGGCTCCACCCTAGGGGCAGTCCCTGAGGGCATATCCTCCCTCTCTCTGCTACAGGGAATCAGTTCTGTTCTAAAGCAGTAACAGAGAATTTAACCCAACCCAACTCAATGATAGAGGGGCGGGTACTACGTCTGTCAATGAGCTTAAGAGAAAAGGATTTTACGGTAAGATCTTACAAAAATCCATTTTTCTCTATCGCTCATTGACAGACGTAGTCTTCTTGATTCTCAAGAGCTCTGGACATCCAGAAGCAGTGCCACAAAATGAGGGGTGGGATTGACAGAATCAAAATCCAATCTAGAAGGCCCAACCGGAGCCAACCAGAAGTATCAAAGGACTCATCGAGAAAACAGATGAGACCTACCCCACAAATCCTCGAGGTAGACCAACAGTCTCCTCAAACAGTGGCCTGCAGGAACCTTGCGGCCAGAAGAGGCATCTGACGATGCCATCACATAAACCTTATACAATATTGTAAAGGTATGAACCGACTACTAAAACAGTCGCCTTGAAAACCTGAACCACTGACGCCTGATGGCGGAAGGTCCAGGAAACTCTAAGCGCCCGAGTAGAATGCGCCTTAACAGGGAACGGGGGATCCCGACCCTTAGATAAAATAAGCCTAAACCACCGTCTGTCTGATCCATCTAAAGATGGTCGCAGCAGAACAGGCAACCCCTTCTTAGGGCCATCCGTGATCACAAACAGTGAATCCGTCTTACAAATTGAATCCGTAGTATTCAAGTATATCCTGATCGCCCGAACTACATCCACGGAATGCCATGCAAATTCTCGAGGATGATTGGGCTAAGGACATAGGAAGGACAATACACTGTCCTTATTCAATGAAACTTTGAAACCACCTTAGAAGGAAGGATGGATTCGGATGAAGAACAACCTTATCCCTGTGAACCACCAGATCTGGGGAACAACAGGATAATGCAGCCAGTTCTGACACCCTGCGTGCAGAAGTGATAGCCACCAAGAAGACCACCTTCTGGGATAAAGTAGGCAAGGGAATCTCCCTGATATTTTCAAAGGGAGGTGTCTGAAGAACCGACAGCACCAAATTAAGATCCCAGGATGGTAACGGCGCGTGCACTGGCAGAGCCAGGTGTCGCACCCCCTGGATGAAATTCCGCACCAAGGAATGAGTAGACAAAAGCTTCTGAAAGAAGATAGCAAATGCTGAAACCAGACCCTTGATAACACTCAAGGCCAGCTTCTGCTCAACTCCCTGTTGCAGAAAGCCAATATTCGGACTACCGAATAAAGATGTAGATGGAACCCAAGGGATTCACATCACACAATATAAGACTTCCATGTACGATGATAATCTTTCTGGAAGTCGCTTTCCTTGTTTTAACTAGAGTAGGAATAACTGAAGCTGACAATCCCTTGTCCTTCAGCACCTGGGTCTCAATAACCAGGCCGTTTAAAACCAGCGATCGTAAAGCAGGATGGAAGATCGGTCCCTGAGACAGTAGATCCTCCCTGAGAGGAAGTCTCCACGGGACGTCCGCCATCAGTCTGACCAAGTCGGCGTAACAAGCTCGACGAGGCCAGTCCGGAGCTGCCAGGATTACTGGAATTCCTTCCTCCTCTATCTTGCGAAGAAGTCTTGGCAGTAACCCAAGAGGAGGGAAGGCATACATTAGTTGGTATTGCCCCCACGGGGCGATCAGTGCGTCTGCGGTTTCTGCTAGAGGATCGCGGGAGCGAGCCACGAATCTCTGAACTTTCCTGTTGAATCGAGATGCCAACAGATCCATATCCGGGGTGCCCCATCGTAGGCACAACTGGTGGAAAACGTCTGGATGGAGGGACCATTCCCCCTGATCCAGAGTCTGACGGCTGAGATAATCTGCCTGCCAATTCTCCACCCCCGGAATGAACACCGCAGAGATTGCTGGAAAAAATCGTTCCGCCCAGCGAAGAATGCAAGCCACTTCTTTGGCCGCTCGGACACTCTTGGTGCCCCCCTGGTGATTGACATAAGCCACGGCCGTGGCGTTGTCCGACTGGATCCGAACCGGGCTGCCCTGGAGCTGCTCGGTCCAGTGAATCAGACAAAGTCTGATCGCTCTCAGTTCCAATACATTTATCGGTAACCTGGATTCTTCCGGGGACCAAAGTCCCTGGACAGATAACTGACCGAGAATTCCTCCCCATCCGGATAGACTGGCATCCGTGGTCACTGTCGTCCAATATATTAGCAGAAATGACTTTCCCTGGCTGAGCATCGGAGACCGAAGCCACCAGACCAGAGACTCTCTGGTCTGTTTGCTCAATCGGATCTGATTGTCCAGGGATTCCGGATTCCGATTCCATCTGAGAGGAATCTCTTGCTGAAGAATTCGGGTATGGGACTGGGCAAATGGGACTGCTTCGAAGGAAGCCACCATCAACCCCAGACCCCTCATGCAAGTCCGAAGGGAAGACCAGCTGTTGGTGGACTGCTGATTGAATCTTTCGGAGTTTCCCTACCGGAAGAAAAACTCTTGTCCTGACTGTGTCTAGAATTAGACCCAGATATTCGAGCCTCTGGGTGGGAACCAGAAAAGACTTTTGCTGGTTCACCAGCCACCCGAATTCCTGTAAAGAAATCATAGTAATTTCTATGTTTTGTAGCAAGGTCTGAGGAGACTCTGCATGAAGCAGAAGATCGTCTAGGTAACCTAGAATCGATATGCCTCTTTGGCGCAGAAGTGCCAACATTGGGGCCAACACCTTCGTGAAGACCCGCGGAGCCGTGGCGAGACCGAAAGGTAACGCCACAAACTGATAGTGGTTCTCTTCTACGGAAAAACGTAGAAACCGCTGATGTCCTGCGAAAATGGGAATGTGAAGATATGCGTCCTAGATGTCTATGGACGCTAGGACATCCCCTGGATGCAGAAAGGCTGCTACTGTGCGAATGGACTCCATTCTGAATCTTCTTATGTAGACAAAAGAATTGAGTGCCCTTAAGTCCAGAATTGGACGCACTTTGCCCTCTTTCCTGGGTATTGTAAATAGGTTTGAATAAAAACCCCTGAAAGCGTTCTGTCCAAGGAACGTGGACTACCACTCCTTGTTGTAGTAAATCTGTGACTGCTCTCCACAGATCGTCTAAACGATCCGGGGATAGTCGGCTATTGGAAGGGAATCACACGCCGCATCACACACAAACTGTAACCCCTGTATCATCTGTTCCAACAAATCTGATACCGCCTGAGGGACCTCTTCTAGGTCCCGGCGTAACCACTTGGTCCATACAGTTACAGCCTGCGAAACCAGACCAATAGCAATTATTGGTCTGAAAGCTGATCCAATCAAGGTAAACATGGTGCGAGACATAGCTTCTATCTTGCGATCCACTGGATCTTTAAAAGACGGAGCGTCTTCTAGAGGAATAACCGTGGCTTTATTCAATCTAGCAATTGGTGAATCCACCACAGGTGGTTCTGTCCATTTCTTAATGAGGGTTTCCTCAAACGGATAACGCCTGTTAATGCGTTAGAAATAGTAGAAATGCGTTTTGGCAGACTCCATTCTTCTTTGATTGGATTGCCAAAACATTTGGGCAATGGAAAAAACCTTTGCCACTAGATGCGTTTTTAGTCCCAAAAGGGATTTCAGTTTCAGCTATTTCTGACGGAATACCCTGTAATCTTAAGGTCTCTTGAACAGATACCATGAGTGCGTTTACCAACGCTTCCTCTCTGGCTATGGCTGATGCCGAAACATCCTCCTCACTGTCTGAAAAGACAGTACACGAGACACCAATACCAGATGAAGTACCTGCAACTGCAGAAATAGGCTCAGAGTCTGAATCCGAGGTTTCAGATAATAAGGGGTTAGGCGGGGGTTGCTTACTTGGGCCCTGTCCCTGACAAGCCACTTCCACCCGGGACACAAGCTTCCATAATAGCGGACAATGATTTAATCGTCAGTGGGGTGCTGGAGGATCCCGCAGACCCCTCGAGGGGATCCGGAGGAGATACATGAGTGGCAGGGTCCATGTTAATTCAGGACACCTTTGCCAGAAAACACAAAAAAAAAAAAAAAAATTTTTTTTTTTTTTTTAAATAAAAAAATACCTTTTTTTTTTTTTTTATGTGTCTCCCCCTAGCGCAATAGCGCCCCTCAGAGTACCTGCTTCTCGATCCCACAGAGAGAGAGAGAGGGACCCCCAAGGCTCACCAACCGATGCAGTGAAGTTTCCAACCAACTGCAGTCAGCGTCTGTCTTTACAGACTGGAAGGAGCTGTTGCTTTTTCCCGGGTAGAAGGACGTGGCTCCGCCCCCTGTGTACGCCTTCCGGCGTTCCCAGCTCTCCACGAGGTAGCTAGGCTCATGAAACATGGCCGCCCCCATATAGGAGACATTAGACTCCAAAAACATGGCGGCCGGCGTGACCTGAGGACATGCATGCACCTGGTCTACGGCAAAATGGCGGCGGACCGCCGAAATCGTTTTTCCCAGCACATCCACCTGCATCTCTGCTGAGTGGCGATTGATAGATCTACAGGAGATACACTACAAATAAGGTAGGATTATACCTCCTATGTCTGCTGTAATGCTACAGTCTGCTGGGTAGAGTGTTAGCTCTCAAACCAAGTCCACTTCCCACAAACACATACTGTATTTACAAGGGGGACTTTTAGTGTCAGATATATACTGACCATGTATGGAGGGGCCCATAATTCATACTGCCTCATAACGAGGAAAGAAAAAAGGGAACGTTTACTCACCATACCGAACCGACAGGCACCCTCTCTTCACAATACCCTCTCCACCGGGGTGGGGGTTTGTGGACCACTCCGGACGCCTCGACTCTCAGGTTCCTGGCGTCCAAGGGAGAATTTTAACTCGCAAGGTCAGTCCCTCCACTGGGACTCCGTCGCGGCCGACCCAGCGCGGAGGTCTGGTCTGCACGCGCTCGTAGGCAGAAACCGGGGTGACCACTGGATCTCAACATCCAGCCCGTCGCCCGGCCCCGCATACTTACTTGAATGTGTCGCGGCCGACCAAGCGCAATGCAATGGTCTGCGCGCGCTCGTAGGCCGGCTGGGGTGACCACTAGTGTCGCCCAGTCCGGCGTTTTTTGCTTGAAGATCTCACAGGAAAAACACTGGAGAAAAAACTACCTAATATTTCTTCTAAAGAAAAAATCTTGCCAGGACCAAAAAGATCCCAGCAAGGAGCTTAGGTCCTTACTCCTGACTAGACAGAAAAAAACTGATTCCCTGTAGCAGAGAGAGGGAGGATATGCCCTCAGGGACTGCCCCTAGGGTGGAGCCAGAACGTTTTGTCTTTCTGCCTAGTCCTACTCCTGCGGAGACAACATAACCCCAGCTCTTGAGAATCAAGAAGACTACGTCTGTCAATGAGCGATAGAGAAAGGAATATTTTTAATGGAGTGCAGTCATCCACAATTCTTCCATTGGTTGCTAGTATTCACATTTCATAAAATAATGTAATACATACTAAGACACTTTAATATAATTTATTTTAAAATCACATTTCTGTACACAGAATTATAATAATTTTATAATTAAACTACTGCAATATTAAGGGCCCCATTTACCTGTGTCATGAAAATGCTGCCATTTACTTCAGTCAGCCCTGTCACATGCATAGTGGCATCTCCTGAGCTTGAGAGACACATCTGCAAGATCACTGCCAGAGGTGAAGATTCCAAATCGAGGGTGAGGACATCATGTAAGAAGACACTGGAGTTTGGCGGGGGGGGGGGGGGTAGTTTAGTTCAGAAGGACTAGGCAGGGTGGGTAAATAGATTATGTATTAAAACTCCTTCAACCCTGACATACCTATTTTGCTAGACATCCTAAAACAGAATGCACCGAATGCCAAAAATAGAATATTCAATGGGCTTCCCGGCTAAAAACATAATCCAGTTTTTCAGATGGCACTTTAAATTGTTAAAAAAGCTTTATAGGATTCCCCCCAAGTGAAAGAAAAACAAAATCTGGGCATCCGTTGCCTACTTTGCCAATGGCATTCCAAAGACTTTTTTTTGGTGAATTGACCTAATAACACATTTGCAGGCTTGCTGAGATTTGCAGATTATCTTGTCCTAAGTATCCATTAAATATTGTAGTAAAATGACACGTTACAGCAAAACTGCACGATTAGAAATGAGGCGACAATCTGTCAATGATACCAATAACAGAAAACGAAGGGGCGTATTTATAAAGCAATGAAGGCGACATTCACTGGCAGTGAATCAGTCACTTTCATTTAAAATACATGCACCAGGAAGATTCAGCTGCAGTGAATGACAACTGCTTTATAAACATGACCCGAACATAGAATTTGAAAAAAAATGGTATAGTAGTATAATTGTCAATGGAACACATACAAGTTTACTTCTCTATTGCTATGGAATGTACAGCAATTAAATAGGAACATACAAAGGAATGGCTTGGCTTAAATCTTAAAAGTATACTCCATTATAAATAAAAACAAAACCCAGTCCCCCCCCAGTCTTCCACGAGCAACAGTGCAATCACAGATTTTAATTACATCCCAGACAGAACAAAAGCACAGTGAACTAAAATCAGACTTGGAAGTATAACTATGGCGCCACAACTTTGGGGTGACTTAATGAAGTCGCCGTGCACCGCGACTTCGGCGCGGCTTGCACCGACTTCACATAATGGAAGTCAATGCAAGTCGCTCCGACTTCGCCCAAAAGTATTAGAACGGTTCCAATTGCACAGAATGGAGCACGACTTGTCAGGCGACCAAGTCGCCTGAAGTCGGAACAGTGTGAAAGGGCACTAAAAGAAAATACAGAAAGGAGCACCAGACCAAAAGCAGATGAAAGTTTCCAATATCATGGTAACTGTTGGTAAGAAACAAAAAAACAAGTCATATAAAAGCCAATGTCTTTAACAGGCATCACCACTCCACCTTCACTGGGGCTCAACACAGGATAAAACTTGAATGGACTCCGAGAAAGCAAGTGACATCACAGATCTAGATTAGTATGTATCAAATATGCTGTGGTAAATACAGAATCAATCCTATCCAGTGCATCAGATCATATATTATACATACCCATACTGTTTTTTACCAAACACAATAATACATAAAGTATCACATACACAATTTGTTGATCAATGTTATACACTTTATGTATTACTGCATGGTGATACTATGGGTATGTAGGAATGTCTGTATTTAGCGTGACACCTTTTATACACACATCCTTTGGGTGTTTTTTTCCTTTCACTTCAAAAGGCTAACTGCTTTGAGTTATCTGAAGGTTTTAAGCTAGGTAGCCAATATATATTCGGACCAGAAAGGAACTCTCCTCTCATGGAGTCAAAACTAGATAGCAGTAGCTCAGCAACTCGGAGTCCATCCAAGTTTTATCCTGTGTTAGGCCATGATGAAAGGGGAATGACCCAGATAGTCCAGCTTGTGGATGGAACCAGAACAGACTGCTGAAAATTCAGAATTCAGCCAAACTCCCTCAAGCTCATATGGGGATTTTCAGGTTTTCCATCAGAGCAGTAGGAGACTCCACTTGCAGAAGGATGACGTCCAAGTAGCCTGGTACTGCGATCCCCTATTGGCATAATAATGCAAGCACTGGGGCAAACACTTTTGTGAAGACCCGGGGAGCAGCGACTAGACCAAAAGGTGACACCACAAATTGATAATGCTCCTCTCCCATGGCAAAGTGGAGGAAGCGCTGGAGTCCGACACATATTGGAATATGAAGGTAAGCGTCCTTGATGTCGAAGGCAAGAAAATCCCCCTGATTCTCAGGGAAGTCAACACTGTGTGAACAGACTCCATTCTGAACTTCTGCACCTGCACAAAGCAGTTCAGCGTCTTGAGGTCCAGAATTTGACGCACATGCCTTCCTTCCCGGGGACTGTAAACAGGTTTGAGTAAAACTCCTGAAAATGTTCCAAAGTCGGAACTATCACAGATAAATGGAACTAGTGGACCCGCTTGTTCATCGTACCAGGGGAGTCCATGGTTCCAAGAACCAGTGAAGACGTACTCCCACCCCAGATATGGGTGAGAGCACACCTTCCTGCTGAAGGGGCCTTGTCCACGGGTCTGGAGAAGCCTGCACTTGACTTGCCAGACCAAGTTTGCTTGGATCCTCCAGAGGAGGCCCCCAAGGGCTCCGATCCCTTATCAGTCGACCCCAAGGGACTAAACAACTTCCTATGAGCCAAGAAGAAGGGCCCACGTCTACAACGAGGGTCCTTGCCCTCAGTAGCCTGCTGAAGGTACTCTCCCCCCCCCCCCCCCCGTGAGACCTCTAATGATGTCATCCAGGGTAGCACCAGACAAGCAATCTCTTTGAAAGGAAAGATCAGTCAAGGCCTTGTTAGAAGTCTGGTCTGCAGACCAGCATTTGAGCCAAAAGACACGCCCAAAGTGAGCCGAGCCACTAGGGGAGCCGCATCCAAAGAGGCATTACAGATAAACTGCAGCCTCTGGACCAGCTGGTCCGCCAGCTCAGCAAAGGCATGGGGGAGCTACTCCCCCTCCAGGTCCTGGTGTAAAAGCTTAGCGCACTCGGTCAGTCTGCGACACCAGGGCGCAGGCGACGGCTGATCGGCGGAAATGCATCAGGCTGGCACGCACATGCTGAATGACCCGGGACTTCTGAAATGTTTTGATGCTTCAATTTTATCTTTTGTAAGTATGTTTGCAAATAAATTTTAAAAGTTATTGAACATACTGAACTATGAGATCTCCTTTATCCCTCTTGGTTTACATCTGAGTTGCTGGCTGGAGAGTTATACCGGATTACATCATCCCTGTTGATTGGTTTAAAGCTGCAATTGGGGACTGACATATCATTGGAGTTGATCCTCTGCTGACACTGGCTACATGCTTTTTTCATCTTTATTCTGGTAAGGAAATTGAGAGATCACATGTTGGTGATGTGTGCTATCAGACGCACTGAAGGTGGTGGATTTTCCCTTCTATCAAGCGCTGCTTATGAACTTTTATGCTGAAAAAAGATACCCCCCCCCCATGAGACCTTTAATGATGTCATCCATTCAATGAACGAAAGAGAAAGTCATCCAACATGGGCTCCTCATGCTTATATCATCATAAACGATATGATTTCTCACAATGCAGGGAATCCCAGTTACACTTTAGAGAAGAACATACTGAGCATGTGGGGCAAAAGGAATGTTCACAAAACCAGCAAGAAATAAAATCCTACATTGAACAGACTGGCAAAATGACAAATAATTTACACAGGCCTCCTCTTCAAAAAGGGCAAAGGTTCCCCAATGGAGAGAGTGAGCAGTGTACCAGAAACCACAGCAATAGAGGAGGCTGCCCAAACACCTTTGTCTTTCTCGATGGTGGCTCCCTACATTGTGTTTAGAAAATATTACCCCAATACAAAGACCTCTTTTCCAAGCTTTGCCTGGTCTGCAGTAAAAGGACATTACGTAAAGATCGTAATGGACAAAGAACATGTGTCGGCCACATTGCGAGACAAGGGAGGACAAGTTTTTACAGTTACTACATGTGATAGTAGACAATCTCCAGTGGGCAGAAACATTATCAGGCTATGTTGGCGGCAGCCTACCTACTGGGGGAAGGGGGGGGGGGGAAGGAGCAGAAAAGGCAGCGTCAAGCAGGTTGCGCAAACGGTCACCAGCCAAAACAAATGATCTTCAAATGCCGGGGGATTCACTCAAGGTAGATCTCATGGCAAGGTCAGAGAATGCCCATGCTCCTTGGTTTATTATTACTTAGTACTGATGCCAGGAAGAGGTTGCATAGGATGCTTTCATTAGCCTGTGGAACCTCCACTATACATGTTCCTTTCTACTACCTTAATTCCCAAGGTACTACTCAAAATTAAGAAAAAAACGGAAGTGTAAGCAATAGTGATACTCTTGGATTAGCCAAAAAGGCCATGGTACCCACTGTATTGGTGGAACTTCCTCACAAAATGGACCTCCTTTTACAGGGTAGTCTGCTTCAAAACAAATCTGTAGCACCTTTGTTTGAAGGCCTGAAACTTGAAGGGTGACACCTGATGGATTTTTCACTCCCATCCAACATTATTTCTTTCTGGCTATCAACAGTGTAGCAATTTACAAACACCTCATACTTCTGTGATTGGCCTTCCACTCAGCTTTGCAAGACCTTTTTAATACAAGGGCAAAAAATGTTCCCAAGCCTTGTTTAGGCAGTTCTTGCAGGCTGCCATCAAGATAAAGAATCGTCAATAAAAAATGACATATTCCATGTGGTTATGGTTAGCCTGTGGGGGCACTCAGGCCACCTTTTCATATCAATGCCCTTTAACTCATAATATGAGTTTTGTCAAGTTGCTCATCCTGAGACCACCCTCTACATTTTTTATGAAATGGCCCATCCGCTTCACATTTCAGCTGGGAGTCTGTCCTGCCTGCTTTTCCCAGCATTTCTATTGATGGAGAAGACTAGAGAGCATTAGACATGGTTTAAGTGATCACAAATTACCCATCCAGGACAAGAGAGAGGTGATTGATTAGAAGATAATTTCTGTCTAGCCATTAGGTCCAAAGAAAGGAGCGGCATTATCACCAAGAATAATCTCATACATTGTTAGGACTATATGGTGTGCATACTCTTCCTTGGGCATTCTCCCACTGAGGTGAAAGCTAGGGATCGACCGATTATCAGTGGGGCCGATATTAAATTTTTGAAGTATTGGTATCGGCCACAAAATTGCCGATATGGCCAAATTTGCTTCAAGTGGTTGTACCGCCAGATTTAAAAAAAATGGCAGTATTCAAAACACTTGGCGATTTAAATTCTTTTAGGTGCAGAGGAGGGGTTTGGGGTCTTGCATACCCCTCCATAAAAAGTACCTGTCACTGCCTATTACTGCCACAAGGAATGTTTGCATTCCTTGTAACAGCAATAAAAGTGATAAAAAAAAAAAAAAAAAAAACATTAAATGTGCAGAATATCCGCACTTAATATCGGCTATTGGCCTGAAGGGATGCCGGAAAATCGGTATCGGCCCTGAAAAACCAAACATCAGTCGCTCCCTAGTGAAAGCACACTCAACTAGAGGTATAACAGCATCATGGGAAGCATACGCTAAAATGCAGATACGGTGTGGCAGACAGAAATCCTCAAATACTTTCATTCAGCGATTCAAAGCTACAAAATGGCTATTTTTTTTTTTTTTTTAGCCTTGTCTGTTCAATAAAATGTATTTATTTATTTGTGGCATTGTTAACTCTTATCACTGCTTGTTAGGTCCCATTGTATGCTGAAACAAAGTGAGCCAGAAATACCAAAAATGGTTATCCAAGCATACCATAACTTTCCTTTCCTGACTCACCCTGTATCCTGTTAGTTGTTAAAGTTGAACAAAATGGGTAGGATTCCTTCAGCCTATATTGACTAGTAAGAAGGGTCCTGTGGGGTCACAGGGTGGAGCTGACTTATTGTATGGGGACAGGAAAATCACAGTAAATATGGATATCAATTTCAGTATAGATCTCCCATCTGCTTCTTTCCCATACTCGGTACCAGGGCCTGAAAAACGATTGGTTTTCTGCTAGGGAAATTTCAGGCGCTAAATAAAAACCTCAGGCTTGAGCAGATAGAAAAACCTAATCCAACCAAGAACCCTTACACACACACACACACACACACACACACACACCAGGAACTTCCACTTCATGCAGGTGGCACCTAATGCCTCGTACACACGCAACGATTGTTGGCCGTGAATTTTCGGCCAATGTCCGATCGGCCGGTTTTCGGCTTGTTAGTATGATGCTTCCGACAACCGACTGCGACTTTTTTCGGCCAAACAAAATCTGGTGTGCATGCTATAAATTTTTTGTTGGCCGTCAACAGAACGGCCGATTTTCCGTCAGTCAGTACAGATTTCGGCAGACAAAAATCAGATGAGCAAGACTGGGCATGCTCACAGAAGAAAAAACACACGGAAAGTTAACCAGCACATGACATCACTTCTGAAGTTGGTTTTTGTTGGCCGATAAAATTCGTGTGCAGTCTAGAGCACATTCAACCAACACAACAACACTGGACAAAAGACGGCCGATCGGTCGGCCAACAATCGCTGCGTGTGTACGAGGCATTACTCCAGTGGTCTTGAAGCCATAATCCCCTTCAGAGCTGGAGGCAGCTGCACAATAACTGCACATACTCAAATGGGGCCATGTGTGTACCATCTTTAATTTAGGAATATGGCCACACAAAGTTGAAACATGGATGGGTGAATTCTAGGTTAGATTAGGGGGTTAGAGAGGGTGGGCTTTTTTTTTCTTTTTTTTGTGTGTTTTCACACGGAAGGAAACCTGTTACAAAAGAATATAGACACCACAATTATAGAGCTATCCTTCTAAAAATGCTAACTTCCTGGCTTTCCAGCTGACAATGTGGCATCAATACTTTGAATCACCGACTCTGAACAGTTACAGTGATACAGAGTTCCTAAATTTAGGTAGCATGTTTTTTTATAAATTCTCTAAGCTCTGTCCAAACCTATTGGCAAGTATGTTACTGTGATAGTATTCAACTACGGATACCATTAGGTGGTGAAGCTTTTTTAATAGAAAAGCAAAGGCTATCTAGTAGTAGTCACATTCAATCTGACTTGTTCTAAAGCATTGAAGATGTTTTATAGCTTGTCCAAGCCACTTCTTCAGTTCTAATGAGTGTCAGGAAAATATACCAACATTTATATCCACAATGATAGCTCAATCCAATTACCAGTAGTTTCCACTAGTACCAAAGTGATTATTACAGGTACCTATAAAATGCTGTCAATTTACGCAGCACTTTACATTTATATATCATACATCCACATCAGTCCCTGCCCTCAATGAGCTTACAATCTAAGGTCCCTAATTAATTTTCATACATACACATACTAGGGCCAATTTAGACAGGAGCCAATCAACCTACCATCATATCACTGTATCCAGAAGAAAACCCATGGGAGAACATGCAGGCTCCTCGCAGGTAGTCAGAGCTGTATCTTGGCCTAGGCCAACAAGGCCCAGGCCTAGGGCGGCACTTTGCAGAGGGCCAGCAAAAAAGCTGCACCCTGCACGAAAAAAAAAAAAAAAAAAACAACCTCCTCCTGGGTCCTGCACGAAAAGGGTCCCCGCCGGCTTGCGCTACACTTTTACTATAGTGCCAGTCTTATGGGGTAAATTGGGCCAGAGGGAAGAGTCCAGGTGGTCAGTGATGAGGCTGCACTGATGAGCAGTAATGAGGCGGCACTGAAAAGGCTGCACAGATGGGCACTGATGAGGCTGAACGTATGGGAACTGATGAGGCTTCGCTGATGGGCACTGATAGACTTTTGGTCTGTGGTTCACAGGTGACAGGGGGTGGGGGGGGTCATAAAAAGTAAGGGGCATGGCCTTTACAGGAAGGGGTGGGTCATATGTAAATTAGGGGGTGCACAAGTTTAGTCAGGCCTAGGGCAGCACAAAGACTAAATACACCACTGCAGGTAGTGCTGTGTTGGGATTTAAACCGATAATCCTGGTGCTCTAGGTGGAAGTGCTGCCTGACTTGTGTACTTTGCCACCATAAGCTAATATGCCATCTCTGAAAAAAGTCCCATTTACTGGAGAGGATTTTAGTCCTTGGATTACAACTATCTGCATGTAACCATGGGGCGTATATAAATGTTCAGTCAGAAAGCAGCAATTAAGGGACATGGATCTTCACCGGAAGGCTGTGAGGGTGTAATTCCTCCAATGACCAGCAGGAGGAAGTAGGCACATTGAGAACTTGTTGTTCCAGATTCACATGCTACACAAGATACGGGTTGTCCAAAACTGCTACCCCAGCCGCTACACCGCCATCTGCATGCTCTGTGGCTTTTGTCCTGAGGAGGTGACCCACTCGCTCATTGAGAACCATCTCTCCAGCTTGCCTAGGATAAAAGAAGAGGTCAACATTCACATATTAGAATGCAACTTATACCAAAACAGGATTGATTCTCGCCAACATTTGTGAGCTCCAAATTATTGGTAGGTCAAAATTAGCATTATTCTGACAAGAAGGTCCAGAAGGAATAAAAAAAACAAAAACAAAAAACTTTCCAATTAAGCACAGATTATATGGCTGCCTTAGAACTGCATCCTGGGACCTGTAATGTTAATGGATCTGTGTCCACTCCCAACACTCCTCCAGTAGTGATGTCACAACCCATCCCTAGGTGCTCTTGTTATCAGCCCTGCCCAGTTTACCTATGCAGACTACTTTTCATCTCCTCATCTTTGAGTAGAGAGGGAGGTGTTCTATAGTCTTATCCTTTGTTGAGAACGCTGCTCGTCCATAGGCACAGTATGGTAGGTGAGTGCTGTCACCCTAAGTCAGAAGTGTGTTACTGGCAGGAACATTAGGGGAAAAGAAAAAAAACAAAAAAAAATGCAGCTGCCATAACTAGAATATAAGAAGTGTTTTGTTGGGTTTATAGACCCTTTTTACTTACAAACCAACATTAGGATTTGCTTTCTAAATAGCCCGGAGGGCCCATTCACACCAGATGCAGTGGGGCTGCGCTGGCATTTCCAATGCAGTCCCAATGCATAGACAGGCAAAATGCCTGGTTTCCCAAGATGTCAGTTCACACCAGTGTTGCTGAAGTACAGTGCCTTGCGAAAGTATTCGGCCCCCTTGAACTTTGCGACCTTTTGCCACATTTCAGGCTTCGAACATAAAGATATAAAACTGTAATTTTTTGTGAAGAATCAACAACAAGTGGGACACAATCATGAAGTGGAACGAAATTTATTGGATATTTCAAACTTTGTTAACAAATAAAAAATTGAAAAATTGGGCGTGCAAAATTATTCAGCCCCTTTACTTTCAGTGCAGCAAACTCTCTAGAAGTTCAGTGAGGATCTCTGAATGATCCAATGTTGACCTAAATGACTAATGATGATAAATAGAATTCACCTGTGTGTAATCAAGTCTCCGTATAAATGCACCTGCACTGTGATAGTCTCAGAGGTCCATTTAAAGCACAGAGAGCATCAAGAAGAACAAGGAACACACCAGGCAGGTCCGAGATACTGTTGTGGAGAAGTTTAAAGCCGGATTTGGATACAAAAAGATTTCCCAAGCTTTAAACATCCCAAGGAGCACTGTGCAAGCGATAATATTGAAATGGAAGGAGTATCAGACCACTGCAAATCTACAAAGACCTGGCCGTCCCTCTAAACTTTCAGCTCATACAAGGAGAAGACTGATCAGAGATGCAGCCAAGAGGCCCATGATCACTCTGGATGAACTGCAGAGATCTACAGCTGAGGTGGGAGACTCTGTCCATAGGACAACAATCAGTTGTATACTGCACAAATCTGGCCTTTATGGAAGAGTGGCAAGAAGAAAGCCATTTCTTAAAGATATCCATAAAAAGTGTCGTTTAAAGTTTGCCACAAGCCACCTGGGAGACACACCAAACATGTGGAAGAAGGTGCTCTGGTCAGATGAAATCAAAATCAAACTTTTTAGCAACAATGCAAAACGTTATGTTTGGCGTAAAAGCAACACAGCTCATCACCCTGAACACACCATCCCCACTGTCAAACATGGTGGTGGCAAGTCAAAGTCCAGACCTGAATCCAATCGATAATCTGTGGAAAGAACTGAAAACTGCTGTTCACAAACGCTCTCCATCCAACCTTACTGAGCTCGAGCTGTTTTGCAAGGAGGAATGGGCAAAAATGTCAGTCTCTCGATATGCAAAACTGATAGAGACATACCCCAAGCGACGTACAGCTGTAATTGCAGCAAAAGGTGGCGCTACAAAGTATTAACTTAAGGGGGCTGAATAATTTTGCACGCTCAATTTTTCAGTTTTTTATTTGTTAAAAAAGTTTGAAATATCCAATAAATTTCGTTCCACCTCATGATTGTGTCCCACTTGTTGTTGATTCTTCACAAAAAATTACAGTTTTATATCTTTATGTTTAAAGCCTGAAATGTGGCAAAGGGTCGAAAAGTTCAAGGGGGCCGAATACTTTCAAAGCACTGTATATGCTAAAAAGGTACCGCATGCAGTTTTTTTTTTTTTTTTTCAGAGCAATGGGTTACAACATGATCCACCACATCACAACCCTGTGTCCCCGTTCACACTAAGGCGACCTACGGCAACCTGTGAGGCGACCATAGGGAAGCTGCGGACCCGTTCTAATAGGAGCGACACAAGTCGCTCCGACTTAGAAAAAGGGTCCGGAGCTTCTTTGGGGCGACCCGGAGGCGACCGCCATAGACTTCAATGTTATGAAGTCCGTGGCGGCCGCTCCGAGGTCGCGGCGCGCTGCTCGCACCGCGACCTCGGAGGTCGCCCCCCCAAGTCGGATCGCAGCAATGTGAACGGGGCCTGTTACAGTGACTAGAACTGTATTGAAATGTAAACAGTACAAAACTGGGCCACACAGTGCACAAGCGGTGTAAACGGGCCCATAGAAAAAAAAAAACATAGGATTAAACAGGCTGCTATAGACAACAGACATTTTCCTATATACTTCATACTTAAACACATACAGATGGAACACTTACCTGACATAAACCCCAAACATGCCCAGCTCACTGATACACTCGGAGATTTGAAGCTGGCCATTTGCTTTCAGAAGACAATTCCTCACTGGCTTAGGCTTGATCTTATCCATCAGAATATACGAGGTGCGCTCCCTGGTGTTTTGAACCTTTTTCAGGACTTCTCTTATCTCATCTCCATAGATATTGTTTCCTGAAACAAGACATGGAATAATTATGGTAAACTGCAGGTAGCACAGTTGGCTTGCTGGTGAGCACTTTTGACTTGCAGCACTGGAGTCCTCAGTTAGAGTCCCAGTCAGGACACTGTCTGCATGGAGAATGCATATTGTCTCTGTGCTTGTGTGGGGGTACTGCGGTTTCCTCCCACATTCCAAAGATGTGTTGGTAGGTAAATTGGCTCATGTCTAAAATTGGGCCTAGTATGGTATTTTACTGAGCATGCCCAAGATGGCTATTTCACCATCTGCCCCATCAGATAAAGCACTTTGAGCCCCTAGGGCAGGGATCCTCAAACTACGGCCCTCCAGCGGTTGTGGAACTACACATTCCATGAGGCATTGTAAAACTCTGACATGCCCAGACATGATGGGAATGATAGTTCCTAAACAACTGAAGGGCCATAGTTTGAAGACGCCTGCCCTAGGGAGAAAAACGCTATACAAAAAAAAAAAAAAAATGAAGGAATTCATTAATAATTAGAAATAAGCCTATAGCACATGCAGCCTGGTGCTGATATTTGCCCAATTTTCAATATCAAAAACTAGTTAAAAAGGAAAGCCAACCTTATTTCTTTCTTTTTTTTATGAACATGTAATAAACATTACAAGACACTGAATGGTGAGAGCTATACATTAACTGAAGAGCACAATAGCAGAAGATTGCTTTGAGGCTATGTTTGTCTGATTGAAATCTCTAATCCATGTGATAGGGGAGAAGTCACTATTGTGATAACTCTGTGGGGTTTATTTACTAAAACTGTAGTGTGAAAAATATGGTGCAGCGGTGGAAGGTTGCCAATCAGCTTCTAACTTCAGTTTGTTCAATTAAGCTTTGGCAAAAAAACAACACCTAAACTGGAAGCAGATTGGTTTATACAAAAAAAGAGAGATTGTGCAGTGTATGGCTAGCATAAGCCTTTGGGGCTGCAGCCATTCAAGAAACCAGAAATGAAGGACAATATTAGAAGTTGATTTTATAACCCAGGTGCAATTCTTCTTTTACAGTTTATTTCCACTTTTGCAGAAACTTTTGAGAAAACCATCACTAGATGTTTGTTATATGTTCCCAGTCACACAGCATATCCAAGAACATTTCTAAAAAAATATTGCCTACCTTTTAGATGTTTCTGAGGAGGAGGCGTCATGGCTGACCGCAAGATTTTCTTTTTTAAAAAACAAGGTTAGATTGAGCCTGTCCCAAGTCTGTCCTCATTATCAAATGCAAAAAACTCAGCCTCTACAAAAAACTCAGCCTCTACATCTTTAACCCTTTGTTAGGACAGACAGTGTTCAAATCTAATTACAAAATGACAGTGAAGATGATATGCCTGCACAGTGCAGACAGGGTTAAGCATGGCAAACACAGCTGCTCAGCCCCCTCTTAAGAGCCGGTTCACAATTAGCGCGACTTGTCAGCCTGACAAGTCGCGCTCCCTTGCGGTCCATTGACCGCTACAGGACCCGTTCTAATAGGAGTGACACAAGTCGCTCCGACTTAGAAAAAGGGTCCTGTACTACTTTGGGGCGACCTCGGAGCGACTTGCATAGACTTCCATTATGTGAAGTCCCTGCAAGTCGCTCCGAAGTCGTGGTGCAATGTAATGCACAAGTCGCCCCCGAAGTATTAAGGAGTCGTGTCGCCTCAGTGTGAACCGGCTCTAAAGAGAAATAGATTGCTTGTTTTTTACCTTGTTGGAAGGTTCAGATTAGAGCATCTGAAAAAGGTAAGTAGTAATATTTTAAAGTTCATGTGATAAGAATGGGGAAATGTAACAAAGTAGGTGTTATCCCAAACTGCAAAAGTGGAAATACAATTTAATTCTAAAAACGATTGTTTTATAACATGCCCCAACATGGCGAGCCTCACAGCAGCCATCAATGGAAGTTCAGTTTGTTGTCCAACCATTCAGAGAAAAATCATCACCTCCTCCTTCTCTTTGTGGCTTTAGCACATATTGTTCTGGGTTGGCAAGAGCAATTTTTACAGTCTGATCCCCTTCTTCACCCTGGGCAAAAAGAGAGGGAAAAAATAAAAATGACAAAAGATAATGGAAGATAAAATATTAACCACTTGCTTACTGGGTATTTATACCCCCTTCCTGCCAAGGCCAATTTTCAGCTTTTATTATGCAGCACTGTACCCAAATGAAATTTATCATTTTTTTCCACACAGACAAAGCTCTTTTTTGGTGTTATTTAATCCCCACTGGGTTTTTTATTTTATTTTTTAGCAAAGAATCTATACTGGGAAAGGTATCCCAAAGAGTGAAACCCACAGCTGGAACCCGAGGTGTACAGGTAGGTGCTGGGGTAAGAAGACATGAGAAAGAAGAAAGACATATAAGTGAAGGGGAGGGGAGAAAGAAAGGAGGGGAGGGGAAAAAACAAAAGTGAGGAGAGGAAAGGGATGGGGGAAGGGGAACAAAAAAAGGGGGGAAAAAAGAAAAAGGGTGGGGAGCTGGGAAAAATGGGGAAAGAAAGAGGAAAGGAAAAACAAATGGAGATGAGGAGAAAAATGGGAGGGCTAGTGGGACTTTAAAGGTACCAGGTAGTTCAAAATAATTTCTGTTATTGTTCTGTGACGGCTGGCCTTACCCCTTTGACTAAGTAATACAAGTACAATAGCTCATATCCGGGCTCTATTTAGATCTCTAGTTACCTATCCTTACCAGGAAGGACTTATCCTCCATTTTTGCAGGTAAAGCCCCCCTTTCGCTCATTTTTCAATCATTTAACGGAGATATAATATACAGCATTTTGGATCATAGATGCACTGTTTGATTTCCATCCCAACAGATCATTACTCCGCTGGGTATTTTCCAACTTGGCCGCCATGTTTGACACCTCCTGCCTTTAACCTTGTTCATTTTGACTATATAAACGTGTCTATCTCAGACACTGAATAAGGTATATATGTTAGGCCTATATATAGGCTTTTCTTTCTTCTTTTTTACCTGGCGGTGGTGGATTTCTTAGCTCATCACACTTACATTCTTATCCCACCCCCTATGCCCCTCCACATCCGCGGGTGAGACGTTTTTTCTGGGGAGCTTTCTATCCAATTGGTTTGGTGGTGGATCTCTCTGTGGTGACGGCCCTGGATGCCCTTTGATGTTCCATATTGGCATGCACTTTATGTTTTTGATGTTATACATATATGTATTTGAATTAATAACAAATGTTTGTTGTCGCTGTATCATACAGGCACTGTACATTGACACATTCTTATTCCCCTGAAGAAGCGGTGCATCACTGCCCGCGAAACATGTCGGGATTGGTTTGATGTTCATCATTGGACCTACTCATCTTCATTATTATTACTGCCTTATGTCTAATACATTGTCCTTTTTGTATATGTCAAAATACTTATATCTATGTTGTATTGTTTGTCTTGGATTTTAAAGATGTTATGTCAATAAATATTTCTAGTTTTTAAACTATGTACTTATTATTTTGAACTACCTGGTACCTTTAAAGTCCCACTAGCCCTCCCATTTTTCTCCTCATCTCCATTTGTTTTTCCTTTCCTCTTTCTTTCCCCATTTTTTCCCAGCTCCCCACCCTTTTTCTTTTTCCCCCCTTTTTTTGTTCCCCTTCCCCCATCCCTTTCCTCTCCTCACTTTTGTTTTTTCCCCTCCCCTCCTTTCTTTCCCCCCCCCCTTTTTTTTTCCCCCCCTTTCTTTTCCCTCCTTCTCTCCCCTCCCCTTCACTTATATGTCTTTCTTCTTTCTCATGTCTTCTTACCCCAGCACCTACCTGTACACCTCGGGTTCCAGCTGTGGGTTTCACTCTTTGGGATACCTTTCCCAGTATAGATTCTATACAGATTAGGGATGTGGTACCTTTTGTTTATAATTCTATAAAACAAACACACTCTTTCAATATTTTTTAGCAAAAAAGAAGACCAAAAATTTTTAACAAACCAAAATACGTTTTTTAGAATGTTATAAAATTTTGCTAACAGGTAATTTTTCTCCTTCACTGATGGGCACTGATGAGGTGGCATTGATGGGCACTGATAGGTGGCACTGATCAGGAGGCACTGGTGAGCACTAAGAGGACCGATGTCCGGTTAACGGCTTGCTTCTTTTCTTTAGGCTCCATTCACACCTGGGCGTTTTTCAGCTGCCAAAAACGCTCAAAAAAAACGTTCCAAAAACGCCCAACAAGTAAAACCCCATTGATTTAAATGGCCCCTGTTCACATCTGAGCGTTTTAACGCCTGAAGCAAAACGCCTGTAGCTGAAATAAGTACATGAGCTTCTTTTTGTGCTGATTACCAGCGTTTTTGATAGATGTCAATGCCTGCCTCCAAAAACGGCTGAAAAAAACGCGCGAAAATGCTATGCTCAAGTGTGAATGCAGCCTTACGCTAACAGCGTAAAAAAAAAAATCAAGTCGGAAAATGGCTTCTGTTTACTTCCGCGATCAGCCGTCATTGGCTGACAGCTGATTACATGGTAAAGAGCTGCTCTGATTGGCCAAGTCACAAGGACTTGGCCATCCCAGAGCGTGTGGGATTCCTGGCATTTTAAGCCTGCGATGTCTTTCGGCTATAGCGTTGGCGCGAAGTGGTTAAGGATACACTTTAAAATAAAAAAATATTAATAAATGCATCATATTTTTGCAGGTAAAAATAAAAAAAAAAAAATGTGCTCACATTTTTTTTTCTTCGGAGGTTGCAGAGCACTGCACCTACAAATCAGCAGATAACAGGTGCAATGCCAGGCTCCTGCAGACTCTCGGTAGAGCTGTCTGCCCATACAAGCAGACAGATACTGAAGAGCAGAAGAATGAATGAACTATGAGGGCGCTCACCAGTGCCCTCGCAGTTTGAGAACTACAAGCCGTCTTCCGTGGTGGCAGACAGGACTTGTAGTTCCTTCAAGAATGAATGATCCAGCTGTGTGGGTGGAGCCCCGCACAGCCGGTTTTTAAATAGTGACAGTGGGTGCCGCCCACTTATGTGCCCCTCCCTCCACAAATCTCAGATTCACAAGCAGGTCTGCAAATAGGTGGCTTCTCCACAGGGATTCATGGAGAAAATGCAGGGTACACACTTCTGGTGGGGGGCGGTCGCTGATCTAATGTGGAATGGATATACATAATATAGGAAGGGTGCTAGGGCTCCAATAAAAGTATTGTTATACTTTGTGGCTTCGTTCACATCTAGGCGCTGCTTTTTTTAAAGGCGTTTTCTAGCGTTTCTGCAGCGTTTTTGTGCAGGTGTTTGGAGTTAACAAGTGACCAATGAAAAGCAGTAAAACTGAAATCTGCCAAAAATGAAGCTTTTGTACTTTGAGTGACGGGTGTTTTGCTTAAGGCGACAGAATGCTCGGAGGTGAACAGGGGCCATTGAAATGAATGGGATTTGTGTTGTTGGGCATTTTTAGAGCTGTTTTTTTATAGAAAAAAATTGCCCCAAAATGCCTAGATGTGAATGGAGCCTAAAAGTTACATAGTTAGTCAAGTTGAAAACCAATACTAGTTCAATACAAAAAAAAAAAAAAAATATTCATACAATCCCATATACACAATCCTATACCCGCAGTTGATCCAGAGGAAGGCAAAAAACCCCAGCAAAGCATGATCCAATTTGCTACAGCAGGGGAAAAGATTCCTTCCTGATCCCCTGAGAGGCAATCGGATATTCCCTGGATCAACTTTACCTATAAATATTAGTACCCACTTATATTATGTACACCTAGGAAATAATCTAAGCCTTTTTTAACCACTTCTGGCCCGGAAAATTTTCCCCCTTAAGGACCAGGCCATTCTTTGCGATTCGGCACTGCGTTACTTTAACGGACAATTGCGCGGTCGTGCGACGCTGTACCCAAATAAAATTGATGTCCTTTTTTTCCCCCACAAATAGAGCTTTCTTTTGGTGGCATTTGATCACTTGTGCAATTTTTATTTTTTGCGCTATAAACAAAAAAAATTGCGACAATACTTTTCACTTTCTGCTATATAACATTCCCTATAAAAAAAAAAAAAAAAAAAATTAAAAATCTAATTTTTTCACCAATTTAGGCCAATTTGTATTCTGCTACATATATTTGGTGGAAAAAAAAAAAAAAAAAATCGCAATAAGCGTATTTTGATTGGTTTGCGCAAAAGCTAGCGCGTCTACTAGGGGAAAGATTTGTCATTTTTATTTATTATTTTTTTTTACTAGTAATGGCGGCAATCAGTGATTTTAAGCAGGACTGCGACATTGCGGCGGACAGATCAGACCCCTAACTGACATTTTTGACACTTTTGGGGGAACCAGTGACATTACTGTAGTAATCAGTGCTAAAAATATGCACTGTTACTGTAATAATGACACAGGCAGGGAAGGGGTTAACCCAGGGGTGATCAAAGGGTTAAATGTGAGCCTAGGGGGTGTTTTCTAACTGTGGGGGGAGGGGTGGGCTTTTGAAATCAACACAGAGACGTGTGATCCTAAATAGGAGGAACACAGAAGCTCTGCGTTGATAGCTGAGAGAACAATGGCCTGCTGTGTTTACAACAGCAGACCACCATTCTCTCTTCACGGGGATTGATCACGGGTGCCCGGCGGCAGTCGCGGCAGACAGCCCCATGGATCGGCTTCTCCGCTGGCGAGTTGGCAGAGGCATGCCCCCAGGATCACTCCTGCAAACCGCCGTACAGGTAAATGTACAACTGAGACGGCCGATCGGTAGGTGGTTAAAGCAATCTACTGAGCTGGCCAGAACCACCTCTGGAGGGAGTCTATTCCACATTTTCACAGCTCTTACTGTGAAGAAATCTTTCCATATTTGGAGATTAAATCTCTTTTCCTCTAGACAAAAAGAGTGCCCCCTTGTCCTCTGTGATGCCCTTAAAGTGAATAATACAACACCAAGCTTAAAAAAAAAGTGTCCCACAAGATAACTTAACAGTAATAAAGTTTAGTAACTCCCCCACGTACAATATCCAAGGAGTACAATCCTGCAAAAGTCTTCCGGATTCGGGACACGGCCTCTGGAAAGTCAGGCAGAAACTTCTCCAAAATATGCGGGCGGCTCAGCTCCTGCTGGACCTTCTTGGTGCCGACAAGCTGGGTTGCTATATCTGGGCACTTCACAGCCACGGATCGCTCCATCATCAGACGTGCTTTCCAACCCTGAATCAGGCAAAGACTTAGAATTAGAATTACAAAGGACGCAAGTCATCATAGGTGCCTCAGACACTCCATTTCAAAATACATTGACGTTATTGGGTTTGTTTCTTTTTTTTTTTATTTTATAACTTTATTTTTTACTATTTTTAGTGGGATTCTTAAAGGACAGCAGAAGTTTGATTGAAACTCCTTAACCACTTAAGCCCCGGAGGATTTGGCTGCTAAACGACCAGGGGGTATTTTGCGATTCGGCACTGCGTGACTTTAACGGACAATTGCGCGGTCGTGCGATGCTGTACCTAAACGAATTTGGCGTCCTTTTTTTCCCACAAACAGAGCTTTCTTTTGGCGGTATTTGATCACCTGTGCGTTTTTTTGATCACGCGCTATAAACAAAAAAAGAGCGTCAATTTTGCAAAAATAGCAATATTTTTCCCTTTTTTTTTATATGAAATTCCCCCCAAAAAAAATGTAAAAATCAAAATTTTTTAACATTTTCGGCCAATTTGTTTTATGCTACCTATGTTTGGTAAAAAAAAAAAATCACAAAAAGCGTATTTTGATTGGTTTGCGCAAAAGTTATTGCGTTTACTGACTAAGGGAAAGATTTTTGTCATTTTTGTTGTTTTTTTTTTTAACGCGTAATGGTGGCGATCTGCGATTTTTTTTGCGGTACTGCGACATTGCGGCGGACAGATCGGACCCTTGACTGACATTTTTGACACTTTTGGGGTTACCAGTGACATTTCTACAGTAATCAGTGCTATATATATGCACTGTTACTGTAAAAATACACTGGTAGTGAAGGGGTTAACTTTGAGAGGGAGGGGCTGTGTGTGTCCCTAGGGGCGTGATTCTTACTGTGATTGGCTGTGGCTTCAGCTGTATGCAGAGTGATCAACGGATCTACATAGTAGATCCATATGATCAGCTCTCATACAGAGGGGAGAATGACAGGCAGCTTGTTTACACAAGCTGCCTGACTTTCTCCCTCTCCCCCGCCGATCGCAGAGTGGCCGGCGGACATCGGGTCCGCCGGTCACACGCGCGGGGGGGGGGGCCGTGACCACGCAGGAGCGTGCCTCCGGCGGTGCGCGCTCGCTCCCTAGACCCTCACAAGCTAGTGACGTAGCCCTACGTCACTTTGCCTGTGAGGGGCTGACTGCCGACGTAGATCGGCGTGCGGCGGTCGGCAAGTGGTTAAAGCCCCGTACACACGCGTCGAAAATTGGCAGGGAATTATCGGCCAACGTCCGATCTGCCGATTTTCAGCTTGTTATGCCTCGTACACACGCAACGATTATCGGCCGACCGATCGGCCGTCTTTTGTCCAGTGTTGTTGTGTTGGTTGAAATGCGCTCTAGACTGCACACAAATTTTCTCGGCCAACAAAAACCAACTTCAGAAGTGATGTCATGTGATGGTTTACTTTCCGTGTGTTTTTTCTTCTCTGAGCATGCCCAGTCTTGCTCATCACATTTTTGTCTGCCGAAATCTGTACTGACTGAAGAACAATCGGCCGTTCTGGTGGCAGCCAACAAAAATTTTATAGCATGCACACCAGATTTTGTTCGGCCGAAAAGTCGGAGTCGGTTGTCGGAAGCATCATACTAACAAGCCGAAAATCAGCCGATCGGACGTTGGCCGAAAATTCACGGCCAACTATCGTTGCGTGTGTACAAGGCATTAGTATGATGCTTCCGACAACCAACTCCGACTTTTCGCCCGAAAAAAATCTGGTGTGCATGCTATAAAATTTTTGTTGGCCGTCAACACAACGGCCGATTTTCATGCAGTCAGTACAGATTTTGACAGGGAAAAATCTGATGAGCAAGTCTGGGCATGCTCAGTGAAGAAAAAAAACACAAAGAAAACAAACCAACACATGACATCACTTCTGAAGTAGAATTTTGTTGGCCGAGAAAATTCGTGTGCAGTCTAGGCACATTCCAACCAACAGAACACAACTTGGACAAAAGTCGGACGATCGGTCGGCCGATAATCGTTGCGTGTGTACGAGGCATTAGACTTGTCTGAACAGGCAGGAAGACATTTAGAAGAAGGGGATGTATCACTCTTCTGAAGTGTGTGTGTGTATACACTAATCGGCCACTTTATTAAGTACACCTGTTCAGTTGCTTGGTAACACAAATTGCTATTCAGCCAATCACATGGCAGCAACTCAATGCATTTAGGCATCTAGATGTGGTAAAGACAACTTGCTGAAATTCAAACTGAGCATCAGAATGGGGAAGAAAGGGGATTTAGGGGACTTTGAATGTGGCATGGTTGTTGGTGCCAGATGGTCTGGTCTGAGTATTTCAAAAATTGCTGATCAGCTGGGATTTTCACGCACAGCCATCAAAAAGAAAAAATATCCAGTGAGCGGCAGTTGTGTGGAGGAAAAGGACTTGTTGGTGTCAAAAGGAGAATTGGCAGACTGGTTGGAGAGGATAGAAAGGCAATAGTAACTCAAATAACCACTCATTACAACCAAGGTATGCAGAACACCATCTCTGAACACACAACACATCGATCATTGAAGCAGATGGGCTACAGCAGCAGAAGACCCCACCGGGTGCCACTCCTGTCAGCTAAGAACAGGAACCTGTGGCTACAATTCGCATAGGCACACCAAAATTGGACAATAGAAGACTGGAAAAATGTTCTCTGGTCTGAGGAGTCTCGATTTCAGCTGCGACATTCAGATGGTAGAGTCAGGATTTGGTGTAAACAACATGAAAGCATGGATCCATCCTGCCTTGGGTTAATGGTTCAGGCTGGTGGTGGTGTAATGGTGTGGGGGATATTTTCTTGGCACACTTTGGGCCCCTTAGTACCAACTGAGCATCGTTAAGCCACCACTGACTACCTGAGTATTGTTGCTGACCATGTCCATCCCTTTATGACTACAGTGTCCCCATCTTCTGATGGCTCCTTCCAGCAGGATAATGCACCATGTCACAAAGCTCAAATCATCTCATCACTGGTTTATTGAATGTGACAATGAGGTCACTGTACTCCAATGGCCTCCACACTCAGCAGATCTCATCCAATAGAGCACCTTTGGGATGTGGTGGAATGGGAGACTTGTATCATGGATGTGCAGCCAAAAAATCTGCAGGAACTGCGTGATGCTATCATGTCACTATGGACCCAAATCTCTGAGGAATGTTTCCAACACCTTGTTGAATCTTTGCCACGAAGAATTAAGGCAGTTCTAAAGGCAAAAGGGGGGTCAAACCTGGTACTAGCAAGGTGTACCTAATAATGTGGCCAGTGCATGCATGTCAGGTTCAGCTACTGAGCTATGTTAACCTCCCCGGAAAAAAAAAAGTTAAAAGCTTCATC
Source organism: Pelophylax lessonae (assembly GCF_965119305.1). Lineage (NCBI taxonomy): Eukaryota > Metazoa > Chordata > Amphibia > Anura > Ranidae > Pelophylax > Pelophylax lessonae. The sequence goes on along the minus strand of NC_138778.1, from coordinate 53,415,328 downwards.
AGGTGCCCTGATTATCAGTGTAAACATCCTTGCCGGTCACTGGCACTCCTTTCCTCACAGTCACAGGATGCGAGGAAAGGACTGCAGATAACCACACAGCTGATCACATGGTAAATGGCTGCTGTGATTGACCCTTTCCCCCGAACAGCTGTGTCTGAAGGACACACTGGCCGCAGAGCACGCCGATGCACGACCCAGGGGGCGGGGTTCTGGGAGGACGTCTACCGACGCCCTCCCAAAACTATAGTACTGCACTGTAGCCATCTTTTGGCTATAGCGCGGTACTAAAGTGGTAATATAAGACTAACATAAAAGGTATATTTGGGAGAGCACAGTATCTCTCCCCATATCCATATTTTTACTTTCTACATAAAGTGCAGTTAACACCCTTGCTAAGATAAAACAAATTACACAGTAGGCCAAACAATGTATACCCCTGTACGTTGTGGTCTTTAAGGTGCCCGTCTAATAGTTTTTTGAAACTATCGATGCTCCCTGCTGATACCACTGTTTGCGGAAGAGACTTCCACATCCTTACTGCTCTGACAGTAAAGAACCCCCTACGTATTTTAAGGTTAAACCGCCTTTCCTCTAGTTTTAGTGAGTGGCCACGTGTCCCCTTGACATCATCAAGTACAATGCAGGACCCTTACCCTTGCATTAAGCTTGAGGACGCCAAAGTATCCGATAACCTACACGTTGGAGCATGGGCTATAAGAGGAGTGTGCTGGCTGCTGGGGGATTGCAAATCAGACAAGTAAATCTGCTCCTTCCAGTACCCCGGTTGCAAATAAGCATTTATGCCTTACAGTGCAGGGGCAGCCCCACTGCTAGAGAGAATTTTTATTTTTCCCAGAAAACGGAATTTTTGTAAAATCTTACCTGTAAAATTCCTTTCTCTGAGTCCTCAGACAGTCGCCGCCTCTCCATATTCGTCACTATTGGGTTATTGACCTTTTCTCCGTAGGAGTGCTAGGCAACAGAATATATTAATATCAAAGCTTTTAGCATATCCCACCCCCAGGGGGTGGTCCCCTCAGTCAATACCTCCTCACTTCCTGCATACCAACTCAGTTTCAGTAGAATAGCAGTAGAGTACATAAATAAACCCCAAAAGAGGGGCGGGGGCGGCGACTGTCGGAGGACTCAGAGAAAGGAATTTTACAGGTAAGATTTTACAAAAATTCAGTTTTCTCTTACGTCGCCGCCTCTCCATATTCGTCACTATTGGGGACGTCCCATAGCAGTGTAGACATGAGGGGTGGGAAAAAACGCGCCCAAAGCAACGCAGTACCCACATCAGAAAAGGGAACCTTACCAAGGTAAGAAAACCACCGGGTAACATGAAAAAAAGCTTGCTCAACAGCAGCAACAAAACCCAGGAAACACAAGTGACCTAGGGATAAAAACATCCCAACAGCCAAGGGCCCAAAACAAGGGACCCTAAGGCACAGCCGCACTAGGAACGTTGCGGCCAAGGGAAGCATCAGCCAATGCCTGAACATCCACTTTGTAGAATTTTGAGAAAGTGCGAACGGACGACCAAGTCGCCGCCTCACACACCTGGGCCACAGAAGCCCCAAGATGACAGGCCCAAGACGTACCCAGAGATCTGGTAGATAGCGCCTACACAGGCACAGGGGGAACTTTCCCCCCCAAAGCATAGGCCTGTACAATGGTCTGACTGATCCATTTGGCGATGGTAAAAACCGACGCTGCCACGCCCTTCCGAGGGCCCTCTGGAAGGACAAATAGAGAATCCGTCTTGCGAAAGGATTTTTACGATGACAGGTAAACCCTGATCGCCGGAACAACATCCAAGGAACGCAAAGCCACCTCCTTCGGATGCCTAGGCTTCGCGCAAGGCGAAGGCAAGACAATGTGCTCATTGAGGTGAAATTCCGAAATCCTTTTCGGAAGAAAAGACGGGTCAGGTCGCAAGACCAATTTATCCAAGTGAATCACTAAATACGGAGACCTGCAGGACAAAGCTGCCAGCTCCTACACTCGGCGAGCCAAAGTGATCGCCACCAAAAAGGCGACCTTCTTGGACAACATAGACAACGAGATCTCCCTGATCTTTTCAAAAGGAGCATGTTGCAACACGGACAGAACAAGGTTCAAGTCCCATGGAGGTAAAGGCTCCCTCCTAGGAGGGACCAGATGTCGCACCCCTTGAACAAAGGTGCTACCCAATGGATTAGACGCCACAGGGCGTTGAAAGAGAACGGCCAGCGCAGAAATCTGACCTTAAATCGTGGCCAACGCCAAACGTTGGTCCACCCCCGTTTGAAGGAAAGCCAACACTCTAGATACCGAGTATGAGCGAGGGGAATACCCCCTGGACTCACACCAGGCAAAATACGCCTTCCAAGTACGGTAGTAAACCTTCCCTGAAGGAGCCTTACTAACGTTGATCAAAGTGCGAATGACCTCAGGGGACAGACCCCTATCCTACAGGACCTCGGTCCCAACAGCCAGGCCGCCAAATCCAGCGACTGTAAGGCAGGATAGAATATCGGCCCTGGAGACAGAAGATCTTCTTGAAGAGGCAGACGCCACGGAGCATCGACCGCCAGGTTCACGAGATCTGCGCACCAAAAAAACGGCGAGGCCAGTCTGGTGTCACCAGAATCACTGTGTGTGGTTCCAAGATCAACCTGCGAAGGTACCTGGACAGCAGCTGAATCGGCGAAAAGGCATACATCAGATGAAACCGATGCCACGGGGCCACTAACGCGTCTGACGCGTCTGCCCGAGGATCGCGCGTCCTTGCCACGAACCTTCCCACCTTGTTGTTTAGACGAGACGCGAACAGGTCCACATCTGGTGAACCCCACTATGCGCACAACATCTGGAAGACTTCCGGGTGAAGGAACCATCCCGAGCCGCTCGGACACACCTGGTGCCCCCTTGGTGGGTGACGTAGGCCACCTCTGTGGCATTGTCCGTCTGCAGCCGAACCAGACGGCCCTGCAGCCTGTCCGTCCAACGCAGAAGACAGAGACTGATTGCTCGCAATTCCAGAATGCCGATCGGAAGGGAGGATTCCTCCTCCGACCAAGTACCCTGGGCGGACAGAACGCCCAGAACACCACCCCAACCCAACAGGCTGGCATCCGTGGTGATCACCGTCCACGAGAAAAGACGAAAGGACTTGCCCCCCGACACCGTCGGGGACTGAAGCCACCACAGAAGATCCCTTCTGGTGCGATGGCTCAATGCGATCTGGATATCCCGGGATTGCGGTCGCTCGTCCCACCTGGACAGAACCTCCGCTTGGAGACCCTGTGTGTGAAACTGGGCGAAGGGAATCGCCTCGAAAGCCGAGACCATCAATCCCAGACACCTCATGCACGTCCGGAGGGACGAGCACTGATTGTCCCTAAGGGACCTGACTTCTTCCTGAAGCGTCCTGAGCTTGTCATCCGGCAGGAAGACCTTCGCCTGAACCGAGTCCAGAACCAATCCCAGGTAGTGAAGACGAACCGACGGACACAGCGTCGACTTTGGAAAATTTATCGTCCAACCAAACTCCTGTAGAGTCCGCACCGTGACGGCCAGGTCGTTCAACAGACCCTGACTGGTCGCAGACTGCACCAGAATGCCGTCCAGATACCCCAGGACAGAGATGCCCTGGGCTCTCAACAAGGCCAGAACTGGCGCAAGCACCCTGGAGAACACCCGCGGAGCCAAAAACGAGACCAAAGGGTAACGCCACCAATCAGTAATGATCCTCCACAATGGCGAATCGAAGGTACCTCTGGTGACCCTCGAAAATGGGGATGTGAAGGTACACATCTTGCAAATCGATGGAGGCCATGAATCCTCCCGGAACCAGGGCAGCCACCACTGATCGCAGGGATTCCATGCGAACTTGCGAACCCGCACAGCGCGGTTCAGAGCTTTCAAGTCCAGAATCGGACGTACCTTGCCCTCCATTCAGGGCACAGTGAACAGATTGGAATAGAAAATCCAAAATCTGTCCCGATGAGGCACCGGAACCACCACTCCCTGAGCCCGCAAGACTCGCCCCGCCAGGTGCAGATCCCGCAAGCGCTCCGGAGATAGCTGAAGATACGAGGGAAAAAATCTGCTCGCCGGCCGAGAGAGAAAACTCGATCTCGTATCCGGATCGAACGATTTCCTGAACCCACCTGTCCCGAACGCGGGCCAGCCAGGGTTGAAGAAAACCGAGCAACCGTCCCCCCACCTCAGAGCTGGGTGAGGGCGCCCCTTCAGGCGGCATTGTTAAGGGCAGCTGACCACGGCTTCTTCTAGGAGCCATGGCCCCAGAAGGGCTTGCCCTTGTAGTATGACCGAAGGGTCTAAACGAGGTATTCTTCCTACCACGAGCAGTCTTAGATTCGTGAGTCTGGGGCAAGAGCGTGCTCTAACCCCCGGAAATACCTTTTATCAGAGTATCCAAGGAATCGCCAAAAAAAGGCGAGAACCCGCATAGGGTAAATTGGCCAAAGTTTTAGCCAATTGGCCAACAGACCAACATTTCAGCCAAATCAGACGGCGAGTTAACACCGCCATGTTTTTGACGCGCGCAGCCAAAGGGACTAAGTCTAAGTCCGCATCACACAAATACATGACACCCTGATGAATTTGATCCACCAAAGCCAATGTCGATGGCGGGACAGAATCAGCCACCAGGATGCGCCTGAGCACCCGCGTCCAATCTGCGACAGCTTGGGACGCCATAAGGGAAGCAAAAAATAGGCTTCAGCATTGACCCAGCAACCGTATAAGTATGGTGGGCAAGAGACTCAATTCTCCCGTCCGTAAGGTCCCGGAACACCGGGGTATCCTCCGCCGGAATCGCAGTAGACTTATCCAAAACCGCTACCGCATGATCCACCGGAGGCGGCACACACCAACGGCCAGCAGCAGCGGGCGGAAAGGGACAACGCAGCTTGAACCTACTCGGCACCGCAAAAAGCTTCCATAAATTGCGCCATTGCTCATCAACAGAACGCAGGAACTCCGCAGAGCAAGGAAAAACCTGCGATGTTTTGCGTTTTCTCTGCATCCCATAGGAAGCCAGCAGAGCAGAAGGACATGGTTCATCCTCCAAATGAGGCGTTTGCTTGATAGAAGCAACCAGCCCCTCCATGATTGCAAGCTCTTCAGACGAGCCAGGGGAAGAATTATCAACCCCGTCAACCTCAGCCTCCCCCTCAGACCCCCCAAGGTCCAGAGATGATCGAGACCCTGAAAGAGGCACCCCAGCCATAGCAGTCCTGCCAGCCTTTGCACCTGAGCAGCCAAATATGCCACAATAGCAGCCAGATCAGCCCCCTCGGGGGACGCAGCAGCCCCTAAGCCCCCCACTAAAGTGGAAGGAAACTTGCTATCCTGAGAATCCATGCCCCAGTGAGTCATTAGAAAAAAAGGGGTTAATGTCCCTTTAAGACCGCGGCGAAGCGTATCCCACCGCACATCAACACATACACTGACCCCACAGGGACAATGAAAAGACACTGGGTAAGGAATACAGAACAAAAGAGGTAAAAACCTGGAGATCACACAGGCTGCCGCTGCTACCGATCGCTGTCCAGAGCAAGGGAAGTGATGCAATAACTGCCCGCCCTACAAGCCTCATGCAAGGCTACACAAAAATGGCCCGCTGAGGAATCATGTAAAATGGGGAGTGAGGCTGACATGCGGTCCGATCGATCTTGGCGCCAAAACTCAGCGCCCTGCTGCACAGGATCGTCACTTCAGGGCACAGTGAACCAACACGTTGAGCAAAAATGGCGGACTGCCGCAGTGGCCGCCGCACAGTATGGCACACATAAGTACCGCATGTCTCACACATCCTGTCACACAGAGCAGAGCAGGGGGCCCCCCCCTCACAGCCCACAGAAAGGCAGCAGTTCCCATAGGAATCTGACAGGGAGCCCAAAAACCTTCACAGACATGCAGGGTCACACAGTCCCAGACTGACACCCAATACAGACAGGTCCCCACATAGAAATTTTACTCACCATCCGGATGGCGTGGGGAGCCTCCGTTTGCGATCAAACCGCTGTACTGAGGACAGGGAGAGTCGCAGCTGGGACGCAGTGAAACTGCGGTGCGAAACCGCAAATGGCGTCCGGTGAGGTAGCCACCTCACCGCAGCATCCCTGCAGCGAACAGGGATGGGTCGTTCATATGTGCCAGGGAAACCTGAGCTGAACGCTCGATGGCAGGCTGGGAAGCCACTGGCCCACAACCTGCGACCCAGGGGGGCCAGCCCGAGACCCAGCCCGCACGATCCTCTTCATCAGAAGAACTAACTAAAGCTGGAAATAAACAGCTAAGTAAAAGAAAGAGAAAACAACTTCAAATAAAATCAAAAAAGAGAAAAGTGGCTGAGACTAAGAGCCCCAGCACAGGGACAGCCTGCACTCCTGAGCTAGGCAAATTGAAACTGAGTTGGTATGCAGGAAGTGAGGAGGTATTGACTGAGGGGACCACCCCCTGGGGGTGGGATATGCTAAAAGCTTTGATATTAATATATTCTGTTGCCTAGCACTCCTACGGAGCAAAGGTCAAAAACCCAATAGTGATGAATATGGAGAGGCGGCGACTGTCGGAGGACGTAAGAGAAATAGGTTTTTAAAGAAGAATTCCAGGTATAGATATTTTATACATAGCCAAGCATGGACCAATGTAACTATGTCTATACCATACCTGGTTAATCCCCCTGGAAGATTACTCCGGTTATCTCCACTTGCTTTTGGGTCCTGTGCCGAGTGGCTACACTTCTGCTTACTGAACACAGGTGGTCAGCCGCTTGGATCGGGCGCCATTTAGAGAATGCTTTTATTCATCTTTTCTTCCACAGTCCCCCAATCTCTTGATAGTACAGAGCCTTGGGGGCACTCTGCACATGCTCTGTTTGATGTGTATTGCTAAAAATGTTTTTTTTTTTTTTTTTTTGGGGGGGGGGGGGGGAGGAAGGATGCATGTGATCAGCACAGGGCAAATTAGAATTCTCCAGACAGAGGGTCAGGAGTCATGCAGCCCCATAGGACAGTAAGAAGAGAAGGAAATCTCCTACAAGCTTTAACCAGTGCTCAGCTTGACACTGATAGAAGTCAAAAGACAGCTATATACTGCTGATGAGAAAAGGTATTGATCAGTTTATATTTACTAAAATAATTGCATTTCCATGTTCTGTGTACTGTGGGAGACCAGATATAGTGAATGCAGCGTCCTGGGTTTAGTAACACTTTAATGTCCAAAGCTTAGTAAAACCACACATCACTGAACAGCAGAATGCACTTGATGATAAAACAATGTAATCCTATGTGAATGACGACAGAACAAACCTGTTCATTGTAATCCTGAGGCATGTAACCGGTTCTAAAATAGGCCACCGCAACCTCGTATCCATCCCTACAAATTACATTACACTCTTGTTAGCTATATATAAATACCCATCATCGACAAAAAAAAAAAAAACTTACACCAATGAATTTTAAATGACATTTTAAACACATAGGCGCTCATCCTTTCATTCTGAGTGGCAGAACTATAGAAATACAACACATTTATTTCAACTGTATAAACTCATTTTAAAGGTAGGCAGTCTCGGAAGTTGCTTGACCTTACAAGTGAGGAAAAAAAAAAAAAATGTGATCCCCTGCTGATTTTGTATGTTTGCCCACATACAAAATTAAATTGTAATGGTAAGTTTATTTTAACAGAGAGACAGAACAAAAATATCCATAAAAATGCATTTAAAAAAGTTATAAATTGATTTGCATTTTAATGAGTGAAATAAGTATTTGATCCCATTGCAAAACATGACTTAGTACTTGGTGGCAAAACCCTTGTTGGCAAATCACAGAGGTCAGACGTTTGTTGTAGATGGCTAACAAGTTTGCACACTTCTCAGGAGGGATTTTGTCCCACTCCTCTTTGCAGATCCTTTCCAAATCATTAGGGCTTTAGGGCTGATGTTTGGTAACTCGAACCTTTAGCTCCCTCATATTTTCTACGGCCACTCCAAGCCCTTAAGTACGAGACTTCATGCTGGTGTCTTTGGTGTCATCACTTGCAACTTTTTGGAAATAAAGTTATTTGAAACCTATTGGAATCCCTGGATGTGCGGCTAATTCTTTTCCTACAAGTGTTCCCACGGAGGCGGGCCGGGGCCAGCACTCTACTGGATATCCTATCTCCTGGCAATCACCACACACTATACACCTGGAGCAGCGTCTTTCCTTTCTTCAGTATCCAAGCCCTTATGTGCTTCTTCTTGAGGTACTCCTTTGTTGCCTTGGCTGACTGTTTTGGGTCATTATGCTAGAATACCCATCCACGACCCATTTTCAATGCCCTTGGGTGAGGGAAGGAGATTTGACAGTACATGGCCTCGTCCTACATGGCCTAGTCCATCGTCCCTTTGATGTGGTGAAGTTGTCCTGTCTCCTAAGCAGAAAAACACCCACAAAGCAAAATGTTTCCACCTCCATGTTTGATGGCGAGGATGGTGTTCTTGGGGGTCATAGGCAGCATTCCTACTCCTCCAAACACGGCGAGTTGAGTTGATGCCAAAGAGCTCGATTTTGGTCTCATCTGACCACAAACCTTTCACCCAGTTCTCCTCTCAATCATTCAGATGTTCATTAGCAAACTTCAGACGGGCCTGTACATTTGCTTTCTTGAGCAGGAGGACCTTGTGGGCACTGCACGATTTCAGTCCTTCATGGGATAATGTGTTATCAATTGTTTTCTTGGTGACTATGGTCCCAGCTGCTTTGAGATCATTGACAAATTTCTACCGTGTAGTTCTGGGCTGATTCCCCATTTTCTCATGATCGTTGAAACCCCACACGGTGAGATCTTGCATGGAGCCCCAGACCGAGACAGTTATTTTGTGTTTCTTCCATTTGTGAATAATCGCACAAACTGTTGTCACCCTCTCACCAAGCTGCTTGGCGATGGTCTTGTAGCCCATTCAAGCCTTTTGTAGGTCTTCAATCTTATCCCTGTAATCTTTGGTCTTGGCCATGGTGGAGAGATTGGAATCGGATTGATTCCTTCTGTGTACAGGTGTCTTTTGTACAGGTAACAAACTGAGTTTAGGAGCACTCCCTTTAACCACTTACCGCAAAGTGACAAGGGCTACGTCGGCAAACTTTGCGGTAGTATACCGGGATGATGCCTCTAGCTAGAGACACCATCCCGGTACCATGGTTTAGAGCCGACGGTTGGCTTTCCGTCTGTAACGACCGATGCGGCTTGGGAGCAGCTCAATCTTTACCCGGGTGAGCGGGAGGGGACGTCCCCCTCCCGCCACCTTCACGTCCGCCGACTGGATGGAGTCCCGATCAAAGCCGGAAACGGCTTCGATCGGGTCTCCGATGACGTAACCCGGAGGTGGCGTCCATGGCGTCGCTTTCGGGTTACTGTGCTGCAAAAGGCGCCAAATTTAAAAAACGGCTGTATGCAAAACGCCGTTTTCAGCGTTTTGCATACATGTAAGTGTAGTGGAGGGGGTTGAGGGTCTTTTAGACCCTCGATCCCTCCATAAAGAGTACCTGTCACTGCATATTGGTGTCACAAGGGGTTTACATTGCTTGTGACAGCAATAAAAGTGATCAGATTTTTATTTTTTTTTAAAAACCTGTAATAAAAAGTTAAATAAAATAAATAGGAAAAAAAAAAAAATCGCTGTTCAAACCACACATGTGAGGTATCGCCCGGATCGCCAGAGCGTGAGCAATAATTTAAAAAAGAGCTACACTCTAACTCTAAACTGGTAACCGTTAAAAAAATTTAAAGCGTCGCCTATTGAGATCTCTATTGACCGTAGTTTGTCGCTATCCCACGGGGGGGGGGCGCAATTTTAAACCATAACATGTTGGGTATCTATTTACTCGGCGTGACATCATCTTTCACAATATACAACAAAAATGGGCTATTATTAGTATTTTTTTAAATGCAGTGAAATGTGATTTTTCTAAATTTTTCCAAAAAAATGGCGTTTTAAAGACCGCTGCGCAAATACAGCGTGACAAAAAATATTGCAATGACCGACATTTTATTCTCCAGAGTCTTTGCTAAAAAAATATATATAAATGTTTGGGGGTTCTAAGTAGTTTTCTAGGAAAAAATACTGGTTTTAACTTGTAAACAAAAAGTGTCCGAAATAGGGCTGGGGCTTAAGTGGTTAAGAAAGTGCTCCAAATCTCAGCTCGTTAACTATATAGAAGACACCTGGGAGCCAGAAATCTTGCTGACTGATAGGGGTTCATATACTTATTTCATTCATTAAAATGAAAATCACTTATAACTTTTTTGAAATGTGTTTTTCTGGATATTTTTGTTGTTATTCTGTCTCTCACTGTTAAAATAAACCTACCATTAAAATTATAGACTGAACATTTCTTTGTCAGTGGGCAAATGTACAAAATCAGCAGGGGATCAATTACTTTTTTCCCTCACTGTATCCTTTGTCCTGCGCAGCTGCCCTGGCCCACTTTTTTACCTCATTACTTGCATCTCCTTGCATCCAGCCCTTGGCTGACCCATAGTCCAGCTCTGATTATTCTCTCCCAGCTCATCTGGTGCCTTGCTGTGTGATCTATTTGGCACAATGTTTCCTGTAACCACTCAGATCAGACGTCTTCCCTATGACGCTGGTAAACATAAATCAATCACTATACAGGACTTGTTTCTGAATGAATCCCTTTAGCCAGACTTACAACATATGGCAATACAAGGGGTAAGCCAGACTTCTATATGATCAGCTACCCTCGAACAAGGAAACCATTAAAAACTAATACACGTAAAAGGCTATTCATTTTTATTTATTTTTTATTTTTTGTAAATTAGCCGGCAAAGTATTGCAACCACGATTGTGGGTGCAATGCCATACTCCTGCAGGCTCTTCTCTCTGTACCAAGGTATGGACTTTCAGTTAGAGAGTTGAAGTGTCAGTGTTCCACTGAGAACTACAATCTGTCTGTCACGGTGGCTGATGAGACTTGAAATTCATATATTCACAGATCTCTCACAGCCACACAAATTTCAATAGTGAAGAACGCCCACATGCTGTCACAGAAGAGGGGGTTCCCATTTGCACCATGTTACACCCTAAATACAGGTGTAAAATGTATAATGGTGCAAAAGGTGGAGTTAAATATTTAAGCAGTTTCTTAGCCCATATTACATTTAAAATGATCATTTAGATTTAGATTAAATTTATTTGATTAACCACATATTCTAAAAACACAGATACTTACACATATAGGCGCTTCTTTTCATCTAAGGATCCCTTTTCATAGACATCTGTAAGACGCCTTCGGATGACTTTGATATTTCTAGAAAACAAAAATTATCTTTAAAAAACAGAGCAAGAATGAGATTTTGAAGGCGAATCTAGATCCACTAATGCAAACTATTAAATCTAAAGTGACGACGTAGGCCAAGCTTCCGCTATCGGTAGCTGGTAGAATCAATCTACTAAAGATGCTACTATTGCCTAAAGATCTATATATTATGTCGCATATGCCAGTCCCGGTACCCAAATCCTTCTTAAAAACCCTAGATGCTATATTCACTACCTTTATCTGGGGTAAGAATAGACATAAACTAAAGCTATTCACCCTGCAAAGACCAAAAGCCGAAGCTGGCATGGTGCTCCCCAACCTACGCCTGTATTACCTTGCTGGCCAACTTAGACATCTAGGGGACTGGGTGATCCCTGTCACACCACTTACAGTAGAGTCCCATCTGGCCCACATACTAAAGGTTGACAATCTTTTGATAGCCTTGGAGACCCATGCAATACTCCCCTCTATAATGTTGACCTTGGCTCACACAGTGTGGCGAGAGGCTAAAAGCATTGATAATTTCACGGATTATAACGAGGATATCCCATTATGGAGATATCCAATATTACCACAACTAGTACAGTACCCAGACTTCCATTTTTGGCAAAACAAAGGATTACCAACTCCAGCTGCAGTTTATGAAAATAATATCCTACAATCTTTTGCAGGATTACAGGGAAAATTTGAATTAGAACGAGCAGCTTTTTACAGATACCTGCAACTTTGCCATGCACAGTTTGGAGTAACCGCTAGTAAGTTCTCTAAATACCCTATGATGGGAATCTTAAGGTCGCAAGGTCCAAAAGGTCTGATATCGGACATCTACTCCCCCCTGGTACATGCTACATTGAGGGCCAACTCACTAGCGATCCGGGATAAGTGGCAGGCGCTCATTCCTAAGCTTTCAGATGATGATTGGGAGGAGGCATGCTCTTCCCACTTGTTTGTGTCACCCACCATCAATAATAGGCTGACCCAATTGTATACGTTTCATCAATCTTACCTAACGCCTATTAGACTGCACGCTATGCATCCTATCCCCTCGCCAAGCTGTGCAAGATGCAATTACCCTAGAGCTGACTTCATTCATGTAATATGGCAGTGCCCACTTATAGTTGAGTTCTGGTGGTGGAGGTCTTAACCACAGTACTGTCTATGCCAGTACCCCTAACATCGGAGGTATGTCTCCTAGGTATCCTTGACGAGGAGACCTTGTCCAGATATGGGAGGATGCTATTAAGAGAGAAAAACTTTATGGCTAAGAAAGCTGTAGCTCTTGAGTGGATTCAGCCCATACCTCCTTCAGCACACCAATGGTTCCAATTGGTCAAATCAGATCTTGCCTTACGAGAAATTGAAGTTTGAACATAGATGTTCAAAAAAGTACAACAAAATTTGGGACGCGTGGACCTCCTCAGCCTTAACCATATAGTTTTACTTGTACAATTCAATACTTGCGGTTATGATAGTTCCAATTAAAGCCAATATATGGCATGTAAACAATCATTGCTAACATTTATGGTTTGCACCTGACCTGTTTTCAGTTTGACTGTTCTCTATTGTTTTGAAACACAACATTTGTAATACTTTGCTTTGTTATTGCAATACCTTGTACAGATATTGATGCAATATCTGATTTTGTATACTACATTTTTATCTCTTGCAATAAAAAGAGTTTAAAAAAAAGGAGGAAGGAACTCTGACTTATGTCTAAAAGCTGAACTTCAAGCGAACAGTTAACACAGATGAACGTAAAAGAGACCTGTCAAAGGATTTGTAATTCTATGCATGCTGTCCTGAGATTTGCATAGCTCTGCAACACAGCACAGGCTTGACAGACAGGAGACCAGATATTTTCTCAGCTGCAGTCAAGTAAAGCTTACAAGTCTCTCCCCCCCCCCCCTCGCGCTCCGCCCCCTACTCTGTGATCGGACAGAGAAAGAAGAAGCAGTAGACTGATTAGCTCATCTCCCTATGGACCACTAAATAGGGACAGGATAATGCCACCAATTCCGATACACTACAAGCCGAGGTAAAAGGCCAGCAGGAATGTCACCCTCTGGGATAACTTAGGCAAGGGAACCTTCCAAATATTCTCAAATGGAGGTTTCTGGAGAACCAAAAGTACTAAATTTAAATCCCATGGCGGCAAAAGAGACCGTACAGAAGGAGCCACATGTCGCACCCCCTGACAAGCTAAAGAGTGCGTGGCTAGGGGGTCGCTGAAAGAAGATTGTCAGGGCAGACACCTGGCCCTGGATGGTACTCAAGGCCAACTTCTGATCAACGCCCTGTTGAAGAAAGGTTAAGATCCGAGCCACAAAAAAGGATTGAGGATGAGCGCCAATCGACTTACACCAAGAAATGTACGCTTTCCACGTACGATGGTATATCTCGCTGGAAGACGACTTCCTCACCTTCACTATAGTAGGGATCACTGATCCAGACAGACCTCTATCCCTCAGTACCTTGCTTTCAATAGCTAAGCCATTAAAACCAGCAAAAAGTGTAAAGCAGGATGGTAGATCAGCCCTTGGGACAATTGGTCTTCTATAAAAGGAAGCCCCCAAGGGACGTTTATGGCCACCAGACTGATTGGAAGATTCTCGCCCTTGATTCCTTGCAGGAATTGCGGAAGAAGCCTGAGCAGAGGATGATACTGGCCTTACTGTGGCCCTAGGAAGCCTGCGGCATCTGCCAGAGGAACCCATGATCTCGCCACGAACCTCGGTATCCTCCTGTGAAGCCGAACCTGCTAAAGGATCTGCATGTAGGACTGTGCAAACAGAACTATCTTGAAGGTGGATACCACCAGACTCAGAACCTGTATGCAAAATGGGAGAAAGAACTATCTGTGTTACAGCAGCCAGTGAATCAAGGCCTGTGGTTCCTGAATCGCACTATTTGTAATGTGGCCACGGGGGTTCTATCAGAGAGCTTTCTTCTCTTATCCCCTACGAGTGGTTGTTCACTGAAAAAAGGAGCCCACACCTTGCCTGATTTCTGTACTCTACAAGCTTTTGGGGTCAACCCCCACCCCATGATGACAAAACTGGCCTTTATTCGAGAGTGGGAGAGTGACTTTGAGACGGTGTCCTTAGCTGAACAAATATCACACATGTGCAAACGCACACACTCTAGCTCAATAGAGTCCAAGACACAAGAGACCAACTACAAGCTCTTGACATGTTGGTATCAGGTACCGGCGGATCTGTCATGTATCTACCCCTGTCACAGACCATTGCTGGTGTGGATGCAGTCAGAAGGATACGCTCCTTCAGTATTGGTGGGAATGTCCTGGGATTTGCCCTTCCTGGTTAGATGTTAAAACTCCGATAAAAGAAGCTCTTGGGGTCAATATCCTGATGTCCCCACCCCACTTACTCCTCCACGTCCCTACCCACCCGCTTAGCCATTATAAGAAAAGCGTTTTACCGCCCCTACTGAATGCAGTTAAATGATTTATTCCTATATAGTGGAAACGTCCACAGGTGCCCAATAGAGAGGTGTGGCACAGGAAAGTGGCTGAGATCCAAGAGGCAGAAGAGTGGGTGGCGACGTGTAAGGACAGACATTAGCGCTTTGCTAGTATTTGGGCTCCTTGGCTGGAACACACTGCTGATCCTGACCCAGTGAAATTTAGCCTGGAAGTGGCTTTGTTGGATTTGGCAGAACCCTTGTTGAGAGTACCTACTTGAATTGTGCTGCCATGTCCCTGTTCCCTTTATGCTAGGTCTACTACACTGGATTACATACCTGACCTATGGTTCCGCTATATTAGCGGGGTCTTCACCCTGGGTGGGCCCTGGCGTTTTTGCACCTGGATGGAAGTTTGATAGAGGCCTCATAGCCCCACTCCTGGTGGTGAGGCCGGTGGATTCGCCGCTGGGCCATTTCTTGGTGAGATACCCTGGAGTGCTAAAGTTGGCCCTTCAACATAGGTCCCGTGTTTTGCATGGAATGTCCACCTATGGAAACCCCTAGGTCGAACAAGGGGTGATCCCATCAGTTATGATGCTTCACCTTTTCCTTCACCATAGTTTTCCCTTCCTTCCCTTCTATGCCCCATGTGTTTGTAATTTTATGCCAATGCATTTACCTCAGTTACAGTTTTCACAAACCCTTATAAGTAGGGCATTGTTGGCCAATATAGGTTTTTTGTTTTGCAAATAAAGATTACACAAAAACATAAAAAAAAAAATATACACAGTAGCAGATTAACCTACCAGCATGACTTTAGAGCATAGGTGCTCAACCTTTTGAAGAGCGAGGGCCACTTAAGTGATTTGGTAATCAATCGTGGGCCACAATGAAATAAAAAAAAAAAAAAAAAAAAAAAAAAAAAAAACTCTGAACCATTTTAATTAATCATAATACACATTTTCTTTCTGGAGCCGCTGAATGCCGGCAGGAGAGAGATGAGAAGCCTGCTTTTAGCATTCGCAGGAGTTCCTGTACATGGCCCGTCGCCCCTTCAGTGCAAATGTAAAACCGAATGTGACAGCATGGGGCGGGGTCACCATTGCGACCCCTGACGCTACACCAGTGGTTGGTGTGTGTGGTAAAAACAGGTCTCAACTATGGGGTTTTACTGCCTCCCAAACTGCAAATGTAACTGAGCCCTTAATGTCCTAAGCCCCCTATAAGGCTGCTTTTACACTGATATGGTGTAGTTTACCCTCCCCATGGGTGCAGCTCAGTGGACCTGTGTCTTTCTCACAACTTAGCTGTGCTTTGCAATAGATTTCTATTATATCTTGCAGGTTTGGTGCACTTTCTGAAAGCGCACCAAAACGCCAGGATTCAGAAAGCGCACCAAACCCGCAGAATAAAATAGAAGTGCGCTTACCTGGTTTGAGGTCGAGGGCCACATTAATGTGCTATGAGGGCCACAGGTTGAGCACCCCTGCTTTAGAGGAAGAAAACTATGTAACCAAAGGAAGTCACCCAGGATTTGAACCCAGGACCCCAATATTGCAAGGCACTAAGCCACCATGCTATCTCAAAAGCATACTGGGGGTCCACGGTTTCATACTAGATAGCTAAGACCATCAAAGGATTATCCCCCCTCCCCCTTTTTCAGTCTGTAGTAGGTGGAGCCTGTTGGGTCCATGCCACAGCTCTGCTATCTGCACAGGCTATGTTTAGCACAATCATGGTGTCAGTGCGACTATAACAAGCTAATATTCCATTGGGAATATATTACAATGTTTTGGTTAAATAATTAAATGAAAAATCTGGGCTTGAGCATATATATTCGAAATAAGAAGCTGCTTAAGCAAGTGTGACACCAACAGCAAAATTATAATATAAGAAATTATTAATATAAAATTATTAATGTAAGAAAGCAGCGCTAAAATAATAAACAAGTGATTCAAGCCTGAGCCAACATTTGAATATCTAAAAACAAATATGAAATAAAATAAAAATCATATGTGTTTGAAGTGACACTTATTTTATTTTGTGACAAAGTTACACCAAACGAATTTGTGACAAAAATAATCAGTCCATAAGAGCCCATCAACAAGGGCATTCATAAAACAAAAAGATATGGTCAATTCGCAATCCACTTATCATAGGAGTGTCCCCATTTTCCCAATATTTAGTGCTTCCACCACTAGGTGACACCAGATAAATGAGCCTCTTACCGGATCCAGTGGACCATCATATGAATGGTCAAACGTGCTTAAATAGAGTGGAGACCATCTCCACTCTAGCAATGCAATGTCCACGAGCACCCAAAGTCAGTCACTTATGTTCTTATTCCATGTTCCAATCTACTGTCATTTTGATCGGGGGGGGGGGGGGGTGTTTCAAGGCAATGATGCTGGATTCCTGGAGGGGAGCACACACATATACATATATATAATACATATATATATATATATACACATATATATATATATATATATATATATATATATATATATATATATATATACACACACACACACACACACACACACATATACATATATATAATACATATACACATATATATATATATATATATATATACATACACACACACACACACACACACACATATACATATATACATATACATATACACACACACAAACATACATGCATACATACATACAGGGTAGGGTTATATATAAAAAAAAAAAAGTTTTTTTGACCCTACCGTGTGTCTCTGTACATCCCATAGTTCTTCACTTCCAGGAAGAAGCAGCATCTGGAAGAAGTCTCCATCTTTGGCATCTGGCTGATGGAGGACACAATATATGTTCCCTTCCAGGCAGCATCATTGCCCTGACCACCCCCGCATCAAAATCGCAGAGTATTGGAACATGAAAGTAGAACATAAGTGGCTGACTATGGGTGCTCGTGGACATCGCATTGCTGGAGTGAAGATGCAGTGATCCTGACTGGATAAGTGCCTGGTGTTTGGAATCACCCTGGTCAAAGGAATTTAATAAGCGCGTTTGACCATTTATATGTTGGTCTACTGGATCCGGTAAGAGGCTCATTTATCTGGTGTCACTCGGTGGTGGAATTTTGGTATCAATAGTTTAAACGAAAAAAAAAAAACCCATAGCAACTGTACAATATTACCTGTTCCACAGTTCATTCTCAATGTATCGGTGATCAAAAATGTTCCTCTGCACATTCTCAACCAAGAACATGACAACAGCCCTGTGACAAAAAAGAAAGAATCAAATACTTTCGGGAACCTTATATGAATTTGAATACCTATGTAATTAGGCTCTGATGGAAGCAGTTACATGCTAATTCTGGGGCAGAGAAACTAAACAGGTTTATACTGAATCACTGCCTAAAATCCAGTATGGGTCACACGTGGGGAAAACAAAATTTTTGTAAGAACTTACCGTAAAATTATTTTCTCTGAGTCCTCTGACAGTCGCCGCCCACTCATACAGTCTTCACTTATGGGACGTTACAGTTTTGCGTCTGTCCCTTCCTGTTGGGGGATTAACCCCTTGGTTTTTTGCTTTCCTGGGTTTTGTTGCTCCTGTTGAGCTTCCTGTTACCCAGTGTTTTTACCCTTATCTTGGCGATAAGGTTCCTTCTCTGACCTGTACACACCCACAGGGGGCTGTCACTCTGGACCATACCCTCATGCTAGCAGCATTCTCAACTCAGTTTGGTAGCAAGCAGTATATAGATCCAACAACCACAAAAGAGGGGCGGCGACTGTCAGAGGACTCAGAAAAAAATTCTGTTTTCTCTTACGTCCTCTGACAGTCGCCGACCACTCATACAGTCTTCACTTATGGGACGTCCCAAAGCAGTGTAGACTTGAGGGGTGGGAAACGCAACCGCCACAAGGGTAACGCAACACCCAGGTCAGAGAAGGAACCTTATCGCCAAGATAAGGGTAAAAAATACTGGGTAACAGGAAGCTCAACAGGAGCAAAAAAACCCAGGAAAGCAAAAAACCAAGTGGTTAATCCCCCAACAGAAAGGGACAGACGCAAAACTGTAACGTCCCATAAGTGAAGACTGTATGAGTGGGCGGCGACTGTCGGAGGACGTAAGAGAAAAGACTCCTATCACAGCCTAATCACTCAGTGGGTTTAATCAGAGAACATTTTTTAAAGGCTAAAAAAAATGCACATATTTTTGTAGGTAATTAATATTCTGGCCAATTAAATAAATGAACGCCCAAAAGCCTGATGCGTCTAAACGCACCTAAACATATTTGAAGAACATGGTTTTAGGCAAGTTTTTGACGCAACTTTACTTCTGTTAGGAGAAAGACATTCAGAAGAGCCTAGTTTCATTAGTCCCTACATTCCAATTACAACTTTCGGCCAAACAAACTGAAATAATCCTTTTTTGGTACCCACAAAACATTGATCTGTACTTGGTACCAGGAATCTGGTTTCAAAATCCTTACTAGATGGTACCAAACTCCATGCAGGTTTCTCCGCTTCTCGTCTCCTGCCTTGCCAGCGAGGTCCTAAACTCTGATTTATGCTGGAGATGTGACATCTTACACATCTGGAAATGTGATATACTGCAGACATTTCAGAAGGAGGTACGATGTATAGCGCAAAAATGTAATTTATTTCTTTCTACTGCACCATCATCATAAAATACTAAAAACAACTGAAACGCTTAGTCCTATCAAATTTGATCAATGCAGCCAGGGGATTTATCCCAGGCTTGTGGAAACAACAACTTGCATATGAATGACATTCCACGAATGGTGGATTTATTCTCCTCAGAAGAAGGTACTCCTAGTAAACTACGGGAGAAGTGTTTTTTTTTTTTCTGAATAAGTTTAATTCTACTCCTAAATAAAAAAGCACTGATGGATACTGATGCAGGTATGCTAACAGCCTGTGTTTTCACAGACTGTAAAAACACCCAGACTTCTCCTTTCTATAAAAGTCTGAGGACAGGAGAAACTGTCTAAAAATGTTTGTTTGTGGGATCCCAATGGGAGCTGGAATTCATGGCCTCAAAATATCAACATGGCTCCTCTCAAGACCTCCTTCTCTCTAGCTCCCTTGTGTCCTCCCATGCAAATCTCCAGGACTTCTCCAGAGCCTCTCCCATCCTCTGAAACTCTCTACCTCAATCTGTCCAGCTATCTCCTACTCTGGCTGCCTTCAGGCCATCCCTGAAAATGTATGTCTTCCGAGAAGCCAATCACGCCTCCAACTAATCTTTTAATCATCTCATTCCCCACAGCTAAAACCCTTTGTATCACTTGCCTCACCCTATTAGTTTGTACGCTCTTCTTCTTAACTTGTATTTTATTGTATTGTAACTGCATTTTCTCCCCTTTATATTGTAAAGAGCTGCGTAAACTGTTGGTGCTATATAAATCCTGTATAATAATAAATAAGTACAGTAGTTAGCATTGATACTTCAGTGATCTCCAATAGCTTCCAGGTCACTCGCCAAGCAGCTGCCCTGCTCTGTTGTAAATGCAGGAGATAGCTCAGCACGGGTCCCATTCAGAGATCACTTTGCATTTTCTCAATGAATGTAAAGCTTTCTCTTATTGGATGAGTTGCAGAGGTCGATCATCACCTTGTCCAATCAGTGAACACTTTGTATACATTGAGAAAAACAAAGTGACTTCTGAATTGCTCCCGAGTAGTGGTCTTCTAGCTTCCAAGAGGATCAGCCATGTATGTTATCTGCATGCCTACATTGGTCCAAGCTGGACTATACAGTATCTCACAAAAGTGAGTACACCCCTAACATTTTTGTAAATATATTATAGCTTTTGATGTGACAACACTGAAGAAATGACACTTTGCTACAATGTAAAGTAGTGAGTGTATAGCTTGTATAACAGTGTAAATTTGCTGTCCCCTCAAAATAACTCAACACACAGCCATTAATGTCTAAACCACTGGCAACAAGAGTACACCTCTAAGTGAAAATGTCCAAATGGGGCCCAAAGTGTCAATATTTTGTGTGGCCACCATTATTTTCCAGCACTGCCTTAGCCCTCTTGGGCATGGAGTTCACCAGAGCATCACAGGTTGCCACTGCAGTCCTCTTCCACTCCTCCATGACGACATCACAGAGCTGGTAGGATGTTGGAGACCTTGCGGCTCCTCCACCTTCCGTTTGAGGATGCCCCACAGATGCTCAACAGGGTTAAGGTCTGGAGACATGCTTGGCCAGTCCATCACCTTTAACCTCAGCTTCTTAAGCAAGGCAGTGTTCGTCTTGGGACTTGTGTTTGGGGTCGTTCTCCGAGCCCAGTCTCCGTGGAAAGGGGATCATGTTGGTATTCATGGTTCCCTCAATGAACTGTAGCTCCCCAGTGCCAGCAGCACTCATGCAGCCCCAGACCATGACACTCCCACCACCATGCTTGACTGTAGGCACTTGTCTTTGTACTACTGACCTGGTTGCCGCCACACACGCTTGACACCATCTGAACCAAATAAGTTTATCTTGGTCTCATCAGACCACAGGACATGGTTCCAGTAATCCATGTCCTTAGTCTGTTCGTCTTTAACAAACTGCGGGCTTTCTTTTGCATCATCTGTAGAAGAGGCTTTCTTCTGGGACGACAGCCATGCAGACCAATTTGATGCAGCGTGTGGCATATGGTCTGAGCACTGACAGGCTGACCCCCCATCCCTTTAACCTCTGCAGCAATGCTGGCAGCACTCATATTTCTATTTCCCAAAGACAACCTCTGGATACAACGCTGAGCACGTGCACTCAACTTCTTTGGTCAACCATGGAGAGGCCTGTTCTGAGTGGAACCTGTCCTGTTAAACCTCTGTATGGTCTTGGCCACCGTGCTGTAGCTCAGTTTCAGGTCTTGACACTCTTCTTATAGCCTAAGCCAATTACGTAGAGCAATAATTTTTTTTTCAGATCCTCAGAGTTCTTTGCCATAAGGTGCCATGTTGAACCTTCAGTGACTAGTATGAGAGAGTGAGAGCGATATCACCTTGTAACACTAACGAGTCACATGACACTGGGAAGGAAAAATGGCTAATTGGGCCCAATTTGGACATTTTTACTTAGAGGTGTACTTACTTTTGTTGCCAGTGGTTTATACATTAATGGCTGTGTGTTGAGTTATTTTGAGGGGACAGCAAATTTACACTGTTATACAAGCTGTACACACTACTTTACATTGTAGCAAAGTGTCATTTCTTCAGTGTTATAGTTAAATATTTACAAAAATGTGAGGGGTGTACTCACTTTGTGAGATACTGTATATCTACAGTTAGGTCCATATATATTAGGACACAGGCACAATTTATTTTATTTTTTAGTTTTTTACCAAAACATATTCAAGCTATAGTTATAGAAGCTGAAAGTGCACACTCTCAGGCTTAATTTGAGGGTATGTACATCCAAATCAGAGGAAGGATTTAGGAATTAAAGCTCTTAAGAATAGCCAGCCCCCCCCCCTTTTTCAAGGGATGAAAAGTAATTTGACAATTGAATCAAAAGCCGTTTCATGGCCAGGTGTGGGCTCCTCCTTCATTTCTTCATCAATTAAGCAGATAAAAGGTCTGGAGTGGAATCTATGCGTGGTATTTGCATTTGGAATCTATTGCTGTGAACCTACATCATGCGTTCAAAGGAGCTGTCCATGCAAGTGAAACAGGCCATTGTAAAGCTTCAAAAATTAAACAAATCCATCAGAGAGATAGCAGCAACATTAGGAGTGGCCAAATTAACAGTTTGGTACATTCTGAGGAAAGAAGAATGCACTGGTGAGCTCAGCAACATAAAAAGGCCTGGACGTCCATGGAAGACAACAGTGGTGGATGATCGCAGGATCCTCTCTATGGTCAAGAAAAACCCATTCACAACATCCAGACAAGTAAAGGACACTCTCCCGGAGGTGGGCGTATCATTGTCAAAGTCTACAATCAAGATAAGACTTCACGAGAGCAAATACAGAGGGTTCACCACAAGATACAAAACCATTCATAAGCCTGATAAATTGGAAAGCCAGATTAGACTTTGCCAAAAAACATCTAAAAAAGCCAGACCAGTTCTGGAAAAGCATTCTTTGCACGGATGAAACTAAGATTAATCTGTACCAGACTGACCTGAAAAAAAAAAAAAAAAAAGTGTGGAGAACGCTTAGAACCGCTCATGATCCAAAGCACACAACTTACTTTCTGTAAAACATGGTGGAGGCATGGGCATGCATGGCTTCCAGTGGCACTGGGTCATTGGTGTTTTATTGATGATGGGACAGAAGACAGAAGAAACCGGATGAATTCTGCAGTGTTTGGAGATAAACTGTCAGCCCAGATTCAGCCAAATGCAGCAAAGTTGATTGGATGGCGCTTCAAAGTACACATGGACAATGATCCAAAACACACAGCAAAAGCGACCCAGGAGCTTTTTTAGAAAAAGAAGTGGAATATTCTGCAATGCCCGAGTCAATCACCTGATCTCAACCCAATTGAGCATGCATTTCACTTGCCGAAGGCAAAACTAAAAAGGCAGAAAGACCCACAAAGAACAACTGAAGACAGATGCAGTTACAGCCTGGCATCAGAAAGGAGGAAAACCAGACTTTGGTAATGTCCATGGGTTCCAGACTTTAGGCAGTCATTGCCAGTAAAGGATTCTCAAAAAAATATAAAAAAATGTACATTTAGGCTAATATTAATTTGTCCAATTCATATGAGCCCCTGAAAATGGGGGGACTGTGTATAAAAATGGTTGCAGTTCCTGAAAATTTGTACTTGACATTTATATTCAACACTATGAATTAAAGCTGAAAGTCTGCACTTCAAATTAATTTGGATTGTTTCGTTTTAATTTTATTCTGGTGGCACACAGAGCCAAAAGTATGAAAAATTGTGCCGGTGTTCAAATATTTATGGACCTAACTGTATCTAGATCTGGTCTTCATCTTCAAAAGACCAGTTCACCCAAAAGTGATATTTAGTCACAGATAAAGCCAGGGGCCTCAGTCATCCTTTGAGATCGGAACGCTTCATATTAGGCTCAGCAGGTGAGCAAATCTGAGAACTCCTTGCAGAGATCTCACCAACAGAATAAAAGAAAAAAAAAAAGTGTCTGGAGATTACCTCTCCAACATGTGCCAACTGGGTGAGAAGATCCTTTAGCATTACAAGGCTCAGAGAAGTCACTTACTTCTGGGAGCCGTACAGTTCCCAGGCCCTTGCAATACCGCGGGATATCCCGAGGGACGGGTTGTTTGACAGAATTTTACAGGCTTCCTCTGACTTCCCCAGTGTCCTCAGGACATGCCTAGGAAAAAAATAAATAAAAGGAGGTTAAAAATTGAACAGTCACATTGTGCATAACAGCATATTATGGCTAAAAGCTCCTGGGGTCCATTTTATACATTTTTTAAAATTCTACTTCAAGTTGGCTGCACCCTATACAATCCGATCATTTAATCACCTTTAGGGTTACTAACAACGATGTAGTATGAGGGCCTACCTAAACAATCTATTCAATGTATATCTGATTAGTTAGACCCTAAAGCCGATCAGAGCGTTTTTCCTTCCTGCCACCACGGGTAAGAGAAAAGAAAAATCGCTCAATTCCCCCATCAACACAGTCCGTGATGATGGGGTAATTCCTCCTGCAGAGCCATTGTGTTCTCCCCGCAGGGTAGGCTGACCTCGCTGGGTGTGAGATTTTTTGAAAGACCGCTGCACAAATACCATGTGACATAAAATATTGCAACGACTGTCATTTTATTCTCCAGAGTCTCTGCTAATATATATATATATATATATATGTATGTATGTATGTATGTATGTATGTATGTATGTATGTATATGTTTGGGGGGTTCTAAGTAATACTGAAATAACAAAAAAATACAGTTTTTTTAGCTTGTAAGCAACAAATGTCAGAAATAGGCCTGGTCTTCAAGTGGTTAAAGGAATACAGTACTGAATTTACCAGTTCTGGACCCGGAGGATTTGCCCCCTTAATGACCAGGCCATTTTTTGCGATTCCCACTGTTACGTTAACGGAAAGGTGCGCGGTCATGCAACGCTGTACCGTAAAAAAAGTGATGCCCGTTTTTTCCCACAAACAGAGCTTTCTTTTGGTGGTATTTGATCACCTGTGCGATTTTTATTTTTTGCACTATAAATGAAAAATAGCAAGAATTCTGAAAAAACACAATATTTTCACATTCTGCTAGAACATTCCCAAAAAAAAAAAAAATGTAAAAATTAAAATTTTTCATCCTTTTAGGCCAATTTGTATTCTGCTAGATTATTTTGGTAAAAAAAAATTGCAATAAGCATATTTTGATGGTTTCGCAAAAGTTATCGTGTCTACAAACTAGAGGAAAGATTTATGCTTTTTATTTATTTTTTCTTTACTAGTAATGGCGGCGATCTGCGGGTTTTAGCGGGACTGCGACATTTCGGCGGACAGATCGGACCCGTAACTGACATTTTTTACACTTTTGGGGGGACCAGTGACAATACTACAGTAATCAGTGCTAAAATATATGCACTGTTACTGCAATAATGACATGGGCAGGGAAGGGGTGAACACTGTGGTGATCAAAGGGTTAAGTGTGAGCCTAGGGGAGTGTTTTCTAACTGTGTGGGGGTTGGGCTTGTAAAATGACCACAGAGACCTGTGAGCCTATATAGAAGGATCACAGGTGCTCTGTGATCATTTCAGAGGAGAAGAACGGTCAGCTGTGTTTACAACACCTGACCGTCGTCCTCTCTCAGCGGGGAGGGATCGCAGTTGCCCAGCGGCAATCGCGGCCGCCGGTCCCTTGGATCGGCATCCCTGCTGCCTAGCGGTGTGCCCTCCCCCCTCTGACACCACTCGCGTGGCCGAAGTAGCCCTACATCGTTTCGCGCGGCCGGTCGGCAAGTGGTTAAAAAGTGTTTTTAACTGTATGGCATTCAGCTTTAAAGACACTTGACTACACTAGAAAAGAAATGCAAAAAATGTGCACAGAATTTAAAAGATTTGACATGACATAAAAATACACTGACGAGCATGTAACCTTAGGCTGGCCATGCACTATACAATCTGATTGTATAATTTTCTTTGGAGTAACCAAAACTTTGTAATATGTGTACAAACCTAAGCAATCTACTCAATTAGTACCAAACCAGGCAGGCTCCTGCACTACACAGTTGATGATAGAAATTGTCCAATCAGATTGTACACTGTATGGTCAGCCTTATTCTTTATGGAGGTTTAGTAGGGGGCAAACACAGTAGCCACCTCTTATGTACCCACTTCACCCTTTCTTACTGATGAACTGCAGGTGTCCGCGAGGAGAGGCCTCCGAAACTAGCAGCGATGGTATTAATCTCAATCTGCTTCAGCGCCGTTTTCCCACCTTCCTTGCAGTCAAACATATAATCCGATCGATTGATGCCTAAAAACACAGACTAAGAAACACAATACAGACAAGATTTAGCTACGCAAAGTGAGAAATGGATAGACTGGCATATCTGCAGGCTTTAGAAACTGGTAACATACCTGTGCCACACCCTCGTCTAGCACGTGTCTGTAGACTTTAAAAAGACGTTCGATAAAATCGTCCACTTTCATGGCACTAGAATACAGAATAAGAAAGCATGTAAAAAAAAAAGAAAAAAAAATAGGAACTTGCCTTTTCTTCCATTATCTGGTTTATCCAATAAGTGAAAAGCAATGTACAAAGATCAGCAGCCTTCTTCATCCAGTCAGATTTAAGCAATAACTATTTTGACTTTAGTTACCCACGATCTGTTTGGATCTTACAGGCTACTACACTTGGTATACAGAATTATCATACAGTGCTCAGCTCCATTCATTTGCAAATGGACAGCAAGATGCAACAAAGTCATAATTGGAGAAAAAAAATGATTAATTTTCCCAATAAAGGATCAAGTGTGGTGCGGTCACTGTTTACATATATGTGCCCGCCCTAATGCATGCATTTGTGGATGAGTGCAGGACAGCGAGGTTGCTTTCCATTTCTCTTTCTACATTATCATTTTTATGTATTTATTTTCTTACCAGTTAAAAGTATTTCTAAACCCAGGAGCCTGCATTCATATATCTGGTCTCCCGCAGTACACAGAACATGGAAATGTAATTATTTTAGTAAATATAAAACGGCTAAACACCTTTTCTCATCAGTAGTATATAGCAGTCTTGTGACTTCTATCAGCGTCTGGTTAAGGCTTGAAGGAGGAGTTTTCATTCTCCCCTGATTGTCCTATGAAGCTGCAGAACCCCTGACCCTCTGTCTGGACAGTGCTGATTGGCCCTGTTCTGATCACATGAACTCTCCCAGGGAAAAAAAAAAAAAAAAAAGAAGGAGGGGGGGGTACTATAGTCTTGTTTTTGTTTAAAAATAACAAACAAGTTATACTTACCTGCTCTGTGCAGTAGTTTTGCACAGAGCAGCCCTTCTTCAGATCCTCCTCTTCTTCAGTCCATTTTCGGTCTCTCTTGATTGGCTGACTGACTTTGACAGCTGGGGGAGCCAATGTCACCACGCTGCCGTCTCAGCCAATGAGGAGGGGAGTCCCAGGCAGCCGAGACACTTCTGCTACATCGCTGGATCTAGAGGGACCTCAGGTAAATATTAAGGGGGCTGCTGAACACGGAAAGCTTTTTATCTTAATGCAAAGAATGCATTAGGATAAAAAAAAAAAAACCTTCCTGACTTTACAACCACTTTAATCTGCTTTTTCGGGATGGAACAATGAAATCATTCACAGCTATTGAGGGTAGTGGTGGTGGTGGTGGGGTTCCAGTTGGTGTATGCGGTTGCAACTATGTCTGCCCAGGAGTGGTTTTAACCACTTTACCACCGGAGGATTTTGCTGTCTTATGTCCAGGCCACTTTTTGCGATTCGGCGCTGTGCGACTTTAACTGACAATTGCGCGGTCGTGCGACACCATACCCAAACGAAATTTATGTGCTTTTTTCCCCACAAACAGAGCTTTCTTTTGGTGGTATTTGATCACCTGTGCGATTTTTACTTTTTGCGCTATAAACAAAAAAAGAGCGTAAATTTTGAAAAAACAATATTATTCACATTTTTTTTATATGAAATTCCCCCAAAAAAATGTAAAAATCATAATTTTTTTAAATTTTTGGCCAATTTGTTTTCTGCTACCTATGTTTGGTAAAAAAATTCACAATAAGCGTATTTTGATTGGTTTGCGCAAAAGTTATTGCGTTTACTAACAAAGGGAAAGATTTCTGTCATTTTTGGTGTTTTTTTTTTTTTTAACGCGTAATGGCGGCGATCTGCGATTTTTTTTTTTGCGGGACTGCGACATTGCGGCGGACAGATCGGACCCTTGACTGACATTTTTGACACTTTTGGGGGTACCAGTGACATTACTGCAGTAATCAGTGCTAGAAATATGCACTGTTACTGTAGAAATGACACTGGCAGGGAAGGGGTTAATTTTATTGGAGAGGGAGGGGTTAATGTATGCCTGGTGCTTACTGACGTGTGTGGGGGGAGGTGACTGAGTGACACAGGGACAGATCACATGTTCAGCTATGCTGAACCCTGCAATCTGACCCTGCCTGTCACTTAGGAGATCCGCCCGCTTGTGTTTACACAAGCAGGCGGATCTCCACGCTAGAACCCCGACGATCGGGGAAGAGCAGCGGCAATCGCCGCTGCTCCTCCCCTGGCCCGACTCCCGCTGTGACTGAAAAGGAGAGTGTCTGACGAGGTAGTACTACGTCGTCAGACGATAACGAGCCACTCTGCCGCAGTAATATTACTGCAGGCAGACGTAAAGTGGTTAAAGCAGTTCTAGTTATGATACACGCAAACAGTATATGGCAGAACAAAAATATGAAGGATTTCATAGTTTCCTCCTGAGTGTGCAAATTAAAGTGGTAGTATACGCCGCTATTTGACTTTTACCTACAGGTAAGCCTATAATAAGGCTTCCCTGTAGGTACAATTAATATCTTCTAAACCGGCACAGTTTAGGAGATATTTACCCTGCATGCAGCCACTGACGTCAGCGGGGCGAATGCGCTCTGAAGGTCCAGCGGACCTTCAGAGCTCCTTTCCGCCTCTTGCCGGAAAGTGACGTCATCGCGGCTCCGGCCACTCACAGCACCGGAGCCGCCGAACCAGGAAGAGACGCCAAGGGAGCATGTCAGCACCCTCAGCGTTGTTAGGACGACCGTGCCGGGGCTTCGTTCTAAGATAAGTATTTCATAATGAGCTAGTATGCGATGCATACTAGCTCATTATGCCTTTGTCCTGCTCAGCTCCCCTAATGCTTACCTGTGCCCATCTTTATCCAGTGATGTTGCACAAGAGACTCTACCTCCTGATTGGCTGAGACACACAGCAGGTGGCATTGGCTCCCCTTGCTGTCAAGTTCAGTAAGCCAATGAGGAAAGAGAGGGGGTTGGGCTGAGTCGCTGCTCCATGTCTGAATGGACACAGAGCAGCGGCTTGGCTCAGGTGCCCCCGTAGCAAGCTGCTTGCTGTAGGGGCACTCGTCAGGAAGGAGGGGCCAGGAGTGCCGATGAGGGACCCAAGAAGAGGATCCGGGCTGCTCTGTGCAAAACCATCTGCATAGAGGAGGGAAGCATAACATTTTTTTTGTTTAAAAATAACAAACAAGGACTTTAGTATCACTTTAATTCTGACAATTTTGTCGTGATGAGGGAATGCCAGGCTACAATTCGCCATAACTATGCTGGAAACACCAACAGTGTGGTTATGATAAAGATGTAAATCAACAAAGATCTAGGCAATAGTGTTAGGCATGCCAAATAGAATCTAAACTTATATGCAAACCTATCAATGATGTATCATTGTGTAACCTTTTACTATTCTCGGTTAAAATTATTATACTTCTTTAAAACAAATCAAATCAGTATTCATTCCCCGAGTAGTAGTAATGTAAAGTCTGAATATATGAGGGGGGTCTTCAAAATGTTTTCCCACTTTTATATTTTTGTTGGAAATGGTAAGAGCGATCGTAGTAATTGGTCGTGTCCAAGAGTGTCATGTGACTAGTCTGTCTGGCAAGCCGGCAGACCTTGCAGTTTAGTATAGGGGTCCTTTCGCACGAGCGATCTGCTTGGCGGACTCCGCTTAGCTCCGCGAGGGATCGATAAGCTGATCTCTGCTGAGCAGGCGGATGACAGGTCCGTCTCCGCTCATTGTGCAGAGACAGACCTGTCAGAGTCCCGCTCGCCTCTATGGGGAGATTGGATGAAAACAGACCATCTGTCCATTTTCATCCGATCCTCCACATGGATGGAAAATAGGGCCATCGACCGTCTAAAATTGATCAGGATCAGAACGCGGCGGGTGTCAGCGGACACGTCACCGCATGTCACAGCTGACATCTGCTGCTCCATAGGGGTGAATGGAGGGTCTGATCAGGGCCGCATGAAAAAAACTGACAGGTGGACCTGATCGGAAAGCCCGTGTGAAAGGGCCCTAAGAGTTGTCACGCTGTGATGAAGATAGCTGCGAACCGTAAAAAAAAAAAAAAAAAAAACTTTTTGAGGAACGCTTGTAAATGGAGGAGCAATCCTGACCTGTCATATGCCTTACGCAGACCCTCCAACATCATTTATTAAAAGGAGGTGGAATTCAATGTACCTGGTGAGCGTCTTTTCCAGGAACGCGGGGTTCTGACTGAGCCGATCCACCAGGAGATTGAAGTCTTCCTGTACAGACTTGGCTTGTTCAAAAAGAGATCTGGGCACTGGGGAGGGGAGCAGAGTGAAAGGGGCAAAGTTCACAACCTAAGAAAATAAAAAAGCATCAATAACATAACATATCACAAACTCATTCATATCCCAACCTACAGCAATCACATTCCAGCCCTCATTGGTAAAGATTAAATTTAGCCACAAAATAAAGATCAAAAAAAATGCCAACAGTGTCTTGCTAGATAAACAACCCCTCTTTGAGAAAATATGGTCCCCCTGGCTTGCCCATTTGCAGGTTCCAAACACACGGTGCTGACAGTTGGCAGTAAACCCCCGGACGGACTAACCTCTTAATTTTTTCTCCACTTTTTATTTTCTTCTTTGCTTTCTTCGCCAGTCCTGTGACCGGTCTCTTCACCTTACTTTTAACTTATGTTCAATTAAAATATAACTAAAAGGCAAAACTTCTTTTTGTTTTGGATATAGTGGAGATGGATTAGAACCCGTCAAGTTTTTTTTTTGGCGTCTATGCCTCAGTTAAGGAGATTCACCCTCTCTATTTGTCCTGTTTACCATTTTCATTGAAAGTAAAAGAAAATCCCAAATTTTGGGTTGTCCCCAGAAAAGTAATAGGGGGGGGGGGGACACTAGTTCTGGTGACCTTGGGGTCCCCAAAAGAATTCCTTTAATTTGTATGGATTTCCCCTCACTTCCTGTTTGGCTATTGGACAGGAAGTGAAGGGAAATCTCAGCAATGGGACACAGATGGCGAAAAAAAATCTGACAGAGGTTAAAACCCTTCCTTATTCTATCCAAAATGAAAAAAATATATCATTTTGCCTATAGTTCTACTTTAACTATCAGTAGTGGGGAGTTGTATCCCCCATAAATGACTAAAATATGACAATAGGAAGAGCATTGGACATGTTAACAGTTCTATCATTTTGAAGACCACTTCATAGATGTTATGCATCATCAAGGTTTTAAATCTCATTGTTTTTATGTATATCACAGGGGGACCTGATAAGCGGTTTCTGCGACGGTTTTCTTCCATTCATCACAAACTATGCTGCTACTGCCAGAATTAACAGCAACATTCCTGTCTTCGGTGTCACAGACCCACCAGTTTGGGATACATCTCCATCCACCACTAACATACAGCAGCAGCCCTGAAGAAGGGGGGAGTCTTTGTTCCCCCGAACGCGTTGGCTTTATCATGTTTTGACATTTTCCTTAAAACGACTACATATTCACCTTCATTTTGCTTCTAATTGGATATGGGGTGCTCCCCTTACCTACCCTCACTTCCATTCATCATGGCAATATGGGTCTATATTATGTAGCTACTCATACCTTTGATATCCCTATTTGTATGGAGACTACACTGCTCAAAAAAAAAAAAATAATCAGAGTATAGCATTAGGTCAATTAAACTCCTGGGATATTTATCTGGTCAGTTAAGTAGCAGAGGGGGTTGTTAATCAGTTTCAGCTACTTTGGTGTTAATGAAATTAACAGGTGCACCAGATGGGCAAACAATGAGACGACCTCCAAAACAGGAATAAATACAGTAAATGCAATAAATACAGTAAGGTATAAAAAAGTGAAAGAAGATAAAAATAGAAAAGAAAAGAAAGAATAAAACCATCTTCTGAAATTCAAATCAATTTGAAAAAAAAAAAAAAAAAAGAATATACTAACTGAATCGGAATATACGAAACAAATCATATGACAAAACAAAATTATTTATTGAATGAATCCAAAACGAAACTAGTTTTTCCATCGCGCACATCTCTATTTACTCCAATATAGGCTACAGAGGTCACTTACATCAGAAGAGTTCGGACTCTCCTTTGTCCTCATAAGAACGCCCTGCAGCAAGGCGGTATCCACAGCGATGGGCGCCACCTCCTCTAGCAGCTTCGCGTTGCTGAAGACATCCTCCCATAAACCAGACATTTTGGAACTGCAAACCACAGAATAAATAAATTATTAAAAAAAAAAAAAATCAATGAATAGTTTAAATGGCAACAAGATACTTGCGTAGAATAGAAAAAACATGGTTATTCCATCCTCTGTTTAATCTGTTTTGAGGGGTGTCTTGCCACATACGAGAAGTCCCTGTTTACATGACAGTCAATTTGAGTTTCCATACAAAAAGTACTCACTATTGAGATCTGCTTTGCATCTGACTTTTTTGATCTTCGGTTACAGTTCTTTTCTATAAATAATTTCCTTCTCATAACTACGTAAATACATTAAGTCATCATTGAGGATTTCATTATTCAATAAATTCCTAGATCAGGCCTTCATAAATTTGTTTTGAATCTAGGAGTAAGCTAAAAAATTTAGGAGCCAGTTTATGTGCAGCTATATGTAACGTATCGCAACCGACGTTTATGCGTTTATATTTGTACATGCGTATACACGTATGTCTCTCCTGTGCTCCACTGAATGTAATGCAGTCCACGCTGGCCGGTGGAAAAACTGTCAACAGGGATCCGGAAATGACGTCATACACATCGCTTCTGGGTCAGGAACAAGATGGGAAGGAGAGCGGAATTTGCTTGCTGAGTGGGGCTTCCATCTGCTGATCCCTGCTGAGCAGGCGCATGACACGTCTGTGTCCGCTCTGCTACGCGCACAGTCCCACTCTCCTCTATGGGGAAATAGGATGGAAACGGACCGCCTGTTCGTTTCCATTAGATGCCATCTGATTCGATTAGTTGAACAGATGGAAAATAGGACCACCATCTGTCTGTTTTTGGGTGACAGGATCTAATGGCGACGGGTGTCAGCAGACGTGCCCGCTGACAATCCATTACTTCGTAAAAGAGACTGGAGGGTCCGATCAGGTCTGCCAGAAAAACTAACAGGTGGACCTGATCGGACAGCCCTTGTGGAAGGGGCCTTCGGCTGTGTGGCGGCATGGCAGGGAGAGAGTGCAAAACTAAAAATATTTTTATTATTTTTTTCCATTTTAAAAGTAGATGTAAACCCTCACATATACCCAGCAAAGTGAACAGTCTCAGATGATACACAGAGATGAAACAGATCTCCCTACATATGTTTTACTTGTATATCTGCTGTCTTAAGCTTGCTATATTCTTTAGAAAGTGCCCATCATGTTAGAATTTTTATCTTCCTGTTGAGTGTGTAGTCTTGGCATACACTGAGACAGCTGATTGGAGGAAAGGCACACACTGCCACTCCACATAGGCAAAGGAAGAAAGGAATGTGCTGTGAATAGACCAGCTCTCTGCTAATCTATTTATAGCACCCACCCGGACAGAAATTTCAGCCTGGTTTTATCTGGGTTGTCAGAGAACTTGTCAAAAGTTATCATGCTGATAACAGAAGAACGGAGCAGAAGCACACGAGACTTAAGGCTTTGGAGAGATTTAAGAAAAACACTACAGATTTATATGCCTAGATCAAATTTTTTGTTGTTTTTTTTTTAACGCGTAATGGCGGCGATCTGTGATTTTTTTTGCGGTACTGCGACATTGGGGTGGACAGATCAGACCCTTGACTGACATTTTTGACACTTTTGGGGTTACCAGTGACATTTCTACAGTAATCAGTGCTATACATATGCACTGTTACTGTAAAAATACACTGGTAGTGAAGGGGTTAACTTTATTTGAGAGGGAGGGGCTGTGTGTGTCCCTAGGGGCGTGATTCTTACTGTGATTGGCTGTGGCTTGAAGTGTAGGAACAATGATCAACGGTCCTACATAGTAGACCCATATGATCAGTGTTTCTACACAGGGGAGAATGACAGGCGGCTTGTTTACACTAGCCGCCTGCCTTTCTCCTGCTGCCACGGACGATCGTGAGTGAGCGGCGGACATCGGGTCCGCCGCTCACACGCGCGGGGGGTCCGTGGCGGCGCGCGCTTGCTCCCCAGAGCCTCACAGGCTAGTGACGTACCGGTACGTCACTTTGCCTGTGAGGGGCTGACCGCCGCAGTATATGTACTTGCGGCGGTCGGCAAGTGGTTAAAGCAATCCAAACCATTAAGTATTGGTCTTTCACTCTCAGTGATGGTGAGTACCGTCACACCAAGTCTCTAACTCCCGGTTCACATTAGTGCTATGACAGACATTGCATCTGATTTGGAGCGCACTGCTCTGAAAATCACCTGCAATGTCTGTGCAATGCGAATTCAGCCATACAGATTGTGTTCACATCTATGCCATACGATTCATGTGTGAACTGATCTGGGGGTCTCGTTAACTTTGTATTGACACCCCCAGCGATTCGTCTGCCAAAGGCACTTCTATCAAGATCTGTACTCCACACACCTGAGCTAAAACTAAAGTGCCTTCAAAAAAGCTGTCTAGAGGTTGTCAAATGCTGTGTGAATGCTTGCTGAAGTACGAATGCAAGCAAGGATCAGACAATGGCCATGTGTGAAGGAATTTTCAGCCTTGGCAAGGAAGCTGATGGAAAGTATGAACAGTACCACCGAGACTGACAGCAAGCCAACAGATGACTGTTCCACCAATGTCCCCCAGAACCTGGACATTATGGAATTTATGTTGCAAACTTGTTAGACTTTACTTTTTTTGTAAACTGATAGTGAATATCAGAAAGCAAAATATCACAGACTGTTTTTATAACCTTTTTGCACAAAGCTGTTATTCACAAAATGGAAAATGAGCTTGAGGCAAACAGCTTAATATCTGGTTGAATTACAAGGAAAGCCGTTTCATCGGTCAAAAGAACTGTAAATTTGTCCATCCAGTGATGGGATTTACTCAGCACAGCTGTGCTTGAGACCTGACTTATTTCTACTGCAGTTATGCAACACAGACTGGTCACCTACCCACCCCCAGCCTGTGAATGGACAGTGAAAGAGCAGCAGCCGACTGCCAAGGTCATTAATCTGCTCTCTCTTCCTGTCAGCATAAAAACACAGCCTGGCTGTCCGGAAAACAAAACACAAACATTCCTTGGATGAATGTCACAGAAGTGTGCAGGCTGGACACAATTTTCCCCGTATTTTTTGTAATAGATGATTTCCTATGATCATCAGCTCCATCTAGTGGGCAAAATGCAGTGTAGTTTTCTCAATGTATAGCGCTTGCTAGTATTAGCCAGGGATGGACAATTGCTTATCTATAGCCTGGATAAAAATAATGGGCAGGTAAAAGTGGCAAAATTATAAATCAATATGCTCAATATATGCGTGTAACTTGTGACTAAGTAATAGTGTATCACAATATAAATCACAAAATAAAAATAATAGTATTAATATCACAATAAAAACCACATATGTGCCATAAGGTGCAAATTAGTGCCAAATAAGTCAGAGTAAAAAGTTCATAAGTGACTTTGGTGCATAAATGAAAACTTCAGTGCGAGGTTAGGGAAAGTGCGGGTGCTGAATCCTCCAGTAGTCCAACTGCTGGTACTTGTGGTGTGGGCCTTGTGGAATAAAGGGGGGTACGCACTCACCAGAAGTTGTGGGTCTTAGTTACCGTACGGTAAGAAGACCTAAAGAGCCTTGTGGCCTCCTGGGCCAGGAAGGTAACTGCTGGGCTTTGTAGTCCCCTACGGTCCGGGGTCCCTCTCCTGGATAATCTAGATCAGTGTTTCTCAACCTTTTTTCAGTCGAGGCACACCCCCAAATTATGGACAGTCTTGAGGCACCCTTTAAAATTATGGACAGTCTTGAGGCATCCCATCCTAAAATGTAAAAACTATTCTAATCATTTTACATAATGCAGCAATATACACGAACGTATGATGCCCAATGTTAGGAGGTACAAGTTGGTACTGACTAGTATTCCAATGTTTCTCTTTTTCCTAAGTTTTTCTCCATTGCTC
The DNA here is from genome assembly GCF_965119305.1 of Pelophylax lessonae. Lineage (NCBI taxonomy): Eukaryota > Metazoa > Chordata > Amphibia > Anura > Ranidae > Pelophylax > Pelophylax lessonae. The sequence continues at coordinate 53,379,036 of NC_138778.1, read as the reverse complement.
AGCTAATGTGACCCCAAAACCTGTGGAGAGAAGCAGGGGAGGGTCAAACAAGGATGCTACGCAGGCAACTGACATCCTAATTATCAACTGATGTCATTCGTCGTTAGCAGATCGGCAGATAGAGGGTTGTAATTGTGTACAATGAAAACCTGTGACTGTAACTAAAAGGCAACCACCCGCTGACTTGTATACAATTTTTGGGAAATTTTTGGGTTATTTTGCTGAGGCACCCCTGAGGAAACCTTAAGGCACACCAGGGTGCCTGGGCACCCTGGTTGAAAAAGGCTGATCTAGATCCTCAGGGTCCGGTTGGGGTAAAGAATAAAATGGTCCAGATAGTGCAGTACCGTTAAAAATATCCTTTAATATGTATTGCACAGTACAAAAAGTTTAACAATTGGGATTTCGTCTGCTAAGAGCGGTGCCTGTGAGTGGTAACTACCGGCTTGCGTTCCACCAGGCTCCCAGAACGTGCAGCGTGCGTTCCACCTGACGCGCGTTTCGTCAGAGCGTATGACGTCTTCAGAGTCTACCTTAGCAGACGAAATCCCAATTTTTATACTTTTTGTACTGTGCAATACATATTAAAGGATATTTTTAATGGTACTGCACTATCTGGACCATTTTATTCTTTACTCCAACCGGACCCTGAGGATCTAGATTATCCAGGATAGGGACCCGGACCGTAGGGGACTACAAAGCCCAGCAGTTACCTTCCTGGCCCAGGAGGCCACAAGGCTCTTTAGGTCTTCTTACTGTACGGTAACTAAGACCCACAACTTCTGGTGAGTGTGTACCCCCCTTCATTCCACAAGGCCCACACCACAAGTACCAACAGTTGGACTACTGGAGGATTCAGCACAAGCACCCGCACTTTCCCTAACCTCGCACTGAAGTTTTCATTTATGCACCAAAGTCACTTATGAACTTTTTACTCTGACTTATTTGGCACTAATTTGCACCTTATGGCACATATGTGGTTTTTATTGTGATATTAATACTATTATTTTTATATTGTGATTTATATTGTGATACACTATTACTTAGTCACAAGTTATACGCATATATTGAGCATATTAATTTATCATTTTGCCACTTTTGCCTGCCCATTATTATTATCCAGGCTATAGATAAGCAATTGTCCATCCCTGGCTAATACTAGCAAGCGCTATACAAATCCCAGTTAAGCCCCGTACACACGTACCGATCATCGGCCGAACGATCGGCCGTCTTTTGCCCAGGGCTGTTGTGTCTGTTGAAAACTGCAAAAGACTGCACACAAATTTTGTCGGCCAACAACAGCCGACTGCAGAAGTGATGTCATGTGATGGTTAACTTTCCTTGTCTTTTTTCTTCTCTGAGCATGCCCAGTCTTGCAAATCTGCTGTCTGTCGGCCAAAATCTGTACTGACTGGCGAACAATCGGCCGTTCTGGTGTCGGCATACAAACATTTTAATGCTTGCACGACAGATTCTGTTCAGCCGAAAGTGCGCTGTCGGCTGTCGGAAGCATCATACTAGCAAGCCGAAAATCGGCCGACAATCGGTACGTGTGTACAGGCCTTTACTCTGGGATTTTCCTTTCTATACATATCACTTATCCTATAGCAGCTGCTATCATTACCCCTTCCCATTAAAGTTACACGTATTAATTTATTTATTCCTAGTTTCCCCCCCCTTCTCCAAATAGGCCATCCATAGGCGCGAGAGATATACTCTATTCAGTGTATATATCTTTACCACTAAAGTCAGCCTGTACCTTTAGCAGAGAAACAGCCCCAAAGCATAATGTTTCCACCTCCGTGCTTGACTGTAGGGATAGTGTTCTTAGGGTAATAGTCAGCATTTTTCTTCCTCCAAACACAGTGAGTCGAGTTAAAGTGAAGTTCCGGCCACAAAAAAAAATTTCAATGAAAATACCCCCGGGACAGTCAGGGCTAGTACATTCCACAATGGATAGCCTCTGATCTGTCCCAGTTCACACTTACCTTTTAGAAGAAATACTTACCTTGAAAATTTCTTCTCTAGCGCTGCCATCTCAGGTGTGGGCAGCTTGAAGCCAGCGCGATCCTCTTCCGTCTTCTTCGGTCCCACGATGCACTGCGCCGGCCCCGCCGTCACTTCCGGGGCTGCAGCGTCATCCCTGCACAACTTCTGGGCATGCCCAGAAGCTGTTTAGCAAGGTAGACGTGCCTGAACCGGAACTGACGTCGGGGCCGGTGCAGGCGCATTGATTCCTGGGAGCGATGACGTTCAGCTCCCAGGAATCATTGTAAAGCGGAAGTGACGGCGCGGGCCGCGGCCGCCGAGGGCGGAAGTGGAAGAAAGGTGAGTATATTTTTCTGCAATTACAAGGTAAGTAAAAAAAAAAAAAAAAAATCGTAACTATCCATTTCTTTTCAGGTGACAAATAGGAAGCGGATGGCCCAAAATCGACTATGTCGATTTTGTGGCCGGAACTCCGCTTTAATGCCAAAGAGCTCAATTTTAGTCTCATCTGACCACAGCACTTTCTTTGAATCATTTAGATGTTCATTGACAAACTTCAGATGGACCTGTACATGGGCCTTCTTGAGGAAGGGGACCTTGCAGCACTGCAGGATTTCAATCCATGGCAGCACATTGTGTTACCAATGGTTTGTTTGGTGACTGTGGTCCCAAATGCCTTAAGATCATTCACAAGCTCCCCCCCCCCCCCCCCTGCAGTTCTGGGCTGATCATCCCTCACTTTTCCCATGATCATCCTTACCCCATGAGGCAAAACCTTGCATGGAGCTCCAGACTGAGGGCGATTGATGGTTATTTTGTATTTTATGCCATTTGTCAATAATCGCTCCAACAGTTGTCTCCTCACAAAGCTTCTTGCTGATGGACTTTGTAGCGCATTCCAGCATTGTGCGGTCTACAATCTTGTCCCTGATGTCCTTTGACATCTCTATGGTCTTGCCCATGATGGGGAGGTGTGAATGGATAAAGATTCGGTGTCTTTTATACACACAACGAGTTGTCGTTAGGAGCACCTTCTTAAAATGACAGGACTAATCTGTACCACATGAGTGAGCACATACCGTAGCCAGTCTGTGGCAGCCAGAATTATTGTTGGTTGGTAGGGGCAGTGCTGTATCTTGGCCTAGGCCAACAAGGCCCAGGCCTAGGGCGGCACTTTGCAGGGGGGCAGCAAAAAAGCAGCACCCCAAAATAAAATGAAATAAAAAAAACAGCCTTCTCCCCACTCCTGCACAAAAAAGGTCCCCACCGGCTTGCGCTACACTTTAACACACTGCTACCTGTGGGTATAATAATACCGACCGGTGAGGACATTCGGACAGACCGCATGGGCACTGATGAGGCTGAACTTATGGGAACTGATGAGGCTACACTGATAGTCTGTGGTTGTGGTTTACAGATGACAAAGCGGGTCATAAAACAGGAAGGGGTGTGGCCTTTACAGGAAGGGGTGGGTCATATTTAAATTAGGGGGGTGCCCAACTTTAGTCAGGCCTAGGGCAGCAGAAAACCTAAATACACCACTGGGTAGGGGATCAAATATTTATTTTACTCACTGAACTGCAATTCAATTTATAACATTTGTATCATGTGTTATTTCTGGATTGTTGGTTTATATTCTGTCTCTATAATTTAAAATACACCTATGATAAAAACAAACAGACCTAGAAGAGACTAGACCTATCTTTCTCTATTAGAAAGTCCACACTATTTTTTGGATCATGGATGCACCCTGTATTACAAGCACATGGCTGGAGTTTGTCTTTAAGACGTGTCTGTAATCATTAACTCACATAACACTGTACAAGTGTACTGTGTCAAGGAATGAATTTCAGCTCAACTCCAAGCAACAATCCAGAAGGAGAAGTGGTGTCAGAGTCCAAGTATGCCATAGTGTGAAGAGGGGGGGGGGGGGGAGTCATTATGATTGGCTGCATACAGGGGAGGGGGCTGGGATTACAATAGACTCCATAAAGGAGGACAATGACGTCATGTGGGGATTAGCAGTTTGGTAAGACACCTGCTGAGTCCAAAATTAATTACCTGTTTTTTTTTCTTCTTTAATTCTGCTACTTATGGCAAATGTACAGGGCATATGCCTATACTCTAGATCAGGGTTTCTCCACTCTGGTCCTCGGTGCACACTAACAGGCCAGGTATGCAAGAAAACTGAAATACATCACAAGTGATATAATTTGCTCCTCAGTGATTGCAGTATTTTAGTCTTGATCTCCCCAAGGTAATACTTAAAATTTGGCCTGTTAGTGTGCCCTGAGGACCGGAGTTGAGGACCACTGCTCTAAATCAAGGGTCTTAAAACTATGGCCCTCCAGCTGTTCTGGAACTACAATTCCCATCATGCCTAGTCATGTCTGTGAAGGCCGTAGTTTGAGGATCCCTGCTCTAGATGCTGAATAATATTAAAGAGGTTGTAACCCTAAAAAAAAAAAGTGTGTGTGTATATATATATATATATATATATATATATATATATATATATATATATATATATATATATATAAAATAAAAACAAATAAAAAAAATTAAAGAGATCCTGTTCCTGTAACCGCTACAGGGAACTTTCAGCTTCACAACTGGTTCCCTACTGCGCATGCGCAAAGCACGCTGCTTTCTTTTCCAGTGACAGCAGCAGGGGAAGAAGGAAAGGGGCGTAACTCCTGAGGGATGGTGCCGCGGCGCTGTCTCCTGGAAGTGGGGAACAGGTCCCCTCACCCCTCCCCCCTGAAAAGGTGCCAAACGTGGCACCGGAGGGGGGGGGAGGAAGCATATTAGCGGAAGTTCCACTTTTGGGTACCCAGTACCAATGTAAATAGACGGGGGGCAGTCCAGAAGTAGTTAATGATCCCCCAAACTCAACAACACTTTTTTTCTTTTAAATTCCAAAAAAAAAAAAAATGCAGTTAAAACAGGCAAAGCTTGAAGCTCAAACAGGCGCATGAGCGTCATCTGTGACGTGTAGGGCTGCCATTGAGACAAAAGAGCGACAAAGTGCAGAAAAAACGCATGATGCAATTTTGTGCGCGTTCACAAAACACTACAGTGCAAATCCAGCCTTATATACATGCAACATTCATTGTGACCATCAGCCAATAAAATATACCAACAAATCCATATTATTAGTAAACAGTGAGAGGATCTGAGCTGTGCACAGGGACAGAGATCACATACAGTGCACAGCCACAACACTGCATTGTGTGTCATCGCTATCTCAGAATAATACTCAATGACACATTATACAACTCACCTGATTCCCCTCCGATCTCTGGATCTCTAGCCCGCAGCTTAGCTCACATGCACAGCCTAAAAGAACCCGGGCGGAACTCAACTTACCCCCACTTCCTGATTGGCTGTGAAAGGGAGGCTTGGAACGCATGCTGGGAAAGAGGAGAGGTACTGATTGGCTGCTCGGGAACGCTCTTTCATCATGACAGTGCACTAACCAGCCCGAGCCGCTGGGTGGGTGTGGTTAGAATGTGACAGGCGGCCAATCAGGGAAGAGAATTCTCCTATGAATAGGGAGAGAGTGCTGGTTATCCCAAACCATAGATTCTTATCGGTGGCAGTAGAAGAAGATTACTGGGTACATTTTAGAGTGTTTGGCAAATCTTTATGAAAGCTGGATAGAAAAAAATCACTTGTGCAAACAATCGGTGCTCCATAAATCCTGTATAATAATAATAGTATACAGTGCATCCGCCACGTATTCACAGAGCTTCACTTTTTCCACATTTTATGTTACATACAGCTTTATTGCAAAATGGATTCAATTCATTATTTTCCTTAACCACTTAAGCCCTGGAAGATTTTTCCCCCTTCGTGACCAGGGCCTATTTTGCAATTTGGCACTGCGTGACTTTAACGGACAATTGCGCGGTCGTGTGACGCTGTACCTAAACGAATTTCACGTCCTTTTTTTCCCACAAACAGAGCTTTCTTTTGGTGGTATTTGATCACCTGTGCGATTTTTTTTGATCATGCGCTATAAACAAAAAAAGAGCGTCAATTTTGCAAAAATAATATTTTATTAAATTTTTTTATATGAAATTCCCCCCCAAAAAAATGTAAAAATCTAAATTTTTTAACATTTTCGGCCAATTTGTTTTATGCTACCTATGTTTGGTAAAAAAAAAATTGCAAAAAGCCTATTTTGATTGGTTTGCGCAAAAGTTATCGCGTTTACTAACAAAGGGAAAGATTTTTGTCATTTTTGTTGTTTTTTTTTTTAACGAGTAATGGCGGCGTTCTGCGATTTTTTTGCGGGACTGCGACATTGCGGCGGCCAGATCGGACCCTTGACTGACATTTTTGACACTTTTGGGGGTACCAGTAATCAGTGCTATACATATGCACTGTTACTATAAAAATGACACTGGCAGTGAAGGAGTTAACTGTATTGGAGAGGGAGGGGTTAAGTGTGTCCTAGGGGCGTGTTTCTAACTGTGATTGGCTGTGGCTACTAGTGTAAGAACAGAGTTCAACGATCCTACATAGTAGAACCGTGTGATCTCCATTCTTACACAGGGGAGAATGACAGGCGGCTTGTTTACATTAGCTGCCTGCCTTTCTTCCGGTGTAACGGAAGATCGCAAGTGCCCGGGAGACATCGGGTCCGCCGGGCACACGCGTGGGGGGGGTCCGTGACCACGCGGGAGCGCGCCTCCAGCGGCGCGCGCTCGCTCCCTAGAGCCTCACAGGCTAGAGACGTAGTACTATTCGCTTTGCCTGTGAGGGGCTGACTGCCGCAGTAAATAGTCGTGCGGCGGTCGGCAAGCGGTTAAAGCGGAGTTCCGGCCACGAAAAAAAAATTTCAATAAAAATACCCCAGGGCTAGTGCATTCCACAATGGATAGCCTCTGAACTGTCCCGGGTCGCACTTACCTGCAAGAAGAAATACTTACCTTTAAAATTTCTTGTCCAGCGCTGCCATCTCAGGTGTGGGCAGCTGAAGCCAGCGCGATCCTCTTCTGCATCCTCTTCCGTGTTCTCTTCTCCCAGAATGCGCCTGCACCGGCCCCGCACGTCACTTCCAGAAGTGACGAGCAGGGTCGGTGCAGGCGCATTGATTCCTGGGAGCGATGATGTTCAGCTCCCAGGAATCATTGCAAACCGGAAGTGACGGCGCGGGCCGCAGCCGCCGAGGGAGGAAGTGGAAGGAAGCGAAGTATATTTTTCTACAATAACAAGGTAAGTAAAAAAAAAAATCGTAACTATCTATTTCTTTTTCAGGTGACAATTAGGAAGCGGATGGCCATAAAATCGATTATGTCGATTTTGTGTCCGGAACTCCGCTTTAACATTCTACAAACAATACCCCATAATGACAACATGAAAAAATTCATAGCTCCCAACTGTCCCTGATTTCAAGGGACTGTCTCTGATTCAGAACAAAGTTATTCTGTCCCTCTTTCCTCCTCATTTTGGTCTGATCTATAGAGTTGAATATAAAATGCACTTTTTATCTTTGAAAAAGCGTTTCCCAGTACTAACCACTTCTCGCCTGGAAGATTTTCCCCCTTAATGATCAGGCCATTTTTTGCAATTCAGCACTGCAATATTTTAACGGACATGCAACGCAATACCCAAATAAAATTGATGTCCCTTTTTTTTCCATAAATAGAGTTTTCTTTTGGTGGTATTTGATCACCTCTGAGATTTTTATTTTTTGGGCTATAAACAAAATAAGAGAGACAAATCTGAAAAAAAAGAAAAAAAAAAAACAATATTTTTCCCTTTCTGCTATATAACATTCTCAAAAAAAAAAAAATGTAAAAATCAATTTTTTTCATTATTTTAGGCCAATTTGTATTCTGCTACATATTTTTGGTAAACAAAATTGCAATAAGTGTATTTTGATTGGTTTGTGCAAAAATTATCGCGTCTACAAACTAGGGGAAAGATTTATGTAATTTTTATTTTATTTTTTCTTACTAGTAACGGCGGCGATCTGCGATTTTTAGCAGGACTGCGTCATCGCAGCAGACAGATCGGACCCCTAACTGACATTTTTTACACTTTTGGGGGGGGGACAGTGGCATTACTGCAGTAATCACTGCTAAAAATATGCACTGTTACTGTAATAATGACACTGGCAGGGAAGGGGTTAACCCAGGGGTGATCAAAGGGTTAAATGTGAGCCTAGGGGGTGTTTTCTAACTGTGGGGGGGGGGCTTGTGAAATCAACACAGAGACCTGTGATCCTAAATAGGTGGAACACAGAAGCTCTGCGTTGATAGCTGAGAGAACAATGGCCTGCTGTGTTGGCCGCGATTGCCACTAGGCACCCGCAATCACTTCCTGCTGAAAGAGAAGAACGGTCAGCTGTTGTAAACACACCTAGGGGTGATCAAAGGGTTAAATATGAGCCTAGGGTAGTGTTTTCTAACTGTGGGGGGATGGGCTTGTGAAATGATCATAGGGACCTGTGATCCTATTTAGAAGGATCACATGCGCTCTGTGATCATTTCAGAGGGAAGAACAGCTGGCTGTGTTTACAACAGCTGACCGTTCTTCTCTTTCAGCAGGAAGCGATTGCGGGTGCCCGGTGGGAATCGCGGCCAACGGTCCCGTGCATCGCCTTCCCCACTGCCGAGCGGGGGCAGGAGTGTGCCGCTTGCCTCCCAGCACCACACACGTGACTGACGTAGGGCTATGTTGCTTCGCGCAGGAGAGGCTTCCTGCCGCAGTAAATCTGCGTCGGGCGGTCGTAATGTGGTTAAGCACAGATAAAGAGACTGTTGGAGCCTCACAATTGAAAACTGTAAACATACTGTAAGAATATCCTACCTTGTTGGCTTGGAATGGTTACTACCATTGCTACCAATATCAAACATAGTTTCTTGCAATAATATACATGTCAATAAAAATTTAGGATTACAACGTAAATGATTAAAACAGCTCAGGACAAGGCAAAAAAAAAAAAACTTAAGTGGTTGTAAACCTCAGACATGAAATATGAAGAAAGCATAGCATATCCCTCTATAATATTATTATTATACAGGATTTATATAGCGCCAGCACGTGCACTCAAATTCTTTGCTTGACCATGGCGAGGGCTGTTGTGAGTGGAACCTGTCCTGTTGCATAGTATGGCCACCATGCTGCAGCTCAGTTTCAGGGTCTTGGCAATCTTCTTATAGCCTAGGCCAGTGATGGCGAACCTTGACACCCCAGATGTTTTGGAACTACGTTTCCCATGATGCTTATGCACTCTGCAGTATAATGGAGCTTTATGGGAAATGTAGTTCCAAGACATCTGGGGTGCCAAAGTTTGCCATCACTGGCCTAGGCCATCTTTATGTAGAGCAACAATTCTTTTTTTTTTCGGATCCTCAGAGTTCTTTGCCATGAGGTGCCATGTTGAACTTCTAGTGACCAGTATGAGAGAGTGAGAGCGATAACACCAAATTTAACACACCTGCTCCCCATTCACACCTGAGACCTTGTAATACTATCAAGTCACATGACACCGGGGAGGGAAAATGGCTAACTGGGCCCAATTTGGACATTTCTACTTAGGGGTGTACTCACTTTTGTTGCCAGCGGTTTAGACATTAATGGCTATGTGTTGAGTTATTTTGAGGGGACGGCAAATTTACACTGTTATACAAGCTGTACACTCACTACTTTACATTGTAGCAAAGTGTCATTTCTTCAGTGTTGTCACATGAAAAGATATAATAATATATTTACAAAAATGTGAGGGGTGTACTCACTTTTGTGAGATACTGTATATGTAATTGTTTACAAACACTTTATTTTTATGTTTTAATGCCTCAGTAAACTGTATGCAGAGAGGTATTGTCCTAGAAGAGATTCCATATACTGAAGTCTGAATACAGATTCTATAAATGTAACATTATTTTAATGTACAATGCTTACTAGTCGCTAATTATGACCATACATCAGTTTACGATTAGCTAGATAGGTGGATCATAATCACACATTTGAGCAAACATTAGCGCTTGTTCAGTCATTGTAGAATCATATCTTCATTGTTTTTCAGTAATATTTAGTAAATCAGTCTCATCCTTTGTACTGAAAACCATTGACTAGCATTATTTGTGCAATTAAAAATGTGACCAGTAGATGTCAGTAAAAACCAATCAGATTGGCATATGACAGAGACTACATTTACAAAGTATCCTAGGCCCATTGTTGAACTTGGGAAATATCATTTGTATGAACAATCTTTCCATTAACGTTAAAGCCTAACTAAACTTTAACCACTTCTGAAGGTTTTACCCCCTTACTGACCGGGCCATTTTTTGCAATTCGGCACTGTGTTATTTTAACGGACAATTGCGCAGTCGCGTGACGCTGAACCCAAATAAAATTGATGTCCTTTTTTTCCCACAAATAGAGCTTTCTTTTGGTGGTATTTGATCACCTGTGCGATTTTTATTTTTTGCGCTATAAACAAAAAAAAACCTGACAATTCTGAAAAAAAAAAAAACAATATTTTTCACTTTTTGCTATAAAACATTCCCCCCAAAAAAATGTAAAAATCAAATATTTTCATCATTTTAGGCCAATTTGTATTCTACTACATATTTTTGGTAAAAAAAATCCCAATAAGCGTATTTTGATTGGTTTGCGCAAAAGTTATCGCGTCTACAAACTAGGGGAAAGATTTATGTCATTTTTATTTACTTTTAATTTTTTATTAGTAATGGGGGCGATCTGCGATTTTTAGCGGGACTGCAACATTGCGGCAGACAGATCGGACCCCAAACTGACATTTTTGACACTTTTGGGGGGACTAGTGACATTACTACAGTAATCAGTGCTAAAAATATGCACTGTTACTGAAATAATGACACTGGCAGGGAAGTGGTTAACCCAGGGGTGATCAAAGGGTTAAATGTGAGCCTAGGGAGTGTTTTCTAACTGCGAGGGGGATGGGCCTATTGGATCAACACAGAGACCTGTGATCATAAATAGGAGGAACACAGGAGCCCTGTGATGATAACTGACAGAACAAGGGTCTGCTGTGTTTACAATAGCAGACTGCCGCTCTGTCTTCCCGGGGAATGATTGCGGGTGCCCGGCAAAATCGCGGCCGCTGGCCCCGCAGATCAGCTTTCACTCTCGCGAATCGCCGCACGCGCATCCCTAATGCTCGCTCCTGAGGAGCGACGTATGTGTACGGCGATGCCAGCCTGCCACAGTATATCTGCGGTGGGCGGTCAGAAAGTGGTTAAGAATTCATGTACATGGGACGTTTAACCACTTCTGGACCAAGCCCATTTCTGACACATGTTTACAAATTAAAATCTGTATGTTTTGCTAGAAAATTACTTAGAATCCCCAAACATTATTTATTTATTTTTTTAACAAAGACTCTTGAGAATAAAATGGTGGTCGTTGCAATATTTTTTGTCACGCGGTATTTGAGCAGCGGTCTTTCAAATGGCATTTTTTTGGAAAAAATACATTTCACTGCAATTTAAAAAACTAAAACAGTAAAGTTAGCCCATTTTTTTGTATGTTGTGAAAGATAATGTAACGCCAAGTAAATAGATACCCAACATGTTACGGTTTAAAATTGCGTACACCCGCGGAATGGTGACAAACTGCAGTCAATAAAGATCTCCATAGGTGACGATTTAAAAATGTTTACTGGTTACCAGTTTAGAGTTACAGAGTAGCTCTTTTTTTAGAATTTTTGCTCTCGCTCTGGTGATTGTGGCGATAACTCACATGTGTGGTTTGAACAGCGCTTTCATTTGCGGGCGCGACTTCCGTATACGTTTTCTTTCGTGCGCGAGCTCACGGCGACGGGGGTGCTTTACATTTTTTTTTTCCTATTTATTTTAATACATTTTTGAATTTTAGCACAGGTTTTTTAAAAAAATTAAAAATCTGATCACTTTTATTGCTGTCACAAGCAATGTAAACATCCCTTGTGACAGTAATAGGCAGTGACAGGTACTCTTTATGTAGGGTTCGGGGGTCTAAAAGACCCCAGACCCCTCCACTGCACTTCAATGTATTCAAAATGCCAAAAACTGCATTTTTGAATACTGTCACTTTTTTAAATTCCGCGCCTTTAGCCGCCAAGTAACCCGGACGTGACGTCATGGACGCTTCTTCCGGGTTACATCATCGGAGACCAGCCGGCGGAGGTGTCGGCTGGTTGCTTGGGTCTCCCGGTGGGAAGGGAGACCCGGGCAGAGCCGCGGAAGGTGACGGGGGGGAGGGGGCGTCCCCTCCCGCTCGCTGGGGTAACGAAAAATCTTATAAACATACAACATAATAAAAACATATTTAAATACATACAAAACAAATAAAATTATATATAAACAAGCAAAAATAGCTGACTTCAGCAAAGAAAACTGGGTTATTTTCCCATTAAAAAAACAGAACTAAATTTACAAACCAAGACATATGTTGTTATTATTATTATTATTATAACAATAACGCACCACAACAAAGACCTATCCTCCACCTACACCCTCAGGCTAAGAAACAATCACACATTTAACCCACGCATGCAGCCTTTTTACAAAAATCCAGGGAATGTGAAAGGACAGAAAGAAAAGCCGTACACCCAGAGACTGACAGACAGCAGTTATGGGGACCTGACATTTCTTCACGCCTTTGTCCAGGCTCCTGGCCGCCACCTGTGCTTCTCAAGACCCTGAATCTTCCCAACCTCACCCAGAATATTGTGCACCACCACCTCGACAGGAAGGACTTTTTTTTCGAGTGGAAACCAGACACCGTGCATTCCACGTGAACTAAAGGACTAATAAGCTAACTAGAAAAAGTGTCTCAAAATCAAAAGACCCATACAACCACTCTGCATATCTCAAGCGGGAAAGGAAAGGGACACCCAGAGCCCCACCCAACCGCTTATAGACTTCTATATTGAAGGGGCGCTTAAGCAAGAAATGGCCCATCGTTTTCTCCACCCTACCACTCTCCACTCTTGGACAACCACCGTTCTCCGCAAAGAGAAGCTTCAAGTTGCCCTTCACATAGAGTCTGCCATGGAATGAGCACCAGGTCATATCCCGAAACTTTAAAGGGATTCTCTCCAGATTAATCAAACGCAGACCCTCCCTCATAACAGGGCCTGGGCAATCCCTAAAAGCCAGTGGCTCCCTAAAGGCAGATTTAACAACCCTCCTCTCCAGGGCCTTCCTAGGAAGAGATTTAATTTCCTCTGCTGTCACTCGCCACTGTCTAAGCATTTTGAGGCAAAGGGCACTGGGCATCCTACTATGTTGGACCCTCAGGCTTTTTACTGGCCCACCATTCTCCCAGCTTCCCAGAAGAGGCCTAAACCAGAATTGAAAATACCAACCCACTCAGGCGGTTCCTCTGCCAGCAGGTTACTAAAATTAAGTTTCAAAAACATCAGAGAAAAGAATACCACTGGATTGACCATATCTAGACCACCCATCTGCCTGGAAAGGTAGGTTACAGACCTCTTAATGAGGTTCAGTTTGTTCCCCCATAACAGCTGGAAGAAACAGCTGTAGATCTTCGCATAGAGAGACACTGGCAAAACACAGACAAAGCTGACATACAGAAATACCGGGATCAGGTACGTTTTATTCAGGTCAATCCTTTCCCTGTACGAGAGTTTTCATTCCTTCCAGCTGGCAACCTTGGCATCTGCATCTTGTAGCCTGCTTTCCCAATTTGCAAGGTTTTAATCGCCAGGATCAAATTTGATGCCTAATGCCCCGTACACACGTACCGATTGTCGGCCGTAAATATTCGGCCGACGACCGATCGGCCGATTGTAGGCTTGTTAGTATGATGCTTCCGACAGCCGAAAGCGCATTTTCGGCCGAACAGAATCTGTCGTGCAAGCATTAAAATTTTCGTTGGCCAACACCAGAACTGCCGATTTTTCGCCAGTCAGTACAGATTTCGGCCGACAGACAGCAGATTAGCAAGACTGGGCATGCTCAGAAAAGAAAAAAGACAAGGAAAGTTAACCATCACATGACATCACTTCTGCAGTCGGCTGTTGTTGGCCGACAAAATTCGTGTGCAGTCTTTTGCAGTTTTCAACAGACACGACAGCCCTGGACAAAAGACGGCCGATCGTTCGGCCGACGATCGGTACGTGTGTACGAGGCTTAAGACTTTAATTTCCTGCCGGGGCTGTGGGAAGATGTCCAGAAGCTCTAAACCATCACCTTCCTCTCCCATCCAGAAAACGTATCTCTTATTCTAATTGATCTTTGAGCCAAATGCCTCAGCATACTGCTTCATCACTGAGACCGCCTCCTCCGTCTCCTCTGTTCCAGAGATGAAAACAGACACGCCATCAGCATAGGCCACAAGAAGGCTCAACAGGAATGCCCAAAGGGACTTCGCACAACTGTCCACTCTCTAACCTCCTGATGTAGGGATCGATTGCAAACGCCTATAGCAGAGGACTCAAAGGACACCCCTGACACACACCCGAGCCAACCTCAAAAGGCTGTCCGATTCAAACCATTCACAAGCATGAAGCTTTCAGCCTTTCTGTACAAGGTCTTCAGCCAATCGATAAAGCCCCCCTCCAGGCCACACATGCCAAGAAGCAGCCATAGGTACTCATAATTGATCCGATCAAAAGTTTTAACCTGATCCAATACCAGTAGGTACTTTCTCCAGCCTGCATCCCTGCACTGTTCCAGGGCCTCCCTGACAGCTCACACCACTGAAAAAGTGCTTCTACCTTGAACCGAACAGTGCTGGTGGTGAGAAAGTAGATTTCCAGCTACAGACGATAAATGCCAGAAAATAACTTTTGCCAGTATATTCTTTTCAACATTGAGAAGGCTAATGGCCCACCAGTACTTGAAGAATCTTTACCCTTTGACAGAAGAATCACTGCAGATTGTCGCATGAAGAGAAAGAACGAAACCTCTCTCAGACAGCCTCAATAATCCACCGACAGGTTACCATGCCGGAAAAAAGTACCGCAACTCCAGTGTAAGGCTCGGCCACAAGAGACCAAAAGGAGTGCCTCCACTCCTTCTTCACCAGATGAATATCAGCCAAACTAGACAACCGGGTCTATTGCAAAAAGAAAATATCAGCATCAAACCTGCTGAGCAAAAATAATGCCATGTTTGAGCACTTCAGTGGAGTGGGAACCACCATCAGGATGATTGAGGTAGACATTTCCTAGCCTGCAAACCCCCCTCCCTACATAGAGACCCTACACGCTTGAATGCTCCTTGTGATTCCTCCTTCATAGAAATCACTGACTCATCACCAGAAGAACTTCCACCCTCCACCTAAGAAAACACCTTTAAAAGCATTTGACATCTCCACCCTCCCAGGTTTAGGGGCAATGACATCCTTCATCCTTTTCCGCCTCTTACCCTTTTTCCTTTTAGCCTCCAACCATTCCATATGCTCATGCGACAATCCTGATGGCAGAACCCCCGCCCCCCAGAACATCCTCAGCCAAATCCCCCCCCCATTAACCCCTCTCCCCACATCATTCACCCCAACTTGCACATCATTCACCTTACATTCTGCACCAGCCACTTTCATTCCCTTCCCCTTTCCACCTGCCCCCCACCATCATCCAATGCATCATCCACCCCACCCCTCGGCATCTGCTGACCTCCAGCCGCACTTCTGCCATGCCAAGAAAGAGGGGCTGGCACAACCAAATATTCTGGTCCAGCACCCTCCACTGCCTTCACTACTCTAGGAGAAACAACAGGTGCAGACCGGGGCGCGCCGATGCAGCACCCGCAACTGATGTGCGTTCTGAACCGGCGCCTACTTTGCCTATAGGTAGCGCCGGACCTGGTGCAGACACAGACTTGACAACCAAACTTTCTGACACTGACTGGGGAACCACAGACTGGGGGGACACGGACACCTCAGACAGACTGACAGGCACAGATTCTGATGGGACAGAGACACTAGGATCCCCTGACACAACCTCAACCAACCCAGATTCTTCCCTATCCAGACAGGACCTGGTGCAGACACAGACTTGACAACCAAACTTTCTGACACTGACTGGGGAACCACAGACTGTGGGGACACGGACACCTCCGATGGACTCACAGACACAGATTCTGATGGAACAATGACACTAGGATTCCCTGACACAACCTCAGCCAACCCAGATTCTTCCCTATCCAGACAGAAGAATTCCTCCACTAGCTCTGGCTTATTGTGCAAAGCCTCGGGGCAATGGCTGTAAGGGTGATCAAACTTATCACATAGGTTACACTTAATGATCTTACAGTCCCTCGCCAGACGCTGCAGTTCATGGCACAAACAGCACTTCTGTTCTGGACAGGAAGAGGACAAATGTCCCGCAAAAAGAAAGGGAATATGGGACTTTAATTGAGTGCACCTAGACATATAAATTTATTATGTCAATATCATAAAAACCCCTTAAAGGGGACCTATAGAGAGCTGACATATAATCAGATGTACAATTTATAATATACCATATTTATTAACAATTCATAAATCACATATACAATTAATCAAGATAAGAATAAATACACTTGTAACATATCCAATAAAAATCTGTTGATATGAAATATAGTTGATTACATATGACACCATATTCTCTATAGGTACATTGTCTAGAAATATGTAGGACTTGAATAGAATATCTGAGTAAATGTAGACTCGACGCGTTTCATGGACCTCCGTCCATTCATCAGGAGCTTAGAGGTGGGTAGGGTATCTAAAAATAACAGATCTAAATTATAACACAATATGAATAAGTAGAAGGGGGGGGGGAGAAAAAATAAAAAAGAAATGAATGGAATGGACAATACCTGAAATAGTGTCATGTATCCAAAAATATTCCAGTCCTGGGGAGAAGGAACAGGGGTCGATCCGAGAAATGCCTGATAGATTGCTTGCAGCAGTCTTCTATTTTCCTCAACCTCCTCCTGAGATGGCCAAGGTTGCTGGGGAGGGAGGGGGGCAGATACTGACTCAGACAAGACAGATCCTGAGAGTGGTGGTACTGGGGCTACCATGTGAAACCACTTCCTTACCCCCCCCCCCCCATCTGTACAGACGTTGTTGCTGTGGCATCAGACCCTCTGGCTGGTACTGGCACAGGCACTTTCCTTCATCTGTTGCAATTTCTCCTCATTCCCATGCTTCTCCTTAAACATGCCACTGCTGTCCTTCAGAGAGGAGACCAATTTCTCCTGCTTTTTCATTGCCTCCTCCAGAGACTTCAGCTTGGAGTCTTCCCTCTTACTGCTCCCAGTCTTACTATGCAGAGATTTATTTTTCCTGAAATCTGCTTTCAGGACAGCAAGCTTCTGTCCCTCCTTAGTAATGCAGCAAAGTCTACTCACCACCCTGTCCTGGAAGGCTGGTAAGGACTCCCATTGCATAGGGACAAGCCCAGGATCCATTGCAGCTCAAGCACATGGTGTAGGCCCCAGTGCCTCTGGAGAGCCTCCACCTTCGTCTTCCCCCACCCACTCCATGGTGGTTGGGAAGAAGCCTGTAGGAAAGCCCCTGTCTTGATGTTTCCTCCAGCTGAGACCAAAGCAAAGTGAGCGAGCAGCACCTTGCAGAACAGCACCACAACATTGCAAGCAGTGTAAGTACCTGAATTTAACCTGGTTTTAACCTGTTGGCAATCAGTTCATGTGCTTTCATGTGTTTCATGTGACACGTAGAATACTGATTGGAGGAGAAAGCAGAGATGATGTGGGATTAACGATGCTGGGCATCAGACTGAGGACATCTAGTGGCAGAAGAAAGTAAGACATAGGAAATCTCTGAATTTAAAAGAAGTATGGAAATGTTTTTTCTTTTTTTTTTTTTAATCATAGTTACTGTACGTAGCTGGATGCAGCATCGGTCTGATGCTGCATCTTTCCCCCACCGGCTCTAAGACTGCGAGCAATCAAACACCGGTTCTCAGAGCTCCGGGCTGTGAAGGGGGCGGGAGTGGCTGATCCAGGCTCTCAGCGGCTCTCTGAGATGCTGAGCCAGGTGTCGGTCCAGGCATGTGGGCGGATCCCAACCATATGGTCGCAATCTTTCCTGAGCCTGGACTGGCTCTGTGAGATCAGCCAACAGCAGGCTTCAACCCGCTGTCAGCTGAAAGCAGGTCACAGGAGTGCAAAATGTATTGCACTTCTGTGATCTATAGAAGTGCAGCCAAAGAGCTTTAGCTGTACTTCTCCTTTAATATTACCGCAAAGGCTGGTTTTATTTTAAGCACTTAAGGACCGCCCTACATACATTTACAGCGGCCCTTAAGCGCAAAATCACGTACCTGTATGTGATTTTTTTTTTTAAAGGCTCTAGGGGGCACGCGCGCACCGCCGGAGCCGCACTCTCACTGTACTTGGACACAGCGGGAGCCAATCAGCAGGTCCGCGGCCGCGATGGCCTCCGGCCCCCAGCAATTGTTCAGGAGAATGACAGAAAAGCGGTCTGCCTATGTAAACAAGGCAGACCATCGTTCTGTCAGACAGGAAGAGTGAGATCTTGTGTTTCTACAAATCGGGAACACAGATCTCTCTCTTCCTACAGCCAGTCCTTCCCCACACAGTTAGAAAGCAATCCCTAGGAGCACATTAACCCTTTGAGTGCCCCTGATGTTAACCTCTTCCCTGCCAGTATCGTTTATACAGTAACAGTGCATATTTTTAGCACTGATCACTGTATTGGTGTCACTGGTCTCCAAAAAGTGTCAGATTTGTCTGTCGCAATGATCGCTAATAAAACAATAAAAAAAAATAAAAAGTCCATAATTTTATCCCATAGTTTGTAGACGCTTTAACTTTATAACTAATCAATATACGCTTTTTGGGATTTTTTTTACCAAAAATATATAGCAGAATACATATTGGCCTAAACGGATAAAGAAATTTGATTTTTTACATTTTTTTATTGGGTATGTTTTAGTCCTGGGTCACACATATGCGATGCCGGAACCTTGCGAATCCACTGCGGGTTCCCACATCGCACTCAACTCACAGGCAGTTCACACTGCCATATGCAAATCGCTGGGGGTGTCAATACAAAGTCAACGACGCCCCCAGAACAGTTCATATATCACAGTGCGAACTGTCAGTTCGGACATGAATCGAACCGCATAGTTGTGAACACCCATGCTATCCGATTCTGGTGCGAACCCAAAAAAGGGTCCTGTGCGAGTTGGGTCCGGATGCGATGCGAATTCAGCCATTCAATCTGTATGGCTGAATTTGCACCGCACAGACTTCGTATGTGATTTGCAGAGCAGTGCAATGCGAATCACATGCGATATCTGTCATCCCATCTATGTGAACCGGCTCTTATAGCAGAAAGTAAAAAAAAATTATATATATATTATTTCAAAACTGTTTTTTTTTTTGTTTATAGCGCAAAAAATAAAAACCGCAGAGGTGATCAAATACCACCAAAAGTAAGCTCTATTTGTGGGGAAAAAAAGGACATATATTTTATTTAGATACAACGTCACCTGACTGCGCAATTGTCAGTGAAAGCAACACAGTGCCATATCGCAAAAAAATGGACTAGTCGTTAAGGGGCTAAAACCTTCCGGAGATGAAGTGGTTAATTTTAGTACTGGCTTTTTTTTATTTTTCTCTTGGTATTTTGAGCTGGAGTTCTGCTTTAATGTGGCCACAGTTGATTTTTAACTGGTTGCCGACCGTCCACCGCCTTTTACTGCGGTGATGCGGCTCTCCTGCGCAAAACGACGTAGACCTACATCGGTTGATCGCCGGCAACTCCGATGCATGGGGCAGGCAGCTCCGATTGCCACCCGACACCAGCGATCGCTCCCCTGTTGTAAACACAGCTGACCGTTCTTCTCTCTCGAATGATCACAGAGCTCCTGTGATCCTTCCAAATAGGATGACGAGTCTCTGTGATCATTTCACAAGCCCCCCCCCCCCCCCACAGTTAGAATCACTCCTCCAGGCTCACATTTAACCCCTTGATCTCCCACAGTGTTAACCCCTTCCCTGCCAGTGTCATTATTACAGTAACCGTGCATATTTTTAGCACTGATTACTGTAGTAATGTCACTGGTCCTCCCAAAAGTGTCAAAAATGTCAGTTAGGGGTCCGATCTGTCCACCGCAATGTCGCAGTCCCGCTAAAAATCACAGATCGCCGCCATTACTAGTAAAAAAAAAAAAAACAAACAATAAAAATATTAGGGTTTTTTTTAGAATTGTCGCTTTTTTTTTTGTTTATAGCGCAGAAAATAAAAATCGCACAGGTGATCAAATACCACCAAAAGAAAGCTCTATTTGTGGGAAAAAAAGGACATCAATTTTATTTAGGTACAGCGTAGCACAACTGCGCAACTGTCCGTTAAAGTTACGCAGTGCCGAATCGAAAAATATGGCCTGGTCATTAAGGGGGAAAATCTTCTGGCCCAGAAGTGGTTAATGTAATACTTCTAAGAAAGAACTCCAAATCCTATACCTCACTGTCACAGATCCAGCATATTTCTGCCTTGATCACTCAGCCGCTTGTCTTTTCAGATGGACCTGCGTATGCACACCGCAATCCAATTCATTCCTATAGACTTCTAAATATGATATGAGCTTTGTTTTATCTTTAATGACAGGTTCACTTTTACGAGGTTACATATAATATTTTGTATACCTATTGATACAAATTCTTCTATTTTATGCTCTTTGCAAGTAAGCTCTCCCTGTGCTTTGTCGCTGCTTCCAGGGACTGGTGGTGGACCACCTGCACCGTCCAGAACAAAGAAGCATGGCATTTGCACTTGCCAGGCTACCATCAGAATGTCACTGCAGCTATGTCAGGCATGTGGCCCTCAGCCCTCAGTTGTTCTATAGTCTTGATTTACTCCCAAAGAGATAAGGCCCTTGTTATAGGTCAGATTTTAAAACCCCCAGCATGGAAAAAAAAAAAAAAGCAAGATAAGATGCCAACACTTTGTCCATGCTGTTCTTTAGCAGTATAATCCCGGGAGATCAAAGTCACATAGGTTACCCATGAGCTCTATGGAAATACATCATGGTGGGAGATTTAGGGATTGGTGGAGAGGGAGGCTGACAGGTGAGGTGTGACAGCTGAGACAAGAATATGAACAAAGGCGATTCACATTGGGGTTCTTGTTAGAATAAGGATCGCTTCGTAGCAGACATGCTGTTAATTGCTCCTGAATCTGGCAGTCTGTCATCATATAGGCTGGCAGGACAGCGGCTTAGGGGTTAATCTTTCTGGCTTGCAGCACTGGGGTTCTTGGTCCAAATCCTGGCCAGGAAACGATCTGCATGGAGTTTGCATGCTTTCCCCATGCTTGCATGGATTTCCTCCCACTTTTCAATGAAAAATTGGGTTAACCACTTCAGCCCCGGAAGGTTTTACCCCCTTAACCTCCCTGGCGGTCTGATTATGTCAGAATTTTTGAGCTAAAATCAGTACAATGTTTTGCATGGAAATATGTTTTATATTTTACTTTAGCCTGTATTTCTTAGGAATAACTCACTTAAATCTGTCCAAACAAGAGTTTAGTAGACATCCCGGGTATGATAAAGTTTGAAACACAAATTTATAAATTATAATATAATAATTTAAATGTCATCAAATTCTTCATTGTTTTCGAAGTGGAGATATTTCATTATGAGGGAGAATCTGTACTCTGACATGACCGTGCTAAAGAATGGAGTGGCAAGTAATGTATTGGTTGTCCAATACCACTTCAGCAGGGGTTTCCCCACCACTCCCTGAAGAAGAATTATTAGGCCCAGAAATTTCCAAATGTCATCTTTGGTCAGTGGTTCCCACTTTCTGCATCTTGCAAACTTCCGATGCGTAGCGCATTGTTGCTCTTTGTACCGGTTTATCTTGGTAACTATTTTTTCAATAACCTAATCGGTCAGAAATAATTGTAGGTATGCCAAGGGGTTGTCATGGTCAACGTCAACTTTCATACCATGTGCTCCAGTAAATGGGAATCTTGGGGGAGCTGCCTGATCCATATCGCAGTCAATAGAGCACCAGGTTCGCACATCGCTGAGCTCAGTCACAGAATCGTCGCTGTTGTCACTTTTAGTACCTGATGACGAATTCTCCCTTAAATCGTTATCGCTCAGTTCTTCAAATAATTCTGATTCACTGTTGCTGTTTTCCAGTTCATCCAAAAGCGCTTTTGAGCTAAAAGAATGCTTTTTGGACGCCATGGACATTCTCAATTTTCCAGGCACAAAGTACCACAAAAAGTACAGGCAGGGCACTGGAAAACACACTAGGTGAAAACCTGGGGTAAAATTGTATGATACAAAGTTGTAATCCTAACAGATTACACTGTATCATGTCATTTGTTTTATTATTTTCTTTAATCTCCTGCCGGTTCCACCCCTTACGTCACGGCGCTCGCAGGGAAGGGAACCAGAAGAAGGTGACGGCATTGGCTGAGCACACAGCGGGAGGACAGTGGGAGGATAGCTGGAGGACGGAGGGGGAGGACGGCGAGGGATCGCAGGGGAAGGTAAGTGTGATTGTGGGGTAATCCCGAGTGTGGCTCAGGGTTACCGCTTTTGCCACTGAATTTTAACCCCGAGCCACACTCGGAAATACCGCTAGGGAGGTTAATGAAAAAAAGGAATACCGCGCTAAGGCCCCGTTCACATAGGGGCGATCCGACTTCGGGAGGCGACCTCCAAAGTCGCGGTGCGAGCAGCGCGCCGCGACCTCGGAGCGGCCGCCACAGACTTCATGACATTGAAGTCTATGGCGGTCGCCTCCGGGTCGCCCCAAAGAAGCTCCGGACCCTTTTTCTAAGTCGGAGCGACTTGTGTCGCTCCTATTAGAACGGGTCCATAGCTTCTGTATGGGAGGCGACCTACGGCGACCTGTTAAGGCGACCAGGTCGCCTCACAGGTCGCCTCAGTGTGAACCGGGACTAACAGTATGTGATAATTAGCAGCCAGCAAAAAAACAATAGACAATTCCCAATAAATACAACAAACAGACAAATTTTGCGGCCCTACTAGATTCATTAAAATGACAAAGTGCAGCAATCAAAGTGCATTTCAATCTGTGTGATGAAACTATAATTATAAAGTAACAATGTGAAATAATAAAGTGCATATAAATTCAATATTGTAAGCAGTTGGAATTAGCAACAACCGTAATGATATAAACAGTGCATATATTATAGTAAAAACAATCTCTGTGCTTAAAAGGAAAAGGCTCCCAAAGTGCAGAAAAGAGTGCAGGAAATTCTTCTTGTATAAATTTTCTCCACATTAATCAATATGTGCACCTCCACCCATAGATGAAAAGGGAGGAGGCCTACCAGACAGAAAGGACCTGATAGAGCATATACTCTCCAGGTCTCAAATGCAGATTGATTGAATCAACAAACAGGGTGTCAGCTCTCCCAAGATGGATCCGATGTATTCAGTATACACTGGACATCTCTATTCCCAGCAAGTATGTCGTCATATGTTACCACATAGATGGAATATATCATCCTCTGAGCTCAAAGAAAGAGAAGACTCAACATAGTGTGTACCTGTCTAAAAGGAATTTAATTTTAAAATAGAAGCACTTACATGTATCCAAAGAAAATAGCGCTCATAAATAATGCATAGAACATCCAGAATTACAGCAACACTTGTAGCAGACCCCACGTGGCGTTTCGTCTTATAAGACGTCCCTGTTTGAGACAAAACCTATAAGTGAATTCCAGGCTGTTGTTAACTAAGCTTAAACCTGCTTCCCTTCTAAAACCTGTTCCAACTACCCTGTGAAAGGAAGATCCATATACTTACCTATTCTCAGAGCGTCCTGGTCCGGTCATGTGATCTCCCCAAAGGGCCAGCTTCAGGGGAGAGGAGAGTCAGCCAACAATGGATGGAATCCCTGTCCAGTGACGTCACCCATAGGCTCACTATGAGGCATCCATTGTCAGCTGCCCCACCTCTACACTGAAGCTACTGCTAGAAACCGTTCACGTGACCAGACCAGAGCCCCCTTACAATATGTAAAAGCATCTTCCTTCTACAGAATAGTTAGAATAGGAGTTAGGAAGGAGTGTGGGAGCAGATCTAATCATAGTTAGCAATTTCCTTGGATTTCACTTTAAAGTGATGTAGCACTACTCCCTTGGGAGCCGCTTGAAGCTGGTTCCCCTGTGTTACCCTTAGCAACAGCTGGCAAATTCTTAACACTTTAAGTCCTTGGCTCAGTCAGTAAACAGTCCAGGGGATTTGGTTTTTGTATGTATGTTGTATGTATTTTATTTGGAACTGGGATAAGAGAAGGGATGAGTGGGATACTCCAACTATGAACTATGCACAATCTTCAGGACAACTAGCTGTAGTGTGTGCGGCAAGGCCGCTGCTTCACCCTGCCACTATGGTGAAGATGTTTAGTAAAGCTCCTGTTTTAGTTACTCTCTTCAGAGTTCTGAAACTGGCACCCCCTTTACTCTCAATGCTGGTGTGCTGACATCTGTCCACTGACCCTAGCTTCCGGAGTGGTCCCCTTCCTGCCAGACCCCTGGCCAAGTTCTTCTGTACTCATGGATACTGTTTTTCTAGAGTCACCGTTGCCTCCAAACCCCTCTTGTCAGCATCCACTGGATTTCTCCATTCAGCAACACCTTCAGGTTCACCAGGCCGACTGCCTGTGACCACCTTTCCCAGCTGCAGAAGGAGACACAGCCGTGCCCGCCTTCTGGGACTTGGCTTCCCGCCCAAAGACACCCTGCCACATGTGCCCTTGGCTTTTATGGTCAATCCCAGGATGCACCACTGTTGTGCCCTCCCACTGGGACTGCCACAAAAGACTGTGTGTCACTTTCCTCCCCTGACTGCACATTAATGTAATACAGTGATCAGTGTTGATATTGTATATGTCAATGTACTAATGACACTGGCTGGGTGACAGGATCAAAGCATTAACTGTGAAGGGCAATCAAGGGGTTATACAGTGCCTTGCGAAAGTATTCGGCCCCCTTGAACTTTGCAAACTTTTGCCACATTTCAGGCTTCAAACATAAAGATATAAAACTGTAATTTTTTGTGAAGACTCAACAACAAGTGGGACACAATCATGAAGTGGAACAAAATTTATTGGATATTTCAAACTTTTTTAACAAATAAAAAACTGAAAAATTGGGCGTGCAAAACTATTCAGCTCCCTTAAGTTAATACTTTGTAGCGCCACCTTTTGCTGAGATTACAGCTGTAAGTCGCTCGGGGTATGTCTCTATCAGTTTTCCACATCGAGAGACTGAAATTTTTGCCCATTCCTCTTTGCAAAACAGCTTCAGTTCTTTCCACAGATTCTCGATTGGATTCAGATCTGGACTTTGACTTGGCCATTCTAACACCATTCTAACACCTGGATATGTTTATTTGTGAACCATTCCATTGTAGATTTTGCTTTATGTTTTGGATCATTGTCTTGTTGGAAGACAAATCTCCGTCCCAGTCTCAGGTCTTTTGCAGACTCCATCAGGTTTTCTTCCAGAATGGTCCTGTATTTGGCTCCATCCATCTTCCCATCAATTTGAACCATCTTCCCTGTCCCTGCTGAAGAAAAGCAGGCCCAAACCATGATGCTGCAACCACCATGTTTGACAGTGGGGATGGTGTGTTCAGGGTGATGAGCTGTGTTGCTTTTACGCCAAACATAACGTTTTGTATTGTTGCCAAAAAGTTTGATTTTGGTTTAATCTGACCAGAGCACCTTCTTCCACATGTTTGGTGTGTCTCCCAGGTGGCTTGTGGCAAACTTTAAACAACACTTTTTATGAATATCTTTAAGAAATGGCTTTGTTCTTGCCACTCTTCCATAAAGGCCAGATTTGTGCAGTATACGATTGATTGTTGTCCTATGGACAGAGTCTCCCACCTCAGCTGTAGATCTCTGCAGTTCATGCAGAGTGATCATGGGCCTCTTGGCTGCATCTCTGATCAGTCTTCTCCTTGTATGAGCTGAAAGTTTAGAGGGGCGGCCAGGTCTTCGTAGATTTGCAGTGGTCTGATACTCCTTCCATTTCAATATTATCGCTTGCACAGTGCTCCTTGGGATGTTTAAAGCTTGGGAAATCTTTTTATAACCAAACCCGGCTTTAAACTTCTCCACAACAGTATCTCGGACCTGCCTGGTGTGTTCCTTGTTCTTCATGATGCTCTCTGTGCTTTAAACGGACCTCTGAGACTATCACAGTTCAGGTGCATTTATACGGAGACTTGATTACACACAGGTGGATTCTATTTATCATCATTAGTCATTTAGGTCAACATTGGATCATTCAGAGATCCTCACTGAACTTCTGGAGAGAGTTTGCTGCACTGAAAGTAAAGGGGCTGAATAATTTTGCACGCCCAATTTTTCAGTTTTTTATTTGTTAACAAAGTTTGAAATATCCAATAAATTTCGTTCCACTTCATAAATGTGTCCCACTTGTTGATTCTTCACAAAAAAATACAGTTTTATATCTTTATGTTTGAAGCCTGAAATGTGGCAAAAGGTCGAAAAGTTCAAGGGGGCCGAATACTTTCGCAAGGCACTGTATATGCCTAACAAGTGTATACAAATATGCTGCTTATACTCACACAGAATCTGGCTGCACTCTTCTCTCCCTGATCGAGGAGGAAACCAGCCAGATTCTGTGTGTTCTGTTAACAAGCACACAGAGGTCTGTGCTGTGATTGACCCCAGCAAGTACACAGCCAAAAGCATTGGCTGTAAACTGCTGAAAGACTTGTGCTGTGGCCAAACACAGCACAGGGACTTGTGCAGCATGCCCAAAAACCAGGAAGAAAACCACCATGTACCCGTGCACCAGAGCTGTCTCACCCACAGTAAATGTATTTTGGGTGGGCAACAAGTGGTTAAGAATCATGACAGAACAGAGAACCCATCATCACCAGCAGCTCCTATGGGGGTAAGTGTTACACCTGTTTCAGGGTGGCTCCTTTCTCTTATCATCCTATGCAAATTTAGCAAATGGATAAGCTGCATCACAAATCTCAACACATTTTGTGAACAAAATGAAAGGGTGTCTATGGAATAAATACAACAAAATGAAATATATAATATGATATGAACATATTATATTGTTCACAAAACGTATTGAGATTTGTGATGCAAACTCCATCCTCCTAATAATTGACATCTGCATGAAGAGGTGATTGAATATGGGTTACATATGTGAAATTGTAAATCAGTACCTGGTGCAAAATAAGTTCTTACCTTTACATGTGTTTTTTTATGTTTATTAAAATTGATTGATTGTATTTTTCATTCTGTGTGTTGAATTACATCCGAAAAGTCCCATGGGTGTTAAGATTTGGCTTCCTAAGAATCTTCCACAAAGTTTACTGTTAAACAGAACTAAAAAAAAAATCTGATCAAAGTGAGGGAAGACCAACTCTTATTCAGTTGTCACCGGAACAGGCGTCCCCATTGGAAGATTTCCTCTTGCCTCGTTTTCAGTGACAGCTGTAAAATTTTTGTTTTCCCTGCAGCTTTCTGTCCTTGGAGCGAGAACCCAAGCTTTCACAATTGACACTGGAGCATGAGGCGAGCGAGAATCTCCAATGTAGACACCAAAAACCACAGTTGTCTCAAAGGGGATCCCCCTTCACTTTGGAGAAACTTTCTCTTACTTCCTGTTGTGTCTCCAGGGCAGGAAGTAGAGGGAAACGTCTTCAATGGAGCATAAAAACAAAACAAATGACAGACGTTCAAACATTCCACACTGAACATTCCCTAGCTGGGATGTTAGCACTGTCCAGGAACACAGACAGTAATAAAAAATAGATACAAGAGAAAATGGTCGCACACCAGGCAATAGCTCACGATGAAAGGCTTTATTAAACAAGGATACAAGGTACAGCAAAATGGATGGTAGACATGTTTCACACGACTCTGGTAGTGAACAAGCATGCTGTGAGTCGTGTGAAACATGTCTACCATCCATTTTGCTGTACCTTGCATCCTTGTTTAATAAAGCCTTTCATCATGAGCTATCGCCTGGTGTGCGGCCATTTTCTCTTGTATCCTGTTTGTGGTGGCGATCCGAGGTCCTGCACCCAAGGCTGGCTGTGAAGCTCCAAACTGCCTGAGCGGTGTACATCTCTTTCTCTGAGTAATAAAAACTAGACAGAGATTCTAACTGTCCCCTATAATATCAAAAACTAGAATTTTTTTTTGGGCTGTAAATACACTTTACCCTCCCCTCTGTAACTGCAGCAATTGCTATGAGACATGGAATTTGCTTGAAATATATATATATATATATTGAAGCACCACACCACTGCTAAAAGGTCCAGATATGACTTTATTCCAATATTCACTGGGGAACAATGTTAAGGAGTACCCAGCATGTTTTTGGGTCCCAAAACCACCCCCTTCCAGAGTTGCCAACTATCAAAATATTTTAGAAGAGTTTGTAAAATCTGTAATTTTTGCATCTGTCCATGAATTGGACATACCGGATATTTATGGACAGATGGAAAAAATTATGGATTTTCCAAATTGCTCATAAATTCACTGAAAATTTACAAAATTGGCAACCCTGCCCCCATAGATACAAGAGAAAATGGCCGCACACCAGGCAATAGCTCACGATGAAAGGCTTTATTAAACAAGGATACAAGGTACAGCAAAATGGATGGTAGACATGTTTCACAAGACTCTGGTAGTGAACAAGCATGCTGTGAGTCGTGTGAAACATGTCTACCATCCATTTTGCTGTACCTTGCATCCTCTGTAACTGCAGCAATTGCTATGAGACATGGAATTTGCTTGAAAAAATATATATATATTGAAGCACCACAACACTGCTAAAAAGGTCCAGATGTGATTTTATTCCAATATTGTCTGGGGAACAATGTTAAGGAGTACCCAGCATGTTTTTGGGGGCCCAAAACCACCCCCTTCCAGAGTTGCCAACTGTCAAAAAATTTTAGAAGGGTTTGTAAAATCCGTAATTTTTACATCTGTCCATGAATTGGACATAACCGATATTTACGGACAGATGGGAAAAATTATGGATTTTCTAAATTGCTCATAAATTCACTGAAAATTTACAAAATTGGCAACCCTGCCCCCTTCACCAGGGCTAGAAAAAAATCATATGGACAACTCCATATCATTACAATATCATTATAGTATTCCCTCCTTGGGGTCATAGGTAAAACCAAAAACCCAACAGCCCTAAAACGTTAGATGAATAAAAAATCCAAAGGACAGGTAACATTAAACATAGCAATAAACAACTAATATACAAATCTTCAGTCAAACATGCAAATCTGAATAATAAAACATACCATTTCAACTCATCAATTGAGTTAATAAATAGTAATAGTAGTAATATTATAATATTATTGATATTTGCTTATGCAATGCAACTGTAAAGGTTAAAACATTTCCTTTGTCTCCTCCAGAGAAAATGATATTGTCTGGAACAAGATGAAGGGGGGAAATGTGATCTGAGCCATTGTCATCAGCATCCCTGTGTTAGTATAACAGGGACCTCTCTGGAAAGGGTAAGCCACAATTCATGTTCTGGATAACTTGAATAACACCCTCAATTAGTACCTCTAGAACAATTTTTGCTGTTCACGGCACCCCTGCTGTACTCTCATTCAACCTTTAGCTGCCACAAGATCTTGCAGTGACCTCTGTTAAAGGTAATAATCTTCTCTCAGTCGGTTTACATCCACTTCTCAAGGTCTACTGGAGCACCTGTTGAACTTTCCAACTCAGAAGTCTACATGGGTGCATTCCACCAGGATGGCCAAAAGATGCTGCAGTCTTCCAGTGTATTTCCTGGAGTAAAGCTTACCATGACCTAGTAGAAGTTCAGATAAAAACTTAGTACTAAAATTCTCAGTACATCTGACGAATGTTCAAAATTTTATTTGCTTTTAACATTCAGTTTTGGAATCAATGGACTTTACTGTACGTAAAACTAAAATCACAGTTAGAAGTTTGTGAGAGAAAAAGTTTTCCTCCTCTTTTGATTGTTCCCAACTCTGCAGTCGGAACAGACAACGATTTGACCCCACGAACCATTTAAAAATCAGACAAATGTTCATAAAACAAAATTCTGCTATGGCTTAACTAAAAATACCTGATTGTAAGTTTGAGCGGGGTAATACTGGAGCATCAGGCGGTCCGGCATTCCATAACGTAACTACTCAAGAAAACAACTTCAAAATCACTTCTAGATGGTATAGAACCCCAAATATTCGACATCATTACGACGCTAATAT
The DNA here is from genome assembly GCF_965119305.1 of Pelophylax lessonae. Taxonomy (NCBI): domain Eukaryota; kingdom Metazoa; phylum Chordata; class Amphibia; order Anura; family Ranidae; genus Pelophylax; species Pelophylax lessonae. The sequence continues at coordinate 53,348,804 of NC_138778.1, read as the reverse complement.
CCCAGATACATGCTGGCGTTGCTCTCAGGAAAGGGGCTCCATGCTCCACATTTGGTGGGACTGCCCCCTTATCCAACCCTTTTGGTCTGAAGTCCACCGGATCACTAAACAAATATCTTCCTTTGACATTGACTTTACCCCGGCACAGATGCTCCTTCACCATTCTAAGGTACCATTTCAAACATATAGAAAAGCGCTACCCATGCACCTAATTAACGCAGCCAAACTTTGTATTCCAGTTCATTGGAGATCAAAAAATATCCCATCGATATCAGAATGGTTTAAGAGAATTGACAGGATTCCAGATAGCCCGTCCAGGTTCTATGAAAAGTGGGCGGGTCGGACTCTTTTCCGCTCCTCCAAATTGTATACGGATCATATCGGCCCAGACCCCCTTCCACCGGCCTAATAACATACTACGTTAGTCCTTACACTCTCACCAACACAGATTCGACACGCTTTAGGATCTTCCAACTCCAGTTTAGATGGGAATCTCCCTCCCTACACAAGGGCAGTCAAGGGAATTCCCTAACAATTTATTTGAAAGACCCGATCCTTTTTGGTTTGACATGTCAATGCTATGCCTGCTTTTTACATACTTATCCCCCAACTCATACCCTCCCCCCCTGCCCCCACCCCCCCTTACCCCCCCCCCCCCATTATCCTAACTCCCCTCAAACCCCTACTCCTAATCTCCGTTTCCCCATCTAATCAAGACGACATTGCTATCATTACATTACTATTTGAAGACGATGGTCCACGTTTATTCAACATTCTTATACAAACTGTTTTAAGTTGTAAAATATGTCTGTCTTCTTGCATGTTACATTCTCCTTGTCATTGTCACTATTTGAAGTTAACATGTTTTGCTTGAATGTTCTTAATAAAATTCTTTTATGAAAAAAAAAAATACCTGATTGACCTTGATTGGTGCACTGCTAATGCTATCTAGCAAACCTCTGGTTTGAATGCAGTTTGGTTATTGTTTGCATGTTGGTCCATTAAAACAATATGAAGTTTCCAGAAAACTGGAAGGAAAAGGGGAAAAATGCTTCAGGCTACATTTTGCCATCCAAGTATTTCTCCACCATTCCAATCATCTGCTGGAGTCTTGAGTCTAAGCTTTCTGTAAGCCCTGCATAGGGGCTTACACAGAGCCAAAGAACTTTCCTTCCAGCCCCAAGTTACAAAGTTCTGGCCTGGCACTATATTCTAGAAACAAAGGGAGAAGGTCACATGCTTCTCCATACCTAGACGTATTGTGCATTTACAAAGGTTTTGACGTTGTCTATCTGCATCCGTGTGGTTGGTTCCTTATCAAACCCCAACAGTGCTAAAATCTTATCCCTTTCAAAGTAAATTTAAAATGTGGCAATGGTTTCACTTGAATGAAAGTTATACTCCAGCTTTCCCTTCAGTCTTGCAAAGTTGTACAGGCTCCTCTCCTGTACTGAAATTGCTTACTCTGATTTAAATGAACACTGTGAGGTGCAGCAAGTCAGACAGAGCACACCTAATTTCCTAGCTGAAGGACAAACAGCATCATCTAGGCATTTCCTTCCTAACCGTACTGTCTACTTGTCATTGGATCATAGGCATGCGCACAGGGTGTGCCAGGTGTGCCTAGGCACACCCTAATCACCCTGTGTGGTGCAGATTTTCCCTGCTTCTTGGTTGCAGAGAAAGGTACTGGGGAATTTCTGTCCTCAGTCCCTTTCTCTGTCCCAAACGTGAGACATCAGAGGTCTGTGTGGCTCCTAATAAAATTGTAACAAAAATAAGGTTATAATAAATTATTTAAAAAAAAAAAATGTTAAAGTTAAAAAATGTTTTTTATAAAAGTAATAATAAAAAAATAATAAAAATAAGCTACTAACACCAATCCCTGCCCTGCTGACATTGTCCACTGCTCTACTGACAATGTCCATCACCATACTGATATATATATAATGCGATAGGCTGTGCAAACCTATGCATTGGATTGAAGTTATTTCAATCATGGGGGCTCAGCATCACATATGGGAAATCCCTAGAGCAGTCTGCATGCAAATGCAGTCGGTCTAGTATTGTCCACTACTCCAGACTGCGATGTTCTTAGGAATCTAAGTATAGTACCTGCCAGCCCCTCCTACCACCCATAATCTGACTGCATTGCCTAAAGAAGCTATGGGGCCCAAATCTGGCCTAAAAAAAGGTATGTAATGGAAAGGTTTTGGAAAGGTTTTGTTTAAACATTTAATTCGTATGCGGTTGGAGGGTAGGGTAGAACCAGATAAAGTAAAATATAAGCAGATTAAACTTAAGTTTTTAATTCATACTAAAACCTTGTTTAATTTTCAGAAACATATTGGTATAGAAAATGCAGCACAGGGCAATAGCGGTTTACTTTCAGAAAGGTTCAGAAACACCTACATTGCCATCCTTGTACAGCCGTAGTCCCTTGCATACTTCCTGTTAGTAAGAGCTCATCTATATTGGCAACACATGTTAACATCATTCCTAGTGTTAGCCTGCTGTGTGCCCCATTATTCACCAGATTTGGATCTGCTTTCAATCTCTAGCTACCTGCGTATGTTGGTGCAGGCAGTGCCCTCACATCAGTATGTATGATGTACTCTATCAGGAGCAAGCATGGCAGAGTGGCTACAGCAGGGCTCTATAGAACCCTTCAACCTATGGAGCCTCCCTTGGCTTGCAGTGGGGCCAGCAATTAGGAAACATGGTGAAATTACAGGAAAGGTGTAAACCATGAAGGAATAGCAAACACTAAGTATGGCAGCTTCCTTGACTGAAAACGTTACAAGGGTTCACTTCCAATTTAAAATGAAGCCTTCCCGCGGTACACTGTCACCTCTGACAGGGTTTTCATCTTCACCCTGTCTCTTTTCCAGGTTCACAAGCTCTGCCTGTGTGAATGGCGAGCCCCAATGATATCACTACCGCGCAAGTCAAGGCCTCAGCAAGGAGCTCTAAAGGAACGGCACAGGTATGTCGTCCCTTCACAGCGCATGCGACGGTGATGTCACCAGCTGCATCCCGTGTGCATATCTCCTAAACAATGCAAGTTTAGGAGATATTCACTGTATCTACAGAAAGCCTTATCATATGCTTATCTGTGGGTAGAAGTTAAATATTGGACTTTACTACCGCTTTAAGCCGTTTTTTCATGGTCCCCTCTCAAAATATACACTGTTTGATGGTAATCCTTATACTCTTTTTAGTAGGTGATTGAGAGAGGCCTCTTTCATCACTGGTTTCTTTTGCCCCAGTTCACATAGACTTCAGTTAGAGACACTAGTGTGAAGAGCAGTATGTACAAGTATTTAGACCCTCAACACACAGGCATTATTTGGCTTGGCGTTTTGGTTTTTAGTAGACTTTACAAGCTTCAGTACTGCCTGAAGTAAACCAGGAAACCCAAAGGCTTTTTTGCCTTCCGGTGACCTCTGGTAACCTAGTAGTATCCAATAATGTTCCTACTTTTATGACGTTATGGAGAAAGAATCCCACCCCCAGTGATGTCAGCAACCTAATACATAAGTAGTCTAACTTCCTTATCAGTGACAAGGACAGTGGTGCACAGCGCAAAATAGGTATACTGAATAAAGTGACAAAATGTGCAAATTGTAAACGTGCAATAGTGCAAAACTAATATGGCCTTGTTGCAACTCCACCCTAAAGTGAAAATTCCTCTGAAGTGCCTCAATAGTACAAATCAAATACAAATAATAATGCAAGTTTGGATGCAAACATACATAATTACATGTGCATAAATCAATCAATATAGCATATGAATAAATATATAAAAAATATATAAAAATATATATAAAGAAGTCCCAAAAAAGTTCAGTTCTTTAAGCAAGTAGCCAATGAAAGTGCAATGTGCTTAGGTGCTCCTTATTATGCAGATCAGTGCCAAAGTGCAATATCGTGAGGATCCACTCCCTATGGATACCTCCACTTACCAGGCTGCCAGAACCCCCTAGCAATACTGCATGTGGGTCAAACACGTTTAGTCCGGTGTGGAATGGGATCTTTTTCCTTGGGACTGGTTAGATTCCAATAATCGATCTCCCCCAGATGGACCAATATGGTATGGGACCGTAAGGAAGGAAGACTCAAAATAGTGTAATCCCGTTTAAATGATTTATTAAATAAAGCAAGAATAACACTCACATTTTGAATAGTAAGAAAAGCCTTGTAATGGATGCAATCTCATGCGGCTGAAGAGACTTCCTGGTTGGCTGTGCTCGCTCGGGCTGCGCTGGTCCCGGCTTGCGTTCCACCACGACCGGAAGTGACGTATACTCAAGTGTAAACCGGAAATTGCGTCAATGCGTTTCACCCTCCTCCAGGACGTTATCACAGACATATTTCAATGGTTTACTTCCTTATCAGACTACAAACCTGCAGTTTCAATTTTTAGGGGAGGTGCGGTACAGGTTTGTTTGTCTATCAAGTTTTGGCAGTTTTAGTCTGGTGGAAGACAAGAAATGTGCAGATGTTGTCAGTGTTACCTCTTGCTGGTTAAAAGCTGTTTCTGACTTCACAAGGACCGATGAACCACTAGGCCACACCCCCAAAAAAATATTCCCATATTATCATATGCTAACTATAGGAAAGGCAAGGGCGGCTCTGGATCAGTTGAGTGTGCATGGGAATTCCTGTATATCAGCCTCTGCAAACACCCTGGTATCTTCAGCCTTCTACCTTCCATCCCATAACTTATGGAAGAAGTTGAGAAACTTTAAAAATCACTCCCCTGTCTCTATTTCCCCTATTACAGAGGCATTTTTTTTAAGCAGACTGCAACTAAAAGGAGCCTTCAAAATAATGGCAGAAGTTCTTTTGCAATCCCCTCACCCCTTCTGGAGTTAAGCATGTGGAAGTCTCACTTTAGGGTGGAAGGCTGTTTCTGATTTTATCCGGTTCCTTCACTGACACCAATGAAGGGCACATATCTTCCAAATGACATCGGTGATGGGACACAATTCCTCCCAATGATACCAACAATAAGGCCCAATTCCTCCCAATGACACAAATGATGGGGAAAAATTCCTCCCAATGACACAAACGATGGGGCACAATTCCTCCCAATGACACAAATGATGGGGCACAATTCCTCCCAATGAGACAAACACTGGGGAACAATTCCTACCAATGACACAAACACTGGGGAACAATTCCTACCAATGACACAAATGATGGAGCACAATTTCTACCAATGACACAAACGATGGGGCACTATTCCTCCCAATGAAACCAACAAAAAACAAAAATCTATTGATGGGGAAAATTTCCTCCCAATGACACAAACGATGGGGCACAATTCCTCCCAATGACACAAACACTGGGGAACAATTCCTACCAATGACACAAATGATGGAGCACAATTTCTCCCAATGAGACAAACACTGGGGAACAATTCCTACCAATGACACAAATGATGGAGCACAATTTCTCCCAATGACACAAACACTGGGGAACAATTCCTACCAATGACACAAATGATGGAGCACAATTTCTCCCAATGAGACAAACACTGGAGAACAATTCCTACCAATGACACAAATGATGGGGCACAATTCCTCCCAATGAGACAAACACTGAAGAACAATTCCTACCAATGACACAAATGATGGAGCACAATTTCTACCAATGACACAAACGATTGGGGCACAATTCCTACCAATGACACTAACAATGGGGCACTATTCCTCCCAATGAAACCAACAAAAACCAAAAATCTATTGATGGGGCACAATTCCGCTCACTGACACCAAAGATGGGGCATTGTTTACTCCAACTGATGCTGGGACATTTTCTACTCCTGATGACCACAATCCGGCCCCCCGAAAGTCTGAATCCGAATCCGAAAGACAGTAATCCGGCTCTTTGTTTACAAAGTTTGGAGACCTCTGATGTTGACATTGAACAGTCTCAACCCTGAGTATTCCCTTAATTTTGAAACAGAAGTGAGGGCTAAAAGAAAGCCACTGCTGGTGAATTTAAAGCTCTTGTTAGTAGTGGACAGCTTTTAAAAACTCCATGTAGCCCAATCAGTAGGGAAAGGGAGGTTTGCAAAAGCAGGATCATTTAATATTTCAGATTTACTGTAAGTTTTGGGGGGACAGCTACCCCACAAATAAATCAAAGCAAGGATAGTGGTCTAGTGCTGCTACTTTGGTAGGGCAACCAACAGTTCACCTCCTTCCTATACTGATGGCAAGAAGCTCTTTCCATCTAATGGTAAGCCTTATTATTAGAAAAGTAATGTAAAGTTTATCAACTTTACAGTACTGTGCTAATAATAATAATGACTGTTCTCTAGCAGAAGAGAACAATGAGATCATAGCTATGTTGTTTCAGATGGCTTTGTCATTTCTCTTTATAAAGACTTTCTTGTTTCGAAGATTTGTAGAGATACTATTTGTAGCAGGACAGAGAATTGAAGATTATGCTTGGATTTATAAATAGTCGGCCAGCTGGTGCTGTCAGTAGCCTGAGACAATGCTATTGTCTTTTTATAAGCACTTACCACTGTGTTAGAACTACATAAAGAAGTATCTGGTAATTTTGGTATCATTTGTATAGTATCTGTGTCTGCTCTGTCCATGGAATAGTAGTATTATAGCAATGGAGGTAATGTGTGGTCCTATGGCACACGGTTTCTTGAAAACACTGTGCTAATGGTATGATTGCCACCATTTCAAATTGTTTCCAGTGATGCACTTTTGTTCTGATAGAAAAATACATTTGGAATTTTATTCAAGTTACTTAGGGGGGTAAGACAGCACAGGGTGCAGTTAGGTGTGACCTAAACAAATACAGAGGTAGCAGAAAGTCCTTCTTTATGGCACCCACATTGCATTTTGGGATGCCCAGGGCAAGGCCAGGACAAAGGGTGGGCAGGAGGGTCCATTGACCTGGGCGCAATGGTTTATTGCAGGGATGGGAGGGCGCCTTGACCCAAACCCTAAGGGAAGGGGGGCGCAGTTTGGCATCCTTGCCGTGGGCGCTGGATGACTTTGTCCCGGCACTGGCCCAGGGTACTGACCTTAGCTGCAAAACTAAAGCTAACCATACACTGTAAGATTTCTCGTGCAGAGCTGAACAAGAGAAAATCATTTGGTTAAACAAAGCAGATAGACCAATCTCTCCTGTCTCCAATATCCTGCACCTGCAGCTGTCAGTATACTGTATCTGAACTGACAGTGGTTGCATCTGATTGGAGAAAGAAAGTGGCACTTCCAGTCTCAGGAAAGTAGAAACTTGAGTTTTATTTCTTCAAATCAAAAAGTCCAACATCGACATGTACAAGACAAACAGAATCCTGTTTGTCTTGTACATGTCGATGTTGGACTTTTTGATTTGAAGAAATAAAACTCAAGTTTCTACTTTCCTGAGACTGGAAGTGCCACTTTCTTTCTACATCATGCATATGGACTTCTTAGGTTGCGGACCTTGGTGAGCACCCAGTCTTGCAGGACTACTACAGTTTACTTGGGAATCCTACTGGCCCAGCTGTCAGCACTTTGAGCGGTGATTTGTTTCTTTGCTTCTTTGCATCTGATTGGAGACAGCTGCTGTTTGCTTGACAGATTTCCGCCCAACTTTTTTGACTTTCAGGCTGAAGGCAGGGGAGTGTCGTTAGGGCTACCCATGGCTCGAGTTTATCAGGAACCAGCCAAAATTCACTCTGTGTATGGCCAGCTTAGGGATTTAGAGAGGTTTTTGCCCAGGTTTCATGAAGGCTGCTTGGAAGCAAGCAAAAAGTGTTGAACTGATGTATGTATAGATAACCTTATTTTTATTGAGTAGGGAAGGGTTAAAACCCCTTTTAGGCTTTTACTGCTCTCTATGTCTCTGCTAGGTAGATTGATCCCAAGAACCATTGTCTCTGACCCAGAAAGTGATGGGGAATCCAAAAATTTGGAGTTGCAACCAGACTAAGAGGTAAGAGAAAATCTTCTAAATCATCCAAAACATGTTCCAGTGACAGCTGTCTCTTCTATGTTTCAAATCTCCCAAGTCAGATTTGGTTTTATTTCAGGACTTCTGTTCAACAAGTAGTCTGAAGTAGGTGAGCTTGGGAGTTTCTACATATAGGCAGGGGTTCTCATCATTAAATTAGGTCTAAATGTCAGTGGAGTGGAGTGGAGTGGAGTGGAGTGGAGTGGACTGGTACAAAGCAGCCCAGGTGGAAAACCTAAATAGAGAATGGGTAGGCTGCGTTTTCTGTATGTAGTTCAAGGTTTGACTTGTAATGCAGATTTGAGTGTGCTACACTTGCATATCTGGTTTGGTAAAAGTTGAGAATGACTGCCTGTGGTTTCTTTTGCTGACCCCTGAGTCATTTCTATGTCCTGTAGTGATGTAGAGGTCAGAGGTTCAAACCACAATGCACAGCGGGGGGGGGGGGGGGGGCACTAGCCTCCAATGCTCCCAGAAGTATCAGGTGCTGAAATGTCTGATGCCAGGTGTAGTGCTTCAAAAGACGAAAATTGGAGATACGAGCTGCCGGAGAGGTAAGCATAATAACTTTTTTTTTGGTCACTATGAAGGAGTGGGCAGAATAGAAAGTAGGAAGGGACCAAGTAGTTTTTTTGGTTAAAGGATCACAGGAGTGTAGTCCATTCTCCACTCCTTTAACTCGTTTTCAGCAGACAGCGGGCTGAAGCAGACAGCCGGCTTACATCACAAAGCCGTTTCAGGTTTGGGAAAGATCGCAACCATATGGTCAAGATCCGCACACATGCCTGGACCGTCACCCGGCTCAGCCTCTCAGGGAGCTGCTGAGAGCCTGAGCCAGCTGCTCCTGTCCACGGTGTTTGATCGCTCAATTCTCAGTCTTAGAGCCGGCAGGGGACAGATACAGCATTGGACTGATGCTGCATCCACCTAGGTAAGTATGATTCAGAAAAAAAACAATTCCCATACTTTTCTTTTAAGGGGTTCTTTTACTGGAGGTTTCAACAAGGGGTAAGTTTGCAAGGTGGCAAGCATTGGCAGTTATAGGGCAACAAAGTATAATTCCAGGGTGTTGACATGCAGAGATGTATAGTAACTAAGTAGAACTACTTCACTACTGTACTTAAGTACCGAAAGGCGGTATCTGTACTTTCCTAGAGTAGAATTTTTTTCTCCTACTTCTACTTTTACTTCACTACATTTTTTCGATGATTTCAATACTTCTACTCCGATGCATAGTTACTCGTTACAATTATAAAAATTACCACTGCCAGAACAGTAGATGGCAGGTTTCATGAAGCCCAAAAAAATGTGTATAATGTCATGTGTACTTTTGACTTTTGACTTCTTTTGACTTCTTTCTTTAATAACTTTAACTTTAATAAACTTTTGACTTCTTTCTTTAATAACTACATAACACAGTACTTGTACTTTTACTTTCAGTACTTGAGTAGCAATTTTTTTTAAAAAAACTACTGGTACTTTTACTTTCAGTACTTGAGTAGCAAAATTTAAAAAAAAAAACTACTTGCAATACTTAAGTACAAAAAATGTTGAATACTTTAGTACTTCTACTCAGGTCACTTTTTGATCGAGCACTTCCACTTCTACTCAAGTCACTTTTTGATTGAGCACTTGTACTTTTACTCAAGTATGGGTTTCGAGTACTTTATACAACTCTGTTGACATGATACAGCAAATAGTAAGGAAAGAGGCCAAAGCAGCACTGGGGAACAGAAAGGATAAGTCCGGAGTCACAGTGGCGATAGCCTAAGATACAACTATGGTTAAACCATTGAGGTTATAGGCCTGAGATACAAAATAGCAAGGAGATTCGCCCAGGGAAATACATTGCAATAACCTGGGTGCAGCAAGGAGCACAAGCAACAGAACAGGCATGGGGGAATGATTCAGGCTCTCCCCTTTCTTCAGGGCTTATATGCTGTGTTACCTCAAAATTACTGGACTGAGTACAACATTTATAATACTTATATATGTAGAGGCAGATTGCAATGAATGCTGGTTATGCAGTGTGGAGTCCTCCAGAGCGTGAGATCACACAGCATATAGTTCCTGATGAAGAGGGAGTACCTGAACCCCTAAAACGTGTTGGCTATTTTCTTCCATTTTAATGTTAGCTAATTAAAAACCATTCTGGATTCTTTGACTAGGAGAGAAGCAGAGAGACAGCGACTGACAGTTACTGCTCTCTGCTCAGAGTGGAGGGGAGAACTGCGAGATCAGTGGGGTTTGATCGCTCAATTCTCAGTACAGAGCAGGCAAGGGACAGATGCGGCATTGGATAGATGCTGTATCCTCCTAGGTGAATATAGTTTTTTTTTTTTTTTTATTTGAAACCCCATACTTTTCTTTAAAAAAAAACAATAACAGCCATTTTCTAGGCTACAAGTTACATAGTTACATTGTAAAAGCAATGGATTTTCAAACAAATAGCACTGAGAACTGGACACTGCCCTGTGACACATGTACAAAGCAAAAAAAAAGTTTTTAAAATTCTGTTGAACAGGGAGCAGCAATTTTAATATTAAGTTAAAAGTCAACAATAAAATACAAAAGTTTTTATATAACATGCCTGGGGATAGCCCTTTACCTGACTTTGAAGTGGCTCATCTGTATGATGTATACAACCTAGTGCAGAAAACTTCTATTTGTAAACCAACAGAGGGGGGTTCCCCACACAAAAAAAAAAAAAAAAGAAATGTTGTGGGTTTTCCCCTTAAAATACATGCCAGACTGTTATCCTTAATGAGAGTCTGGTATCAATGCCAAGGGGGATGCCACACAAAGGGATGGGGTCTCCTGGGTGAAGTCAATGGCCAAATATGGCCACAGCCACATGGAGATATTTGGTCAGTGATGTCACACTATTCCCACCCCTTTGTTTCATGGCTGGGGCCAGCCATTAAACGAATGGGGCCTGGGTGTCGTTACTGGATACTGAGGATGTGACAGGTGCCAGCACCCACCATTTCCTAAAGCAACCTTTGACAGATATGAAGCTGTAGTAGCAGTAGAAATATTACTAACATATATGATGTTTGGCTTCTGCTTGCCAGGCTCAAAGTCTGGCATTCGAACAAACTCCCAAACAGCCAAAATTCAGTTCAGACTGTATGAGCAGAAACTTCCCCCATCCCTCAACATACTGGGACCGTGTGTATGAGAGATTGTATTTCTTAAGAATTTTTTGGTTGCTTTAACTCTCCAGCATTCAACAAACTCTAAAGCAGGGTTTCTCAACTAGGGTTCCATGGAACACAAGGGTTCCTCAATAGGCAGAGATGTATAGTAACTAAGTAGAACTACTTCACTACTGTACTTAAGTACCGAAAGGTGGTATCTGTACTTTCCTAGAGTAGAATTTTTTTCTCCTACTTCCACTTTTACTTCACTACATTTTTTCAATGATTTCAATACTTCTACTCCGATATTTTTGTTTTGTGCTGCATAGTTACTCGTTACAATTATAAAAATTACCACTGCCAGAACAGTAGATGGCAGGTTTCATGAAGCTCTAAACATGTGTATTATCAACGCATACAAAAATAAAAGCTACTGTATGTATAAATAAAAGCTGCATTTGAAATAATAAAAAACAATATGATGTTCAAACTTTTGACTTCTTTCTTTAATAACTACATAACACAGTACTTGTACTTTTACTTTCAGTACTTGAGTAGCAATTTTTTTTTCAAAACTACTGGTACTTTTACTTTCAGTACTTGAGTAGCAAATTTTTTAAAAAAACTACTTGCAATACTTAAGTACAAAAAATGTTGAATACTTTAGTACTTCTACTCAAGTCACTTTTTGATCGAGCACTTCTACTCCTACTCAAGTCACATTTTGATCGAGCACTTGTACTTTTACTCAAGTATGGGTTTTGAGTACTTTATACAACTCTGTCAATAGGTTGCTAAGGGTTCCTTGAGCAATGAGCAATTTCTGGCCGTTAGATAAGTTCCCACTGACATTATTTTTTTTTTTTAGCTATCGGTGAGAGAGTAATTCTTTTAATTTTTAGCAGGAGTTCCCTGAGACCGGAAAGTTGTTTCACAGGTTCCTCTGTGTTGAAAAGGTTGAGAAAGGCTGATCTAAAGTATAATTTCTGAGTGTTATAAACGGAGCATCTAAAGACATTACCCCTTTTTGCTGCGCTGTGTAGATGGATGATAAGACCCCCATCCCCAATAATATCCCTTAACATGTCTCAGTCTATTTTAAGATAATCTGAAGAAAAACAGACCTAAACCGGTGGATTAGAGCAGAATTTTTTTCCTGGGCCTCGGCCTGCACAATTAGCAACACCTCCGTATCGGCCTGGCCCCCTGGTATCCCACGCATGCTAATCTACAACAACTGAACCTTTTGTACTGATGCTGCCACCGGCCTGTGGAATCCGGACATGTGCTGACTCTTGTCAAAATAACTCCTGGACGATGGCAAGGGATTTGACTCCTGTCAGGCCGCCTCGGAAGACTTCAGACTGAGCCTCTGTTACATCTTCCCTGCATTGTCACCAAGAAGCGGGAGGGATTAACTAAGTGGCTCTTCTCCAGCCTTTGAAGTGGCAAGGAACCATATGAAGTGGTGCGATCAACTCTGCCCCCCGGGGTGGATGGAGGGCTACGTTTGTGGCGTATGAATGAAAAGTGAAGTAAATTGCGGTTATCCCTGTCAGCAGTTCACAGTCATTAATATTTCTAATAAATTGCACCATGCCACAGATGGCTACCTCCTAATTGGGGTTTAAGGCGTTCTAACCTCAAACATTTTCATTGTCTAATTATATTAAAGCGAATGAAGACTATATACAGCCATGGCCAAAAGTTTTGAGAATGACACAAATATTAATTTTCACAAAGTCTGCTGCCTCAGTTTTTATGATGGCAATTTGCATATACAGAAAAACCTTGGATTGGGAGTTACTTGGTTTGAGAGCGTTTTGTAAGACCAGCAAAAATTTTTTTAAAAATTTTGACTTGATAAACAAGCGATGGCTTGATATACAAGTAGCGTCATGTCACAACTGAGTATAAAAGACGAGAGAGGCACCTCTAAGTGTAGCAATATGGTTACATTTAATGAAGGTACAACAATTAGAAGACTCACATGGTTGATGAATAAAACAGCAAATCTAAGTATGCAGGCATCTGGGGTAAACTGTCCACATATACCATACTCCGCACCGCCATCGACATCATCCCTTCCACACTGCGCTCCACGAGCGCTTTAAGCCTTGCTTTCAGATCACTTTACTGCAGGGTAGCCTTCCCGGTCTAGTGAGAGCAGGCAGTGAGAAGGATGATCTATGTGGACAGCTTTACCCCTGACGCCTGCATACTTAGATGTGCCTCCTATAATCATCAACCATGTAAGTTGTTAAATGTAACCATATTGCTACACCTCTCTTCTCTTTTATACTTTGTAGCTCCTGCTTTTACTTCTAATCCCCTTGTGGAGGCTGCCATTTGTGGATGGACGTTTTATGGTTACACAACCTATCACATTGCTATAATCTTTTTTATATGGACTATAAACTTAAGGACTTATGAATAAATTATTGTGGAACGATTCCTCTGAGTTTCCATTATTTCTTATGGGGAAATTTGCTTTGATATAAGAGTGCTTTGGATTACAAGCATGTTTCCAGAACGTATTATGCTTGCAATCCAAGGTTTTATTGTTCTCCAGAATCTTATGAAGAGTGATCAGATGAATTGCAATTAATTACAAAGTCACTCTTTCCATTGCATTTGTGAAGAAGGTTTTTAGGGTGCCCAAGAAAGCCCAGGAACAGGCTGATATTCTGCAAAAGGTACAGGGATTGGACTGCTGAGGATTGGGGTAAAATCATTTTCTCTGATGAATCCCTTTCCGATTGTTTGGGGCATTCAGAAAAAACCTCGTGCGGAGAAGAAAAGGTGAGCGCTACCATCAGTCCTGTGTCATGCCAACAGTAAAGCATCCTGAGACCATTCATGTGTGGGTTTGCTTTTCATCCAAGGGAGTGGGCTCATTCACAATTTTGTCTAAGAACACAGCCATGAATAAAGAATGGTACAAAAACATCCTCCAAGAGCAGCTTCTCCCAACCATGAACCATCCAAGAACAGTTTGGTGAGAAACAAGGCCTTTTCCAGCATAATGGAGCACCTTGCCATAAGGCAAAAGTGATAACTAAGTGATAACTTAATTGGTTCAGTTGGAGTAAAAAGACAAGTGTGTCTTGCCTACAGCCAAGCATGGTGGTGGGAGTGTCATGGTCTGGCGCTGCATGAGTGCTGCTGGCACTGGGGAGCTACAACTCATTGAGGGAACAACGAATGCCAACAAGTACTTTGACATACTGAAGCAGAGCGTGATCCCCTCCCTTCAGAGACTGGGCCGCAGGGCAGTATTCCAACATAACGACCCCAAACACACCTCCAAGGCAACCACTGCCTTACTAAAGAAGCTTAGGGTAATGATGATGATGGACTGGCCAAGCATGTCTCCAGACCTAAACCCTACTGAGCATCTCTGGGGCATCCTCAAATGGAAAGTGGAGAAGCACAAGGTCTCTAACATCCACCAACTCCGTGATGTCATCATGAAGGAGTGGAAGAGGACTCCAATGGCAACCTGTGAAGCTCTGGTGAACTCCATGCCCAAGAGGGTAAAGGCAGTGCTGGAAAATAATGGTGGCCACACAAAATATTGATACTTTGGGCCCAATTTAGACATGTTCATTTAGGGGGTTCTCACTTTTGTTGCCAGCGGTTTAGAAATTAATGGCTGTATGTTGAGTTATTTTGAGGGGACAGCAAATTTACACTATTATAACAAAGTGTAATTTCTTCAGTGTTGTCACATGAAAAGATATAAAAAGAATTTACAAAAATGTGAGGGGTGAGATACTGTATGTGGTAACAGCAGAACTCCTGATCTGAAGAGTCCTTCAAGCCCAGAAAATGGTCGTAAAGTGACACTTAACACTATCCTTATTCTTCAAAAATAATCCATACACATCCACTTCTTACTGGCCCTGCAATTTATGTTTCTTGCCGAACCTGCTGCCGAATCTCTCTTTTCCCCCCTATTTGTTTGGAACGAGCAGTGGACGTTAGTGGCGGTCATGTGCAGTACTCCATGCACACTACAATTCCCATAGTCCATATCCAGAGGGAGCAAGAAAGGGTGACTACCTTCCTACATACAGTGGGACAATAGAAAACAAATGTAATCACTCTCTAACAGGAAGTTAGAACACAGCAGCAGCAAAAGAAAATAAGGAATTATTCCAGCCACTGCCACTGGCACCAACAATGGGGGAAAATTCCTGCCACTGGCACCAATAATGGGGCATAATTCCTGCCACTGGCACCAACAATGGGGCATAATTCCTGCCACTGGCACCAACAATGGGGCACTATTCCCCCCCCCCCCCCAGTGACACCAACTATTTCTCCCCCTAACACCAAAGATTGAGCATTGTTTACTTTCACTGGGCACAGTTGGGCCCCCCTAAGGTGTTAAGGACAGTAAACTGGCTCTTTCTTTAGAGAGTTTGGAGACCCCTGATCTAAAGGATACATTCAGATTGTAGTGTGTGTGGTGAGCTTTGGAGCTGGTACAACAGACAGTCCCACTGCCACAGAGGGATAAATTGTCTCGCAGTCTGGAATGTTCCCCAGTTGCAGTAACACAAGTCATTATTCAATAAACTAACTAACAAAGACCTCGATGGAGGCTTGCTCAAAGTTTTTCGCCTCTTAGAAAAACACAAAGCAGAACTTCATTTATCTGAACAAGCAGACTTGGCACCTGTCGGGAGCATGACAGCTACACAAACATGATCTCACCCGTGACTTTAATGTATTCCCCTTAGGCCGGCTCTTATTCTAAGGCAGATTGTGCTTGTTTGATAGCGTTCATGTCCCCAGCTGCAGTACAGTTGGAATGATTAGGTCTGCGGCTAGCCATATGTGGGTAAATCTTTGGTTCATTTATTTTAATTTCCTAAATTTATGTTAGTTACAGACTGCAGACTATGGCCTTGATTATAATATTCCACAAAATGCTGACAAAATGTCAGGAGTCGCCTGCGTCCTAGCCACCAACAACACTAGGCAGCAGGGGCTGCCTGCTTCCTAGCAACCTAGGGTGCTAGAGCCACCTTTGTCTTAGCAACCTAGGATGCTAGGCGGTAGGAGTCAACTGTGTCCTAGCCACCAAAGATGATAGGCATCAGTGGCTGTCTGCATTCTAGATATGGTGCTTTGTGGCAAGAGCCACCAGTGACCTAGCAACCAAGGACGGTAGGTTTCAGGGGCCATCTGTATCTTAGTAGCATAGGATGCTAATCAGCAGGACCCATCAGCATTCTAGCAACCAAGATGCTAAGCAGCAGGAGTCGCTTCTGTCCCAGCCATCAATAACGATAGATGTCAGTGGCTACCTGTGTTCTAGCAACCTATGGTGCTTGGTGAAAGGAGTCACCTGTGCCCTAGCTATCAACAATGATAGGTGTCAGTGGCTACCTGCGTTCTAGCAACCTATGGTGCTTGGTGGCAAGAGTCACCTGTGTCCTAGCAACCAAGGATGCTAGGTGGTAGGAGTTATTTGTGTCTTAGCAACCTTGGATGCTAAGCTGCAAGAGCCGCCTGCATTCTATCAACCTTGGATGCTATGCGGCAGGAGTTTCTTGTGTTCTAGCAACCTATGGTGCTAGATGGTAGGTGGTCACCTGCATCCTAGCAACCCATAAAGCTAGGTGGCAGGAGCCACCTGCTTTTTAGCCACCAGGAATGCTAGGCAGCAAGGACTGTCTATGTCTCAACAATCTAGCACGCTAAGGAAAGGAGCCGCTTGCAACCTAGCAACAAGAGACGCTAGACAGCAGGAGCCTATCACTAGTGTGTAAGCAGAGGTGTAGGCAACGCTGACTACACCTTGTTGATATTGTCAGTCAGCCTGTGGTGGCCAATATGACCCATGTATACTTTACCACTTGAAATGTGTAAACAGGGCTGCTGTTATAAATCACGGGGCCCCTGTACAGCCTACCTGGCAGGGCCCCCCAAATTTATTAAGACAATATTTTCACTAAAAATACACTAAAATCATTATTAGCGGAGACAAACATAACAGAGAACATGTGTGAATTAGCCTATTTTTGACTATTTTTTATATTTAAAGGAAAAAAAATGTTAATTTTTACAATTATTTTATTTTCCAATTCTTTAACATGATTTATTACAATGTTTAATGATTTTTTTTTTACATTTTTTTTATTTTTAACAAGACAGGGAAGCCTGCAACGTTGCGGGGGGCGCATTACAGTGAAAAGGGGGCACACTGGGAGGGGGTATCAGAAGCAGGCAGAACAGGGAGGGGGGATCGGTGTTGCAGAAGCAATTAGGGAATGATGCCCTGTGTCTGTGTCTCTCCCTGCAGCAGCTTACAGCTGGCAGAAGGGGGAGAAACTGGCTTTCAGCTGCTGCAGAGAGCCGCACAGGGCTTCCTTCTGTAATTGCCCCTCAGCCTGACTGCACCCATTCCCTGTGCTGTTGGGGCCCCCCTGTGTGCCCGGGCCCCCTACAGGAGGACTGGTGGTCCTCCCCTATCAGCGGCCCTGTGTGTAAACCATACACAAATGTTACATGCGTACAGTGCATGAACAGCTAAAAATGCTGGATCTTGCTGCCCATTTCTGCCAATAAGATCCTATATTTTGCTTGTAAAAAAATGTACACAAAATTTGCAGAACCCCAGTTCTGCCTACCTAAGCGGACTTTATTGGCGATGTATTGAGACCAAAATAGAATAATATAAAATTATACATTTTATTCACATAGTATAAAAAGAACAAATCATCTGTAATATTTAAGGACATGACAACATCTAGAGCAAGTATATATAACATAAATACAATATAAAAACAACATGCAACAGGATATAAAGAACACTAGAACAAAGGGTACCCTCTCCTGATAAGGAGGTGAAGGTGATCCTGTACAGGCCACGATGACACCATGAGGTGAAATAGTTCCAGTGGTAGATGATATTACAGCCAGTAGGTCGACGCATTTCGCAATCCTTAGCTTTATCAAGATCAAGCTGTAAGTATGACTTTATTCATACATGTCATTTGAGACCTTTAAAAAAAACTACAACTGTGGATCCATTCAGGGAGTGTCGATATCCGGACATATATCCGCATCACGTAAATCCCTATCCTATATGTGCATGACCAAGGGTCCTCACTCCCAATTCCGATAACCAAGAGTAGCTGATATATAGGGGACCAAAAAGGGGCCCAGTGGCAGCCTTTTGCAGACCAGGGGTCTCATTCGCTCATGTATGAGCAGGTAATGGTGCACCAAAAAAGGAACATATCAGCATGGATATCGCTTTTACATTGTGCCCTGAATTTAGTGGAGAGCCATCATGCATGCGTGTCCTGTTGCTATGAAGCACTTGTAAAAATAGTTACTCCCGTGTGAATAAGGCCTTAGACAGCTGTAACCTGGACAGGTGTCCCCACTGGAAGATTTCCCCTTTATTCCTATTCAAGTGACAACTTTAAAATTTTGCATTTTCTCCCACTTTCTCCTAGTCCCCATAACAAATTAAATGGAATCGCCAAGGCGGAAAACAGCAATAAACCTGATCCTATGCATTCCCTGCTCTATTCAAACGTTTGATATTCAGACAAATTTTAACCTGCTCCAAATTGCTAGAGAAATGTTTAGCTAGTCCTTTTATGAAAAGTGGAAAATCCCTCTTGTATTACAAGAGACAAGCAAGTGAACAGTTAAATGTTTGTTTCTGATGAGTAAAAGGGAAAAGTCGCACTCAGCGACACCTTTTCATTTAAATGTACTGACAGAACCAGCAATAATGAGTCAGTAAATAACCCCCAGCTGACACCTGTCACTTGGCTGCACTTGTCCTGTGTCTGGTGTCTCCTGGGTACAGGATCACTTGATGGACAGGAGAAAAACTGCCAGAGAGGAGGATGACCTCCAAGTGAGGGATGGAACTTTGCACCATGGTACATCTTGATGGATCATTGCATTGTGTGAGAAATAGATTGCAGTAAAGTGAATAGTTTTCTTTTCTGATCAGTCTGAAAAAACTGCATTGACACATAACTGCGTTTCGATAAATGTTAAAGTGATAGATGAAAACTCTAATATACAAATATAGCTAATTTACCATGAAGAGGTTTGCTATGTTACCAAAAGCTAATTTTTTCAGTAAAAAATACATTAAATCTGATTTTTCCCAGGCTGCTAGGGACAGATGAAAATTTCATTTTTTGGGAGGTAACATTATTTTTTAACCACCTCCTTCACAAGCCTATTCTGACACTTCTCTCCTACATGTAAAAATCTACTTTTTTCTGCTAGAAAATTACTTAGAACCCCCATAGATTTTATATATATATATATATATATATATATATATATATATATATTTTTTTTTTTTTTAGCAGTGACCCTATAGAATAAAATGGTGGGTGTTGCAATTTATTATGTCACGCGGTATTTGCGCAGTTGTAATTTTTTAGGGAAAAAAAACTATTTTATGTAATAAAAAAAAAAAAAAAAACAGTACAGTTAGCCTAATTTTTTGTATAATGTGAAAGATGATGTTACACAGAGTAAATAGATGCCTGACATGTCACCTACCTACGGTGCTTAAAATTGCGTCTGCCCGTGGAATGGTGACAAACGACGGTGCTTAAAATTCTTCATAGGTGACACTTTAAACGCCTTTACAGGTTACCAGTTTAGAGTTGCACAGGAGGTCTGGTGCTAGAATTATTGCTCTCGCTCTGACATTCACGACAAAACCTCACGTGTGGTGCGATCACTGTTTACATATGCATGTAGGAGTAACGTTTGCGTTCTCATTTGCATGTAAGCACAGTGGGATGGGAATGCTTCAGATTTATTTTTATTTTTTTTTATTTTATACAAAAAAAATTTTTTTACACTTTTATTTTTTGTACAAACTTTATTGCAATCACAATGGATGAACAACATCCCCAGTGACAGCATGGCCCGTGACAGGTCCTCTGTGTGGATAGATTTGGGGTCAATTAGACCCCAAATCTCTCCTCTGGCTCCCTATGCAGCCGATCAGACAGAGATCGGTCTGACCGGCTGCTTCTCTGGCCGTTGGTGGCCAGGTAAACCAAGGGGCGGAAGTGGATGTGACAAACTACTCATCGCTTTCGGCTTCCAGGCTTACCGAGAAAGGGGAATGACGTCAGTTCCTCTCTCTCTTCCTACAGGGCAGCCATTGCTGCCGGCCGCATCGCTCCAGGCCTCTGCGATGAGACCGGAGATCCTCTACGCTACTCCCGATGATGTCAGTGTGACGAAACGCGTCGAGAGCGTAACCACATCACTTCCGCCTTTTGGTCTGTCAGCTTGGGACGCATATCCGGTGGGTGGAACGCACGGCGTTCCGGATACATACCGCGAGAGAGGAAGTTGCGGTTCCTAAGCCAGACGGACACGCTAGCTTGACTCTACCAATCTGAGTACCTGTTTTTGTGATAATAAATAAAGGATTTTTGGAAAACGATCCTTCACTATAAGAGGCATTTTTTCCACACATGTCCTGGAATTATCCTTGAAATTACCCTAGGAGTACTGATGCCGTAAACCCTTTACAACTTCTTTGAAGAGTGACCGGGGCAGGGGGAGGTATTTAAAGAGGAACAGGGACCGGACCCCTGCTGTATGGGAGTGATCCCTATTATCGACCTGCGATTTACCCCTGTGGGGGGATCTAGCTCTGGTAAGAGCGGGACCTACTGGAAGGGGAGCACTTGATCCCTCACCTATACATCCACTCCGGGTCACTTCAAAAGAGCACCTTAACAAATTTGTGGACTTTTGCACTTATTTATATTACTTGGGACTTTCTGCGCATCATATTTATATTCTTATATTTGTACAATTTTTTCCTGCATTTTTATAGCATCCTCAATTCTAGTTTTAGACACTTTTAATATCTTTTGGCTATATTGCACTTATTTGATCCTGCACTTTGTTTGCATTATAATTTATTTGCGGTTATATAAAATTTTTCTCAATGAGCTTTTCAATCAACTGATAATTTACATTATACGGTTTTATCACAGATGATTGTGTGAAGCTTCTGCACTGTAGGTGGTTTGATTTGTCTTACTTTATTTATCTATATATATTATTTATCTATATATATCCTTTATCCTTTATTCTAATTGATCCGGTAGACCAATTTCTCACCAGCACTTAGCACCTTTATACCATTTTTTGTTATTTATTATTTTTTTCTAGTGTTTCACCTATCTTTTCATATATTTATCACTTGGCACTTTATTGCACATATTGCACATGAATTTATGTTTTAATGTATATGATATGCACTGCTGATTTATGTTTTATAGGACATCAATTTTAAGTGACGTGATACCTATTTATATATATTTATTGCACAGGCCACCTATCTTTCTTGTTTACCCCACATCAGTGTGAGTTCAGTCAGCACACCAGACTGGTTACAGAGCATTGTTTAGTAACTTTGACACCTTATTCCACACATTTTATGATATGCCTTTTACTGGCAGCGCCAATCACTTCCCTTCCTTTCTATACGATGAACCATCACTGCCCACACAGCCAGTGTAACAGTCCAGGGATTTGAATTGCCTGCTCTTCTCCCCCTTCTTTCTGCACGGCTTCTGGGATGAATCGGAGCGATTCTTTGTGCTAATGATGACCAATCAGAATCAGTCTGATTCATCCTGGAAGCCTTGCAGAAAGCAAGGGGAGATGGGCGTGGATTTCACATCCCTGGACTGCTACATCAGCTGCGTAAGCAGTGACAGCTCATCATTCATAGGGATAAGTACATCAGGGACTGTGGGGGGTAGGGGACCAAGGTGTAAAATGTTCACCTTTTCATTTTTTAATGAAAAGGTGAACTTAATCTTTAAATGTTTATTTGACAATCCTCATTGTAAAGGCTTGATGGCTAGCGAATAAGAGATGAACAATCACAGATTAATACCTTTCAATATTTTTGATTGATTATTGTTCAACATTTATGATATACACTGCTCAAAAAAATTAAAGGAACACTTTTTAATCAGAGTACAGCATCAAGTCAGTTTAACTCCTGGGATATTGATCAGGTCAGTTAAGTAGCAGAGGGGGATATTATTCAGATTCAGCTGCTTTGGTATTGATAAAATTAACAACAGGTGCACTAGAAGGGCAACAATGAGATGACCCCCAAAATAGGAATGGTTTTTGCAGGTGAAGACCACGGACATTTTTTTTCCCTACTCATCTTTTCTGACTGTTTTTCCACTAGTTTTGCTAGGGTCAGTGTCCCTACTAGTAGCTAACATGAGGCAAAAACTGGACACTATAGAGGGTGCACAGGCAGTCCAACTCTTCCAGGATGGCACATCAATATGTGCCATTGCCTGAAAGTTTGCTGTGTCCCCCAGCACAGTCTCAAGAGCATGGAGGAGATTCAAGGAGACAGGCAGTTACTCTAGGAGAGCTGGACAGAGCCGTAGAAGGTCCTTTACCGTTCAGCAGGACTGGTATCTGCTCCCTTGTGCAAGGAGGAACAGGATGAGCACTGCCAAAGCCCTACAAAATGACCTCCAGCAGGCCACTGGTGTAAATGTCACCGACCAAACAATCATAAACAGACTTCATGAGGGTGGCCTGAGGGCCCGAAGTCCTCTAGTGGGCCCTGTGCTCACTTCCCGGCACCGTAGAGCTTGATTGGCTTTGCCACTGAACACCAGAATTGGCAGGTCCGCCGTTGGCGCCCTGTGCTTTTCACAGATGAGAGCAGGTTTGAGCCGTGGAGAATGTTTTGCTGCCTGTAACATCATTCACCATGACCGGTTTGGTGGTGGGTCAGTGATGGTCTGTGGAGGCATATCCATTGAGGGACGCACAGACCTCTACAGGCTAGATAATGGCACCCTGACTGCCATTAGGTATCTGGATGAAATATCTGGACACATTGTCAGACCCTACACTGATGCAGTGAGTTCTGGGTTCCTCCTGGTACACGACAATGCCTGGCCTCATGTGGCGAGAGTATGCAGCCAGTTCCTGGAGGATGAAGGAATTGATACCATTGAATGACCCCCATGACCTAAATCCAATAGAACACCTCTGGGACATTATTTTTCAGTCCATCCAACGCCACCAGGTTGCACCTCAGTCTGTTCAGGAGCTCAGTGATGCCCTGGTCCAGATCTGGGAGAAAATACCCCAGGACGACATCCGTCCTCTCATTAGGAGCATGCCCCGATGTTGTCAGGCATGAATACAAGCATGTGACACTTTTTTTTGTTTTAATGCACAAAACACAATACATAACCCAATTTTTTTGTAAGATATAAAAGATGATGTTATGCCGAGTAAGTAGATATCAAACATGTCACACTTTAAAATTGCGCACACCCGTGCAACGCCGTTAACCAACGTAAATTTTACTATCTAAAGGCAATGCTTTAAAAGCCTTTAAAGGTTACCACTTTAGATTTACGCAGGAGGCCTGGTGCTAGAATTACTGCCCATGATCTGACATTCACAGTAATACTTCACATGTGTGGGACGATCGTGGTTTGCGTGCATGCGGGATCGACTAGTGCGTTCTACTTTGCGTGCGGGCACTGGGGATGGGAACACTTTAAAATTATTTTTTATTATTTTGTTTTATTTTTACACTGTTGCCTTATTTTTTTTGGCAATCACTTTTATTGCTGTCACAAGGAATGTAAACATCCTTGTGACAGCAGTGGGCATGTGATAGGTACTCTTTATAGAGAGATCTGGGGTCAATAAAACCCCAAATCCCTGCCTGCACTTAAAAACATTCAAAAAACCAAGATCTGTGTTTTTGAATGCTTTTGATTTTTTGAAAATGGTGCCGATAACATCCAGGTAAACTGGAAGTGATGTCACGTCATTGCTTCCGGATTACCATAGCAGAGACCTGATCAAAGCTGATCCCGGCTTGGTTTGGGTGTCTGACCAGCTGATGGATGCACCAGCTGGTAGCTTGGGCCTCCCAGGGTGATGGGAAAGCCTGAGCAAGCCACGTCCCTTACCGCTGCTTGTAATAGAAATTGAGCAATAATATACAAGGGTATTGGTGCAATCTGTGGGTTAAAAACAGTCGATAGAAAGTCCATAAATAAGCAGAAGTCCATATATTGGCTCACTTGAAAGGCAGCTCTTTGTGCAAGCAAGAAGGGACTTGGAGATAGCCAAGGAGAAAACACAAGCGCCATACTAAGTGCCATACTCAGGCCTGAAGAAGGAGTGCATGCTCCACAAACGTGTCGCCCACCGCGTCCCATCACATCCTGGAAGTGACGTCAGGACGAGTCGCCCGTGCATTCCATGTCCCCAGGAAGTGCCGGCATCCACCGGCAGCGTCCCCACGAGCCACAGTCGCAAGAGCCCATCCTGACCTATAGCTCCACTGACAGGGATGAATTTACAGTGCCAAACATGCCTTTGATGTTTTAACCTTTGTGAGTAACATTCTTGTGATCTCCAAAAAAAACCTTATATGCTGCACTTAGTATGGCACTTGTGTTTTCTCCTTATTTAATAGAAATTAAGCGGCTCCGATTGCTATTACAAGAGAGTCGACTGCCAAAAGAACGGTACCGGGATGAGCTGTAGGCATCATCCCAGGTACAACCTACTTGAAGACCAATGACGTACCAAGTACATGACTGGTTGGCAAGTGGTTAAGAACATTTGAGTTTTCCCAACTCCAAAACCAAACAATGCTTTGGCTGGAGATATACTTCAATAAACAAATCTTTCCATTTTATATTGCCATATCTTTTTTTCAATCAGTGGCTTAGAACTTAATGGAAAACGCTAGACAACATTTATTACTTGTAGTCACCTTACAAGAAAAACAACCCAACAAGTGGTCTTCCTCTTAGTACCATAATAATGTCTATACTCATGTTGGGTTGTGAGGGTAAAAATTGACATGTGTAACTTGGAGACTTGAATAGATCAGTTTGATTTGTTTATTTTCCCCTGATATTATCTCAAGACACCATAATACTTTGGCATTTGATGTATTTTATACTATTTATGACTGTATAACATAAAGAAAAAAAAAACTACTTGTAGCCGCTGTGTGTATGTTTTCTAGTTGCCTCGCTTAAAAGGCCTACTTCAGATTATGTCCTAGCATTTCATTGGGCTTGAGGTTGGGACTCCCAACACCACCATTCTAAAATATGGAATTTCTCATGTTTGAGCTACTGTATTATTGAGCTACTCCTTTGTTTTTATTCAAATCATATTGCATAATTTAATTTCTTTTTAGAGCTAATGTTTTATCGAAACTGTAAATGACCTTCATCAGTACTTTTTGCCAAATATATATTTTCAGACACCTTTATAGATGAGATGCTTTAATTAACACCAAGTGTTCATTATCATGTGTGCTTTGCTAGTATATACGTACACACATATATAAAGTGTATATATATATACACAGTGTATGTATGTATGTGTATATGTATATATATATATATATATATATATATATATATATTGTATATGTATATGTATATGTATATATATATACATATATATATATATATACAAAGTCAGAGCGACGACAGCTGAACTCAACCACACGTGCATGTTGCCACAGTTGCAGTGAGATTACAAAGAGCCACGATGGGGTTAAACATGTGCCGCTTGGTCCTCTTCAAAGGCACTTAAAGACAGCACCGAGGAGGATTGCCAGGAATGTAGACATTACGCTTCTAATTAAGAACTGCAAGAGGCCCTCGCAGGTCCCTGTATAAAGTGCTGTAAATCAAAAGTGTGCTGACTTGGCTTAGCAGGTTGGGGGTATGTATATTTAACAGATTAAAGGTGGACACAGACAGGGTATAGCGATCCTTCCTTTTGGTGCAGCAAATGGGTTGGTAAAGATCCAGAACATTTCTTTAAAGGGTAACTCCACTGTCGAGGCAAAAAAAATAAAAAATAATAATTATATAACATATACAATGGCAACACAAGTCATATTGTAATTTAATGTTATTAAAAATTACATTTCCTTTTCAATCTTCAGCCGCTGTATTTTTCTGTAAAATGCAATGCAATATGGCTACCTGGAGTTGTTCTGTACACAGAATGTGTACAGAACGCCCCCAGAAACATCTTTTCTTTCTGTGATTGGCTCGCTGATTTTCCCAGAAGTCTGCCTAAGATACAAGTCAGATTTCTGGCATCCCCTGCAACAAAAATTTAATTTTTGGTGAGATACTCCCAATAGGAAATCACGTCTAAAGGGATGCAGGCCCAGCCACTTTCCTCATTAGAGCCCTGTAGTTGCAGCAGCTGACTGATAATTATGAAACCACTCCCATTAGGTTCACTTTCCACGTGGACACAGACAAACACAAAATTATTTCTTCAGAATAACAAAAGGTAGGAATATGCAAAAAAGTTTGTTAAAGTCCTTGTAATGTACAGAGATCACCCAGAGGGGAATGTTTTTTTCTCAACAAAAGTAGAGTTACGCTTTAGGAATTCACACGGAATTAAATGATTTGCTCTGTGGACAGTGAGCGACCAATGACATCATCATAGAATAAATAATGTATGCATGTTCGGCGAGTGTGCGTGTTTATGAAGTCCCTGGCAAACAGATGAGCTTAAAGTGTATTTCCACTTTTACAGTCAAGTTTAAAAAACCTCCACTATAGATTTTATATAGTGGAGGAATATATATAAAATATATATATATATATATATATATATATATATATATATATATATAAAATATATATATTTTAAGTGTTCCCATTCACACAGCATACCTAAAATAACTTTATGGTCTCATGTGCACACTACAGCTCAAAAGCACCTGTTTTACAGGCGTTTGGCTTTTTTTTTTTTTCTCTCTGCCTCTAAACACCACGCCATGTTAGCCAGGCACACATAGCTGCTTAGAAACAGGAGAGTTTAGCGGCAGAAAAAAAAATCACTTGCACGTTTTATAAGAGAAGAGCTTGTGCTGAAAAAAGCGCTCGCACGTTAATACATTCTAATGGGCAGAATAAAGGAAAGTATAACTAAAGGTAAAACTTTTTTTATTACGTTTTGGATAGAGTAAAGATGGGATAGAACCCCTGTCGGTTTTTATTGCTGTCTGTGCCCCCGTTAGGGAGATTCCCCCTCTCTTTTTGTCCTGTTTACTATTATCATTAAAAGGGAAAGTAAAATAAAACCCCAAATTTTGGGTTGTCCCCAGAAAAGTAATAGAGGAGAAATCTTCTAATTGGTGCACTGGTTCTGGTGACCTGGGGGTTTTCAAGGAATTCCCTTAATTTGCAGAGATTTCCGCTCACTTCCTATGGCTCGGCTATGGGACAGGAAATTAAGTTAATTCTCCGCAATAAGACACAGATGGCAAAAAAAAAAAAAAAATTTGACAGGGGTTAAAATCCTCCCTTGCTGTATCCAAAATGGAAAAAAAAAGTTTTGCCTATAGTTCTACTTTAACTACTTGAAGACTAGGCCTTTGACTGACATTTGTTGCTTACACAAAAAAAATCTGTATTTTTTGCCGGAAAACTATTTAGAAACCCCAAACTTATAGTGCCTTGCGAAAGTATTCGGCCCCCTTGAACTTTGCGACCTTTTGCCACATTTCAGGCTTCAAAAATAAAGATATAAAACTGTCATTTTCTGTGAAGAATCAACAACAAGTGGGACACAATCATGAAGTGGAACTAAATTTATTGGATATTTCAAACTTTGTTAACAAATAAAAAACTGAAAAATTGGGAGTGCAAAATTATTCAGCCACTTTACTTTCAGTGCAGCAAACTCTCTCCAGAAGTTCAGTGAGGATCTCTGAATGATCCAATGTTGACCTAAATGACTAATGATGATAAATAGAATCCACCTGTGTGTAATCAAGTCTCTGTATAAATGCACCTGCACTGTGATAGTCTCAGAGGTCCAATTAAAGCGCAGAGAGCATCATGAACAACAAGGAACACACCAGGCAGGTCCGAGATACTGTTGTGGAGAAGTTTAAAGCCAGATTTGGATACAAAAGATTTCCCAAGCTTTAAACATCCCAAGGAGCACTGTGCAAGCGATAATATTGAAATGGAAGGAGTATCAGACCACTGCAAATCTACGAAGACCTGGCCGTCCCTCTAAACTTTCAGCTCATACAAGGAGAAGACTGATCAGAGATGCAGCCAAGAGGCCCATGATCACTCTGGATGAACTGCAGAGATCTACAGCTGAGGTGGGAGACTCTGTCCATAGGACAACAATCAGTCGTATACTGCACAAATCTGGCCTTTATGGAAGAGTGGCAAGAAGAAAGCCATTTCTCAAAGATATCCATAAAAAGTGTAATTTAAAGTTTGCCACAAGCCACCTGGGAGACACACCAAACATGTGGAAGAAGGGGCTCTGGTCAGATTAAACCAAAATCAAACTTTTTGGCAACAATGCAAAACGTTATGTTTGGCGTAAAAGCAACACAGCTCATCACCCTGAACACACCATCCCCACTGTCAAACATGGTGGTGGCAGCATCCTGGTTTGGGCCTGCTTTTCTTCAGCAGGGACAGGGAAGATGGTTAAAATTGATGGGAAGATGGATGGAGCCAAATACAGAACCATTCTGGAAGAAAACCTGATGGAGTCTGCAAAAGACCTGAGACTGGGACTTTGTCTTCCAACAAGACAATGATCCAAAACATAAAGCAAAATCTACAATGGAATGGTTCACAAATAAACATATCCAGGTGTTAGAACGGCCAAGTCAAAGTCCAGACCTGAATCCAATTGAGAATCTGTGGAAAGAACTGAAAACTGCTGTTCACAAACGCTCTCCATCCAACCTCACTGAGCTCGAGCTGTTTTGCAAGGAGGAATGGGCAAAAATGTCAGTCTCTCGATGTGCAAAACTGATAGAGACATACCCCAAGCGACTTACAGCTGTAATCGCAGCAAAAGGTGGCGCTACAAAGTATTAACTTAACCACTTAAGCCCCGGAAGATTTTACCCCCATTCCGACCAGGGGGTATTTTGCGATTCGGCACTGCGTGACTTTAACGGACAATTGCGCGGTCGTGCGACGCTGTACCTAAACTAATTTGGCGTCCTTTTTTTCCCACAAACAGAGCTTTCTTTTGGTGGTATTTGATCACCTGTGCAATTTTTTGATCACGCGCTATAAACAAAAAAAAAGCGTCAATTTTGCAAAAATAGCAATATTTTTCACATTTTTTTATATGAAATTCCCCCCAAAAAAAATGTAAAAATCAAAATTTTTTAACATTTTCGGCCAATTTGTTTTATGCTACCTATGTTTGGTAAAAAAAAATCGCAAAAAGCGTATTTTGATTGGTTTGCGCAAAAGTTATCGCGTTTACTAACAAAGGGAAAGATTTTTGTCATTTTTGTTGTTTTTTTTTAACGCGTAATGGCGGCGATCTGCGATTTTTTTTTGCGGTACTGCAACATTGCGGTGGACAGATCGGACCCTTGACTGACATTTTTGACACTTTTGGGGTTACCAGTGACATTTCTACAGTAATCAGTGCTATATATATGCACTGTTACTGTAAAAATACACTGGTAGTGAAGGAGTTAACTTTATTTGGGAGGGAGGGGCTGTGTGTGTCCCTAGGGGCGTGCTTTCTACTGTGATTGGCTGTGGCTTGAGCTGTAAGGACACTGATCAACGGATCTACATAGTAGATCCATGTGATCAGTGTCTTTACAGCGAGGAGAATGACAGGTCGCTTGTTTACACAAGCTGCCTGACATTCTCCCTCTCCCCCGCCGATCGCCGAGTGGCCGGCGGACATCGGGTCCGCTGGTCACACGCGCGGGGGGGTCCGTGACCACGCGGGAGCGGGAGCGCGTCTCCGGCGGCGCGCGCTCGCTCCCTAGACCCTCACAAGCAAGCAACGTAGCCCTACGTTAGTTTGCCTGTGAGGGGCTGACCGCCGACGTAGATAGTCGTGCGGCGGTCGGCAAGTGGTTAAAGGGGGCTGAATAATTTTGCACGCCCAATTTTTCAGTTTTTTATTTGTTAAAAAAGTTTGAAATATCCAATAAATTTCATTCCACTTCATGATTGTGTCCCACTTGTTGTTGATTCTTTACAAAAAATTACAGTTTTATATCTTTATGTTTGAAGCCTGAAATGTGGCAAAAGGTCGCAAAGTTCAAGGGGGCCGAATACTTTCGCAAGGCACTGTATATTTATATATATATATATATATATATATATATATTTATATATTTTTTTTTTTTTTTGGCAGAGACCCTAGACATGGTATTTGTGCAGCGGTCTTGCAAGCACATTTTTTTTGGGGAAAAATACACTTTAATAAATTTAAAAAAAAAAAACAGTGAAGTTAGCCCAATTTTTTGTATATTTTGAAAGAGGATGCAATGCCGAGTAAATAGATACCTAACATGTCATGCTTTAAAATTGCGGACACTCGTGGAATGGTGACAAACTACGCTGCTTAAAAATCTCCATAGGTGATGCTCTAAATTTTTTTACAGTTTACCTGTTTAGAATTACAGAGGAGGCCTAGTGTTAGAAAGTTTGTTCTCATGATAACGGTTGCGGCAATACCTCACGTGAGTGGTTGAACATTGTTTACATTTGCGGGCGCGACTTACGTATGCGTTCGATTCTGTGCGCGAGCATGGAGGGATGGGATGCTTTACATTTTTATTCCTGTTTATTTAACTTTTTATTTTTTCACTGTCCCTATAGTTTTTTTTTTTTGATCACTCTTTTGCTGTCACAAGAAATGTAAACATCTCTTGTGACAGTAATAGGCAGTGACAGCATAGGTGTGCGCACAGGGTGTGCAAGGTGTGCCTGGGCACACCCTAATTCCCCCTGTTTAGACCCCTGATATTTCACCAAAGCTCCCTAACTGGGCTAACAAAAAAAGTAAACTTGTAAAAAAGAATATAAAAATAACAATAAAACTACAGACACTGATCTCTAACATACTGACACCATCAGTATGTACACATGGATATGTGTTTGAGCTTTGGGGTGCACACCCTAATGCAATAGGTTGCACACACCTATGAGTGACAGGTTCTCTTTATGGAGGGATCTATGGTCTATAAGACCCCAAACCCCTTCACTGCACTTCAAAGTATACAAAACGCCAAGATCAGCGTTTTTGAATACTTTCACATTTTTAAAACTGGCGCCTTTAAGACTCACGTAAACTCGGAAGTGACGTGACGTTATTTCCGGGCTTATTATATCGAAGACCCGATCAAAGCTTATACCAGCTTTGTTCGGGTGTCCGGTCAGCCAGTGGACGTGTCGGCTGGTCGCTTGGGTCTCCCGGGGGGATAGGAGAGCACAGGCAGAGCTGCAGGAGGGTGGAGGGGGACGTCCCCTCCCGCTGCTTGTAATAACAATCAAGCAGCTGCTTAGCCGCATCGGTTGCTATTAGAATAAAGGTGACCACCGGCTTTAACCACTTCCCGCCCATCATATAGTAAAATGACGGCCGCAAAGTAGTTGTCCCATCCTGGATAGGCGTCATATGATGTCCAGCGGGATACTCACAAACACCGTATCTCTGCATCTCCAATCCTGGTAAAGAGCCTATGACGTAGGCTCTTTACCATGTGATCAGCTGGTCACATAGTAAATAGGAAGTGCCGTTGATCGGCTTTCCTCAGTTCGCGCCTGACAGGTGCGAGCAGAGGAGAGCCAATCGGCAGCTCTTCTGATAGGGGGGGTCACCAATGGTCACCAGGGATGCCCATTAAGGCCACCAGGGATGCCAATCAGTGCTCAGAGAGCCTGTCAGTGCCCTCCTCATCAGTGCTGCCCATCATTGCCATCTATCAGTGCCGCCCACCACTGCCCATCATTGCCATCTATCAGTGCCTCCCACCTGTGCCCATCAGTGCCACCTATCGGTGCCCATCAGTGCCGCCTATCAGTGCCATCTATCAGTGCTACCTATCAGTGCCCATCAGTGCCCATCAATGCTGCATATCAGTGCTACCTTTCAGTGCCACATATCAGTGCCCATCAGTGCTGCATATCAGTGGCGCCTATCAGTGCTCATCAGTGCTGCATATCAGTGTCTCATCATCAGTGCCACCCCATCAGTGCCTGCCAGTGCGGCCTCATCAGTGCTTGTCAGTGCAAGGAAAAACATATTTATTTACAACATTTTATAACATAAACAAAAAAAAACTTTTTTTTTTTTCAAACTTTTCGGTCTTTTTTTATTTGTTTAGCAAAAAAAGAAAAAACCTTGCGGTGATCAAATACCACCAAAAGAAATCTCTATTTGTGGGAAAAAAATGACATAAATTTGATTTAGGTACAGTGTTGCATGACCATGCAATTGTCATTTAAAATGCAATAGCGCTAAAAGCTAAAAATTGGATTGGGCAGGAAGGGGGTGAAAGTGCCCTGTATTGAAGTGGTTAAAAAAATGGTACTAAAAATAAAGGAACAGAGCTCACACCGCCCTAGTGTAACACCATTTATTTGAAGTTAATAGAAGCCATAAAAACAGGTACTCACAAACAGATAGGAAGTCATGCATGGAAATAAATATCCCCCGATGATGTTTGCAGGGCGCTCTCCTCCTAGCCTCGGCGGCTCAGCTGTTCGTCCTGCACTAGTCAGTAAGTATCGTACGGCTAAGCCAACCGCCTCAGATTACTCAAGGAGACTCGATGTGGTGAGCCTGCGTACGGTCCAGCCGCCGCCGCACACCCTCCAAGAGCCGGATGCTATAGCCGCTCAGAGAAACTGACAATGCGGTTAAGCAGAGGGAGACTCCACAATCGGGACCCAGAGCATGACTTGCATGGGGTTGCTAAGGACAAAGTTTCGGAGGCGTAGCCTCCTTCTTTAGATCTCAAAAAAATGGTACTGCAGCTGCATCACCCCTGTACAACCATTTGAAGCAGAATGACATACAGGTACGTGATTTTGCGGCGAGTGGTTTTTATTCTGCCCAATAGAATGCATCAAGTGCGCACAAATGTGCATGCAAAAACACATCTTTTACAGTGCTTTTTTACTGCTGCTTTTCTTTTGTAAGGAGAAAAGGCATCAAAAAGAATACAGTGTACATGAAACCTAAGACCCCTTTCACACGGGCTTTCCGATCAGGTGCAGCTGTCAGTTTTTCAGGCGGACCTGATCGGATGCTCCATGCACCCCTATGGAGCGGCAGATGTCACTGCTGACACCCGATGCTATCCGAACTGATCTTGTCCGTGAAATCCAGATGGATGGAAACCCTATTTTCCATCCATTTGGAGGATCAGATCGGATGAAAACGGACAGGTGGTCGGTTTTCATCTGATCTCTCATAGAGGAGTGCGGTGATCTGACAGGTCCGTCTCTGCAAAGTTAGCAGAGACGGAGCTGTCATCTGCCTGCTCAGCGGGGATCGGTGGATCGCTCCCCGCTGAACAAAATGGAGTCCGCCGGGCGGAAAGCCTGTGTGCACGAACCACATACATATACACAGGGCTTTTTTTCAGTGGGAACGCAAGGGAACTCAGTTCCGGCACCTCCAGCACTGAATGTATGTAATGGCAAGGAGTGCTGGGTTGTGCTACATTTTCTGTCGATGCTGCCTGCTGAGGGATCTATTGTTACTGGAGGGGATCTATTCCTACAGGAGGGTTTATTGCTTCTGGGGGGATCTAGTGAGGCTTCTGGGGGATCTATTATTTCTGGAAGAGATCTAATTTTACAGGGGGGTCTATTGTTGCTGGGGTGGGTCTTATGTTGCTGAGGGGTCAGTTGTTGCACGGAGGGATCTACTGTTTAGGCAGCAGTCTGTTGTAGCTGGCTGCTGGAGAGTCTATTGATGCTGTCTGCTGGAAAATCTGTTGTTGCTGCTGGGGACCCATTGTCGCTGGCTGGATCTATTGTTGCTGGGGGGGTCTATTGTTGTTGGCTGCAGGGAATCTATTTTACTGCTTTTTTGTTATCATTAACAAATTCCATACAAATTGCTTAGTACCACAAATGTTACTTGGTTCTGTAATTTCTAAAAGGGATGGTACTGGGAGGTGGGTAGTGGCTGGAACCAAGGAACAGTTCACCGAGGTAAGTAGGGGCAGAGACAAGGGGTAAGTCCAAAAGAGGGAGTTCCTGCACCCCCCCCCCCCCCACAGAGCATCAGTGTGCAATATACATAAGAAAATATATATATATTTTTTTTTTTTTGCTCCGCAACAGGCACTAATGCATTGTTATTTTAATGCTGCTGTCTACTGTTACTCCACCTGACCACCTGGAGCCCCATCCGGGCTGTAGGCTTGGCTTGGGATGAGGGAGGCTCCGGCTGACAGTGCTCCACCTCCACACCTCCTCTCCAGTCCAGACTGAGACTCCAGAGACATGTCTTGACTTAACCAACCAGTTACAGAAGCTTCCAGGAGGACAGCAGGACTGAGAGCAGAGCGGGAGGGAACAGGTAGCACCTATCCTGCCCACTGACACAAAAGATCTGTTCCTCCTCTCTTCAAGCTGCCACATCCTGCCTTTGGCTTTCGCTTGGGGAAGGAGCTGCTTGAGCCTGAGTCTGAGTGTTGATAGCTCAGCTGAGCCTGCCTGCTTGCCAGTACCATGTGGAAGGATCATCTCAATTTTCTCTGAAGTGCTGCTGTGCTGTGCTGTGCTGGAGTCTGGACCTTAAAGCGGAGTTCCGGCCTCGGGGGTGAAATTTAGATAAAAATACCCCCGGGACAGTCAGGGCTAGTACATTCAACAATGGATAGCCTCTGAACTGTCCCAGGTCCCACTTAACTTTTAGAAGAAATACTTACCTTGAAAATGTCTTGTCCAGCGCTGCCATCTCAGGTGTGAGCAGCTGAAGCCATCGCGTCCTCTTCGGTGATGTTGGAGTCCCAGAATGCCCTGCACCGGACGTGACGAGCGGGGCCAGTGCAGGGCATTGACTCCTGGGAGCAATAACGTTCAGCTCCCAGGAGAAATCGCAAGCCGGAAGAGATGGCGCGGGCCGCGGCCGCAGAGGGAGGAAGTGGAAGGAAGGTAAGTATATCTTCTTCTAAAACAAGGTAAGTAAACAAAAAAAAAATCGTGATTATCCATTTGTTTTTCAGGTGACACTCAGAAAGCGGATGGCCCAAAATCGATTTTGTCGATTTTGAGGCTGGAACTCTGCTTTAACCTTAACTCCAGGAGGACAGGTCACCAACAACCACCAGGTGTGTCTCTCTCTCTCTCTGT
Source organism: Pelophylax lessonae (assembly GCF_965119305.1). NCBI lineage: Eukaryota > Metazoa > Chordata > Amphibia > Anura > Ranidae > Pelophylax > Pelophylax lessonae. Next base: position 53,313,478 of record NC_138778.1, on the reverse strand, counting down.
GTGCTGTATTCTAGATCTGAACTTCAACCATGGATCAAGTTCAGGGCTGCTAGAACAGTTGGAGTTCAGTTTTTTTATTCTGTTCTTTTATAACTCTTTCATAATTTCTCTTCCTATTCTCCTCTTATTTCATGCTTGAAATGTATACCTCAGTCTTAACATTAGAGTGTAAAATAGGTGTAAGGTTGATAATCTCCTCTTACAACAGCCAATCCTGCCATTCTGAATGTAAGCACAGTGGGCAGGATGGATCTTTTTTTTTTTTTTCTCTTGTGTTATCTATTTTATGACAAAGATTGGCTCTGAAAAAAAGGAAGGAGACCTACAAATGAACAGGCTCTCTCTCCCCATGTGTGTGCTATCTGCACATTCACATAACAGTGGGAACATTCTGAGATTTACCCTTACCTGTATAGATTGCTGTGCTACTACATTTGAATGCTGCCCTGAAGGTTATTAATCCCTATTTTAGGCTCGGTTTCCACTAGTGCGACTTCAAAGTCGCGCGTCTTCAATAGCGACTTTGTACTTTGAGAAACGCGCGACTTGTGTACGAATTTACAACGACTTGATGCGGCTACGACTTGTTGCGACTTTGATGTATGCGACTTGCACATAAAAAGATTCCTTTTCCTGCTAGTGATGTAATTCCTTTTCCTGCAAGTGATGTAATTTCCTGTTTTGGAATAGTAGTGTATGTTGCAGGAAACATGTTGGCTATGCAGTATGTTGGAGCAGCAGTCATTATGGCTGCTGTAGCAGCTGTTATTGATGAGGAAGAAGAGGACCGGAGAAGAAGAAGGCATCGCTTCTTGATCCATCCTGTCATCTCCCAAAGGGAAGAGAGAGGCCAGTTCAGGATCCTTTATCATGACCTCCGTGCTCATGAAGACAAATTCTTTAATTACACACGGATGTCAATTAAAAGGTCAGAAAATATGTTTATGTCAACTTTTTAACAAAAATGTGTATAGGTATAGTCAGTATCAGGCCCGGACTGGCCATAGGGCCCTGGACCACCTGCTCCGTGGCCATCAGTTAATCAGGCCATACAGTGGGAGATGTAGCTAAGCCTGTCTCGCTGAGCTGTGAATTTCTCTCTGTGTATGTCTCTATGTATGTTATTTTTTACATGGATAACGTTGATAAATGCCATATATGGTTTTTTTTTTTACAGTTTTGATGAATTGTTTGCTCTGCTCTCCAGACATCTAGAGAGACAAAACACTAGATTCAGAAGGAGTATTCCGCCCATAGAAAGACTGATTATCACATTGAGGTAACTTTTCCAACCTACTTACCTCCTGAGGCATTTGGAGAGACACATTATCATGTAACATATATGTAGTAGTGGTTGTGATTATGTTTGCCATGTCTGTTTTCAACAGTGTCTTTCTCCTGCTCATCTTCTTCCTTCATTTCCTCAGGTACCTTTGTCCAAGCCAGTTTATGCATCATTCTAACATTATTTTTTTAATTTTAGGTACCTGGCAACTGGACATTCCTTTACAAGTTTACATTATGAGTTCTTGGTTGGCAAAACTACTGCCAGCTATATTATCCATGATACCTGCAGAGACATCTGGAATGTTCTTAAGGATTTGGTCCTGAAGAAACCCACTACAGAAGACTGGAGCAAGATAGCAGAATATTTCTGGGACCACTGCAATTTTCCAAATTGTGTTGGTGCAATTGACGGAAAACACATTAGAATATTGAAGCCCATTGGCAGTGGAAGTAAATTCTTCAACTACAAAAAATACTTTTCTTTTGTCTTACTAGCAGTGGCTGATGCCAAATACTGTTTTAGCTATGTAGACATAGGTTCGTATGGAAGCAGCTCAGACTCGAGCATATTTGCGAGATCCACATTCGGAAGAATGTTGAGGGAAGATGGACTTCAGCTGCCACCGGACTGTCCACTACCAGGGACAAACGGACCACCACAGCCATTTGTTTTTGTTGGAGATGAGGCTTTCGCTCTCAGTCATCATCTATTAAGGCCCTATTCAAATCGGTCTCTGACTGTGGACAAAAGAGTTTTCAATTACCGCTTAACCAGGGCAAGACGAGTTGTTGAATGCGCCTTTGGAATTTTAGCTAACAAGTGGAGGTTCCTGCACACAGCTATCAATTTAAAAATGGATAATGCAATATGTGCAGTCAAAGCAGCATGTGTTCTTCACAACTATGTTGCACTTCGTGATGGGTACATTCATGAAGATTGCGGCATGAATGACATGGAGAGTGCAAGTTTGAGTGCCAGTAGGGGCACAAGCAATGGTGCCACTGTGCGTGAGGGTTTCACATCCTTTTTTATGTCTGCTGCTGGTTCTCTCCCCTGGCAGCTGGACACTATTTCATAATGTATCACACGTTCCAACACTGTCCAATTTTGAAAAAAAAAAATTTCTGTTATGTTTTCCTTATATTTCTGTGCAATTATAACCAAAGTCTGCATATTGTTCCATTTCTAGCTATAATAAAAATACATTGCTTTACCTTCTGTTTTGCTGTTTTCTCCTGTAGATATAATTATATAGCATTCACACATTATTGAAAGTACTATAGAAGCAAAAATAATCAAAACAAAAACCACAGAGTAACAAGATATTTTTTTTTTTTTTCAAAATTTAGAAAAAAATTAACTTTTTAGAACAACATCACAAATGTTTTGGAGATACCAGCACCAAAACAATGAAAAAATAAATTAACAGGTAAAATGTTGTGTATGCACAATAACAACACCAAAAAAACAAAACTTACAACTCCTGGTATGTAATTGGTGGTTCAGTTGACCCAGAATGGGAAATACTTGATGGGCCAGATGGGCTAGGGTAATCCGTTGCTGATCCCTGACGGTATTGCCTTTCCGGGAAAGGCGTAACCTGCATGGGAGCAGGTTGGTACGGTCTTGGTGTGTCAAGGGTGGAGGCAATAGGGGGTGGTATTGGGTGCAACATGCGGGGCCTGGAGGGATTCAGCATGTTGCCATACTCATCGTAGTATGGGCGATTTACTTGCTGCCCATATGGTGAACTTGGTGGTGGTGGTGGGTACTGGTAATTGGGGGGATATGTGTGGTGGGGGGGGTTTCCATACACGCTGTTGAGCTTGCCTCCCCAAAAAAGATTGGGCGGTTGCCATTAGAGCCATCCTTAGCGCATATTTGCTCTCTGGGGGGACCTTCTTGCACATACCTAAAAGCACGGTCATAAAAGCAGTGTCTTCACACATGCTTTCTTTCATGTGGGTGTTCATTTCCTTCACCACCTTCAGAACCTGCTCCATGGGTTTCCCACCCCTAGCACTCGCCCTTGAAGAAGACCTTGAAGAAGATCTTCGTGAAGGCCTATGCTCTGTACTAGGCCCTGGTTCAGCCTCCACCGCAGCAGGAGAATCATTCCTGGACACTGGTCTGGACATTACTCCCTCAGATTCTTCACAATCAGGGTCAGGGTCACCAAGGTCTTGGCATCCCTCCTCCTCCTCCTCCTCCTCCTCCTCCTCCGCTGCTGCCGCCTCCTGTGACCCCTCTTGCTGTTCAGAACCACGTGAGGAGTCTTGCCAGCTTGCTTGGGTTCTGAAATATAATGAATACATTTCAAATTTTAGGAATATTACTACATTTTATATGTCAACTACAGTATATAAAAAAATGCTGACAACTTACTCTTGCATCTCCAACACCGGCCTTAAAAATTCCAGCTCCTGGGCGTGTGCATAAGGGACAATTCTGGAGGACCCAGAACCACTCCTTCCTTCACGTAATTTTCTTAAGTACCGGTTATAGCAATCTTTTATGCTTCTCCATCTAGTTTGTAAGGAGTGCACTGAAAAACAGAAAATAACGGTACTGTACAGGGAATATGGGGGCAAGCAGCAATGTGATAAATTGCATATATGAAACACTTACATTTTTCAGTCCGTTCTGTAGCTGTTAAGCAGTCCCAATTCTCAAAATATATCCTAGCAATCTCCAGCCATGCTCTCTCCTTCCTCACATGATCCTTATATAAGGGGTCTCGAGTGTCATATATTGACGGGCGCGCTCTGACCAGACGAATGATCTCCTCATTGTCATGAGATGTTCTTTTGTTCTTCCTGGACCTAGGCATGCTTGCTGTATATCACTCTCCTCTGCTAACTATGGGAAGTGATGTGTTTGGGAGGAGCAGAGATCATGTGATTTGGGGCGGAACATAACAATAAAAAAAAAAATTACTGTACTTCCGTGCAAATCGCAATGAAGTCGCGACGATTTCGCGTTCAAAACCGTGTACTGCAACTTCGTTGCGACTTACATTACCTTCTACGAGGGACATATCGCACTAAAGTAGGCCCAAAGTAGTGCAAGAAGCTTTTTTGAAGACGCTGCGTCTTGAGTCGCAGCAGTGGAAACGGGCCCCATTGAAAACAATGGGTTTTGACTTGCTGTGCGACTTGACATGTGTCAAGTCGCAACGCAAGTCGCACTAGTGGAAACCGAGCCTAAATGTATGCTGCTAGACTGCTACATTGTAGTCCTGCTGAGGAAGTTGTTGACCCTTTCCATGTGATGCTAGGCCTGCTGGTCTTAGCTTAAAGTGGTAGTAAACCACAAAAAATCTTCTCCCTGAAAGTTAATGGCATAATGTGCTAGCATGCATCGCTTACATTATTATTATTATTATTATTACCACATTATTTTTATTATCACTTTATGGCTCTTTTGTTACATATTTGACATATTTGAATGTATTCTGTGTTAATTATCTCACAGCAAAGCAGAGGCTGCTTATATCACCAATTAGTTGTGGTTTTAATAATGATGTTTTCCAAGTGCAATTTCAAATTTTGCATTTTATATATATATATGTGTGTGTATGTGTGCCTCTTTCCCATGTGTGCTCCTCAGGCTAAAACTGCAGTGCAGAATGTCTTCCTGTCATTGATTCATACTATAACTAGGTATCTGAGATTGTGGGGACTGCTGGCAAAGTTTGTTGATTGAGGTGCTGGGTGCTGAGTCTTCTATAATTGCTGTTGTGTTAGCCTGTTAGGCCCTGACTGTTCACATGTATCAATTTGGGATTGTGGGAAGAGTATCCCTGTGATTCTGCCCGCTGCCTCACCCAGATTCCAATCCAAAACGCACGTCAATGCTGGCAAAACGCAGCACGTGTGTTTGTGTTCTATTCATTTTTAGTGACACCAAAATGTGGTGTGGTTTTGCTGTGATTGTTGAGCGATTTATCACCCAAGGATCCAAAACCACATCATGTTTTGGTGCCACTAAAAATGAATGGAACACAAATACACGTGCTGTGTTTTGCCAGCATTGCAGTGTGATATGGAATTGCAGGCAGAATCACGGGGATACTGCCAGCCCCTGATCCCAATTCACTACATGTGAACAGGGCCTAAATGACATTGATTAAGGCTGGGCTGAGTCTTCCATTGCAGTTGTGATACTGTTGTGTTTCCTGGGTGCACCACATTCTATGTATCTTCTCTTTTTCTGTATGTATGGACTCTGCGGTGTCTGCCGCGGTTTCCTGGCTGCACCACATTCTATGTATCTTCTCTTTTTCTGTATGTATGGACTCTGCGGTGTACCACTTCTCTTGTCCTGTATGCCTGTTTAACAAAAAATCAGTGTGTGCTTTGCTGCTTCCTTCCACAAGATGGTGCCCTTTGCATCTGCCCAGTAAAGATCCCAAATTGCTACATGTGAAAAGTCAGGGCCTAACAGGCTAACACAACAGCAATTACGGAGGCCCCGGCCTCAATGTATTTTATAGGTACAAGGAAGCCCAGGTTTTGTTTAACCATGTCCCTTAGACCCTCCCACTCTAATGTTTTGCCACACACACTTTTTTGCTGCGCCATGCTATGCACGCTGCAAGTCACTTCCTCCCTGTCATGTCAGGTATGTTCTGTATGTATGAACAATGCACAGTGTCGCTTCTCTTTTCTGGTATGCCAGGTTAACAAAAAAATCAGTGAGTGCTTCCTTCCTCAAGATGGTGCCCTTTGCACCTGCCCAGTAAGATTGGCTATTACAGTGCACCACCCTGTGGGCAGTCCAATGGTTGAGAGCACTGTCCACTGTGTTCTGAGGAGGGGGGGGCACAATAGCACAGCTGGGGAGATTGCTGTACTAACACAGCGAGTTTTAGTACAGTGATCTGTCAGTTTTTTTCCTTCAGCCAGTACCGAGCTTTAGACTGGACAATAGCCAACCAAACTAGGCAATGTTCATAAGAACTGGAAGAAGGAAAAACTGAAATCAAGCTAAATTTTCAAAAGGATCTGAGAAAATAGAATTAAGAATGTGATCGCTTACTATGAGCAACACATCGTTTTTCTTTTTTCCAGCTTTTTTTAATATGGCGCAATTTGTTTTATTTAAAAAGACTTTTACTTAGTACCTACTGCTGAACCCCCCCCAGAACAAAAATGTATCTACGGTCCTGACCCAACCACCTATTTTTAACGCTGGTGTGAAAGAGCCCTGATACACCCCGTGTGAATGAGACCTAAAACTTCCAGATCCTGTTAGGGCTCTTTCACACACTTGTTGAATTCTACAGCACTGTCTGTGTTGATGGGGGAATCAAGCTAATTTCGCTCAGTGTATGGCTGGCCTTACTCATTCTGCTGAATAGATTGGTCTTTAGGATTACAGTTTTCCTCCATTGTGGAGAAATTTGTCCTCACTTCCTGTTCCAGTGACATTGCAGAACTAGGGTATCCACGTGTCCCGAAGTGCCCGGGACAGTCCCGCATTTGGCATGTCTGTCCTGGGCACATTCATTCCGGGACAATACTGTGTCCTGGAACAAAAAAGACACAGTCACTCTACCAGCTACATTGCCCAAACTGGTTGCTAGGGACGCCTGGAGTCTAGCATCTAGTGTCGCCATGTACACAGTCACAGACAGACTCAGAGTGAGGCCGCCCATGCCTAGTGCTGCTTAGCTCCACTTCCACCCACCTCCTCCTTCTCTGGCCTGGCATGCAGACGGACGGACTGGTGTGGTGATCATCTTATGTGTGCTGCTGCTGCAGGACTGCTGGCTCAGATTAGCTGCCCAACTTCTCCTCCTCCCACCCGACTGAGGGACCTGTCACCTGAGAGGGGACATCGTTCAACATCTCAGAGGCGCAGACATCATAAGGGGCGGGGTGTCAGTGTTACATGCCTCCAAATTCTGCAGGTAGCCCTACATTCTTCTGTTCTGTAGATCTAGTCAGCAAACTAACTGTTAATAGGTCAGAGGGTCCTCCTTCAACCCCCTTAGTTATCAGTCTCTAATCTTTTGGGGGAGTGCCAAACCAACAACATAGGTGTCCATGAGCATCCCTATTGCTGAGAACCTACCTCTCCCTCCCCTAATTAGTCTCTGTCCCCAGACTTATCACATTGGGGGTACTGTGAGTGGGGTGCTTGTCAGCTGGGAAGTGCTGTGTGTATGTGTGGGCAACACCTACAGCGGGGGAAATAATTATCTGATATGCTGCAGATTTTGTAAGTTTGCTCACTTACAAAGAAATGAAGCGTCTTTAATTTTTATCACACACACACAATAAAATTGTTATAAATTCAGTTGCAGTTCATAAGTAAAAGTAGTATTTGATCCCCTACCAACCAACAATAATTCTGGCTCCCACAGACTGGCTACAGTATGTGCTCAGGCCGGGGAGTCGAAAAGAGACTGGTCTACAATCGCATGTTTTTACTACCTAAATGTGAGTGTTCTGGAGAATTTTTTATGTTAATAAATGGTTTTAAAAAGTTATTACACTATGAGATTACCTCTTTCATTTGCATTTATTTTCACACTAAGGGCTCTTTCACACTTGTAGTCCGTCAAACGGACTCCGCTTTTCTCAGCGGGGGATCGATCCGCCAATCTGCCACTGAGCAGGAGGATGACAGCTGTCAGTTCCCCACGCATCTCTATGGGGGAAATCGGATGGGAACGGACCGTCGGCCCGTTCTCATCCGATCCCATCCATCCGATCCGCTGGACGGATGAAAAATAGGGTTTCCATCCTTCCAGATTTGACAGATCGGATCGGGTCGGATGTCAGCGGACATGTGTCTTACACAAGTATGTGCTCATGTGGTACACAGATTAGTCTTGTCAATTTAAGAAGGTGCTCCTAACGACAACTTGTTATGTGTATAAAAGACACCTGTCCACAGAATCTCTTTCTTCCATTCAAAACTCACCATCATGGACAAAGGACATCAGGGACAAGATTTTAGACCTGCACAAGGCTGGAATGGGCTACAAGACTATCAACAAGAAACTTAGCAAGAAGGAGATAACTGTTGAAGCGATTATTCGCAAATGGAAGAAATACAAAATAACCATCAATCACCCTCAGTCTGGAGCTCCATGCAAGATTTCGCCTCATGGGGTAAGGATGATCATGAGAAAAGTAAGGGATCAGTCCAGAACTACACGGGAGGAGTTTGTGAATGATCCCAAGGCAGTTAGGACCACAGTCACCAAACAAACCATTGGTAACACAATACGCCTCCATGGATTGAAATCTTGCAGTACCCGCAAGCTCCCCTTCCTCAGGAAGACACATGTGCAGGCCCGTCTGAAGTTTCCTAGTGAACATCTAAATCATGGGTGTCCAACCTTTTGGCTTCTCTGGGCCACATTGAGTGTAGAGAAATTTTCTCGGGCCGCATATAAAATATATACTATAGTTAAGGTATATAAGTAATAAAATGCCGCCACGCCCTTCCCGCACAACTAGAGGATGATCAAATGAAATTGAATGAAGGCCCCTTGACCCCATCATCTAGGGAAAGGGAGCCTTGACTGCTGGAAGCTTGGCAGCTATGTGGGCGTCGTGATAAATGGGGAGTTTAGGTGGATTTGACAGGATTGGCCACTAAGACACGAGGTGATGGGGTGGAGCCTGAACTCTAGAAAAGGGGCTACGCAAGGGCACGTCCCACCACTCTGAGGAGATTCTGATGTCACAAGAGTTGCCCAAAGAACCCACCCGCCCGTTGAGATGTTGTCACAGCTTTATTGGCGGTTTTACCTTGCCAGCGATGGATATTCCTTTATGGGCCATGCCCTCAAGTTTAAATCTGAGTTCAGTTTAATGCCTGTCTCGCACTGATGGTGGAGGCCTATTAGACTATCTATGTTTGTTATGATGCTCACGGTATAGACCGTGACTGGCATCGTTATGTGGTAATTTAATATTGTTACAGTTGATAAGTTCAATAAAGCTGTGGCCTTGCCCTAATTCCAACTTAAACAAGTTTGTGTGTCTTTTCTGGGGGGCAAGGTCTTGTGTTGGTAATACCTGGTCAGAATATGCCTAAGCTTATCAGCAATCAGCAGTCATGAGTATACAGAGGGTTACTTCTTCTGAGCGATAATAAAGGAACACTCTAAATACCATGACCACTTCAATGATTTGAAGTGGTCATGGTGGTAGGAGTCAGAAACACTGCACATGCTCCCCTCCCCTCCTCTCTAAGGCAGCCTCTGCCTACCGTTAGTTGGAAGCTGCTGTGGCCGTGCCCCCGACCTGACTTCCTTCCTCCCCAGCAAAAAAAAAAAAAATTGTCAGGTGGCAGTGGGCCGCATTGCCTGAGGTTCCGGGCCGCATGTGGCCCTTGGGCCGCAGGTTGGACATGCCTTATCTAAATGATTCAGAGAAGGATTGGGAAAAAGTGCTGTGGTCAGATGACTCGCTGTGTTTGGAGGAAGAAAAATGCTGACTATGACCCTAAGAACACCATCCCTACAGTCAAGCACAGAGGTGAAAACACTATGCTTCGGGGCTGTTTCTCTGCTAAAGATACAGGCAGACTTTGCCGTACTGAGGGGCCAATTGATGGGGCCATGTATTGTAAAATCTTGGATAAGAACCTTCTTCCTTTGTGGATGGGTCTTCCAGCATGACAATGACCCAAAACATACAGCCAAGGCAACAAAGGAGTGGCTCAAGAAGAAGCACATTAAGGGTATGGAGTGACCTAGCCAGTCTCCAGACATTAATCCTATAGAAAATTCCTATAGAAAAAGCCAGTGGGGATGGCGATCGCCCCGGAGGCATGGCACCCTACAGACTTCTGTTGCACTGTGTGGCACATTGGGGTCCAATATCACAGTGTATTTGAGCTATATCTGCAGACCCTACTGTCCCAATGTGTCATTGCTTCACGTAATCATCTCAAGTTGTCTCTTGGGATATCTTTTGTGTTTTTCATGCATGTTCTGATGTTCTAATGTTCTTTGTTTGGTCATGTATCATTGCTCTTGACGATATTGTATGCCTTTTCCCAGGGCTTTTTTTCTCACAAAATAGGTGCAGGAACCCCTTTCCAAGTCACCCGTTTTCTTGGACCCTACCCACCTCCAAGCACCATTCCATGGTGCTACCCCCTATCTACCTCCCAGTACTGCCCTTTTAGAGAATACAGAACCAAGTATCATTTATGGCACTTTTCCACTGCAAGTACCGGCTCGGCTCTACTCGGCCCCCGTTTGGCCCTGCTTGGCCCCGTTTGCTTTTCCACTGCTGGTACCGCATGGTACGGTGTTGGAACGGTTCGGTACGGTACGGTATGGTTTGCTTTTCCACTAAAGTAGTACTAAAGTTAAGTGGGTGGGATAACAACGGGGTGGGTGGGATTCTCTGACCAATCAGTGGCTAGTAGTGACTGCATGCAAAGGATTGTGGGATATGGTACCGGGTATGGTACCTCTTGGAACCACAATCGAGGTGGTGCTGTTTTTGAGAGCCGTACCGTTCGGTTCCATGCAATGGAAAAGCGCCGCCGTACCGTACCGAACCGTTCCTACACCATACCATGCGGTACCAGCAGTGGAAAAGCACAAAAGCGAGCCGGACCGTTCGGTTCCATGCAGTGGAAAAACGCCGCCGTACCGTACCGAACCGTTCCTACACCATACCATGCGGTACCAGCAGTGGAAAAGCACAAAAACGAGCCGAACCGTTCGGTTCCATGCAGTGGAAAAGCCCCATTAGTGGTGTAAAGTCATTTTTTGGGAATATGGTAATGATAACAAGAAAAGCAGTAAAATAGATTCCCTGTAGGCAACAACAATATAGCCCCTCGCCAGCAACAATAGATCCCTCTAACAACAATGGACCACCCGCAACAAACTTTCCCCCCTAGCAACAATAGACTCCCAGCAGCGACAACAGATCTCCCAGCAGCCAGCAACAATAGACCCCTCCCTTAACAGTAGATCTCTCCCAGCAAGAACTGACCTCCCCAGAAATATAAGACCCACCCCCAGCAACAGTAGGGGCCCCACCAGCAACCATAGACCTCCTCAGCAACAACAGAACCCCCTGCAAAAATATACTGCCTCCTGCGGGAATAAATCCCCCAGCAGCCAGCATTAATAGACCCTGCACCACACTCCAGCACCCCTTGCCATTACATACAGTCAGTGTTGGAGGTGCCGGAACTGCGTTCCCCCACGTTCCCGCTGAAAAAAAGCCCTGCCTTTTCCACTTCCATTAATAAAGTATTTGGAAGAAAAAAAAAAAAACTTAAAGCGGAGTTCCACCCAGTGAACGTTTTTTTTTATAAAAATACCCCCGGGATAGTCAGGGCTAGTGCATTCCACAATGGCTAGCCTCTGATCTGTCCCGGGTTGCACTTACCTGTAAGAAGAAATACTTACCTTGAAAATGTATTGTCCAGCGCTGCCATCTCAGGTGTGGGCAGCTTGAAGCCAGCGCGATCCTCTTCTGTGTCCTCTTCTGTCTTCTTCGGTCCCACGATGCACTGCACCGGCCCCGCCGTCACTTCCGGTGCTGCAGCGTCATCCCTGCACAGCTTCTGGGCATGCCCAGAAGCGGTTTTGCAAGGTATAACGCGCCTGCACCGGAATTGACGTCGGGGCCGGTGCAGGCGCATTGATTCCATTCCTGGGAGCGATGACGTTCAGCTCCCAGGAATCATTGCAAAGCGGAAGTGACGGCGCGGGCCGCGGCCGAGGAAGGAGGAAGTGGATGGTAAGGTAAGTATATTTTCTTCTAAACGAGGTAAGTAAAAAAAAAAAATTGCGATTATCCATTTGTTTTTCAGGTGACCCGGAGCGAGAAGATGGAGGTAAGTATAATTTTAGGGTGGAACTCCACTTTAACAGGTGTTGTAACAGCTTGCAGACTCGGCTAAAAAGAAAAGATATTTGAGGAAATTCTCCTCACTTTCCATTCCAGAAGCCTGACAGAAAGTGAGAGAAAATTGTCTCAAAAGGGACCCAGACCGCAATGAAAACTGTGACAGAGATTGTAACCTCACTTCACTCTGAGGAAAAAAAAATGTTTTCGATGATGATCTTTGTTTCTGAGGAATGTAAAACTTCCCCTCTTATGCTCAATTTTTGGGGGGATAAAGTTTCACTTTAATGACTGGACTTTGCAGATCATAAACACACATTAGCTGTACATTAGGCCCCAATACATTTATGCCTATAAAAGCGTATATTGCCAAATGAGCCTGCACGGGTGTCCGACATACACTGAGGCACGTAGCAGTCAGTCATTGCTGGTGGCTGTGGTGAAGTCCCCCCCCCCCCAACCAACAATTTGTGAGGTAAAAATAACCTCCTAAGCAGCGATAAGGTCGGGAGTTTGCCTTTTGTGTCGGTCTGAGCTGAGGGGGCCAATGGAGCTGTATGTATCTGACACATGGGAATTTCTCACATATCTGCCCTCTACAGTGACCTTCAGCCACACAATAAAAAGAGACTTCAGTGTATCTCAGGCGCAGCCTCTCGGTCCTGTAGCCAAGGTTGGTAGCAGTGTGCTTGTCTGTGTGCTATGTACTAACTCCTGGAATAATGGCATTGCCAGCGCTGACAGAGAAAACTGAGCTAGCGCACTTTTTACGTAGGTGCCCACTGTCCTGGATTTGCAGGAATTTTTCTACGTCTTGCCTCTCTTTGTCTGGACGTTTTTAGCTCCTGATTTTTGAAGCTGAATAACTACAATGTTACATTTATTTATTTATTTTTTCGATTTATTTTAAGTCTGCTCTTTTATTTCCCCCCCCTTTAACATTCTTCCACAAACAGCATTTAACTGAGAAAGAAAAAAAGTATCAACTTCAAAAACATTTCATAACTGCTTTTGTAGCGAGCCAAGATAGTACCCAAGACAAATTAATTACAGTAAATATGTGTGCATGGAATGTGTGGGTTATTTTTTTTTTTTTTTTAATATATTTTGGAAAGTTGGTACTAACAAGGGACCGGCCTGTTTTATATTCCATCACAAGTCGCAACGAGAACCAGGCTCTCTTTTATCCCTTCTCATATGAATATAACTGTTTTCTGTTCTGCGGCTTTTTATCTGTAATTGTTTGCACCCTTGGCCCATTTAACCCCAGTAAATATTTTTCAAACATTTATTTAACAACGGTAGGAAGAGCAGGGATGTGTACTGATCCATAGCAACCAATCAGAAATCATTTTTTTCCTAGTCTGCCTACTTTAAGATGCATGCCGAATTTTTTGATCTCTCTCACACAATTGTTTTTTGCGCTGTCATTCTATTACGATTATTATTATTATTATTATTATGTTGATTATTATACAGGATAAAGGGTTAGGCCTTTGGGCCATGTTTTGTTTGTGTTTTTGTCTTTTACATTTATTTACCAACATTTTATTTTACAACATTTTAAAATATCTTAGTTTTTAAATTGTATAACTTATTGTTTTTTTTTATACTTATTTTTTCGCGGTAGCATGAATGGGCAGTTAAATTATCTTTAGGTGCCCATTAAGACAAATAATTTCTAATTAATTAAAGTTCACTATTATTTAAATCTATAATATTTTGACAGCTATTCATATTTTTTTCCTGAATATTTAGTGCCGGTTCACACTACCGCGGCACGACTTCGAGGGCGACCTGTGAAGTCACGTGCGCCACAACTTCGGTGCGACTTGCACGGACTTCACATAATGGAAGTCAATGCAAGTCGCTCCGATGTCGCCCCGAAATAGTACAGGAACTATTTTCTAAGTCGGAGCGACTTGAGTTGCTCCTATTAAAACGGTTCCCGTACCACTGCATGGACCGCGACTAGTCCGGCGGCCAAGTCGCCTGACAAGTCGTGGTAGTGTGAATGGGCACTTAAATTATCTTAGTATTTAAATTGTATAACTTATTTTTTTTTTTTTTTTATACAGACAAATAATTTCTAATTAATTAAAGTTCACTATTATTTAAATCTTTAATATTTTGACAGCTATTCATATTTTTTTCCTGAATATTTAGTGGCGGTTCACACTACCACGGCACGACTTCGGGGGCGATCTGTGAAGTTGTGTGCGCCGCGACTTCGGTGCGACTTGCACGGACTTCATATAATGGAAGTCAATGCAAGTCGCTCCGATGTCGCCCCGAAATAGTACAGGAACTATTTTCTAAGTCGGAGCGACTTGAGTTGCTCCTATTAAAACGGTTCCCGTACCACTGCATGGACCGAGACTAGCACGGCGGCCAAGTCGCCTGACAAGTCGAGGTAGTGTGAATGGGCACTTAAATTATCTTAGTATTTAAATTGTATAACTTATTTTTTTTTTTTTATACAGACAAATAATTTCTAATTAATTAAAGTTCAATAATATTTAAATCTATAATATTTTGACAGCTATTCATATTTTTTTCCTGAATATTTAGTGCCGGTTCACACTACCGCGGCACGACTTCGAGGGCGACCTGTGAAGTCACGTGCACCGCAACTGCGGCGCGACTTGCACGGACTTCATATAATGAATGTCAATGCAAGTCGCTCCGATGTCGCCCCGAAATAGTACAGGAACTATTTTCTAAGTCGCAGCGACTTGAGTTGCTCCTATTAGAACGGTTCCCGTATCACTGCATGGGCGGCCAAGTCGCCTGACAAGTCGCGGTAGTGTGAATGGGCACTTAAATTATCTTAGTATTTAAATTGTATAACTTATTTTTTCGCGGTAGCGTGAATGGGCACTTAAATTATCTTAGTATTTAAATTGTATAACTTATTTTTTTTTTATACAGACAAATAATTTCTAATTAATTAAAGTTCACTAATATTTAAATCTATAATATTTTGACAGCTATTCATATTTTTTTTCCTGAATATTTAGCCAAGATAGTTTATATTTGCAACTTATAAATTTGTATGGATAATGATCACCTGTCAGTGAAGGTATTTTTTATGTTTTTAAACATTGATATTTTTATATAAATTATATTTTTTTATATAAATCAATTCTGTATAAAATTAGAGTATTAGAAATACAGAATATCGAATTAAAATATATAGGGAAAGCAGACAGTGGAATCAGTAAGTATAAAAAAAAATGGTTGTGTGTATTCCCCAATAAAGGACTGTTTCTTTCTACCACTTTTTTATCTTTTGCATAGATAGATAAACAAGCAATCCTAGAACACTGCAAGTGTGTCCATGCCCTTGCACAGCCTCCCCTGTTTAGATGTAATATTATGTAACACTTCCTGGCAGTCTATTGCAATTACATTTTCCTATTTATTTATGTCTATGCAAGCTACTTGCGCTTAAATCATTATTTTTATTTATTTATTTTTTTATGGATTATTTTTTTAAGATCCCTTTTATAGTATAATAAATTCCAACGTTTACAATTCAAAAAAATCGACAGCAATTATTGTAATCTGCAAAATACTTCAGTTATGGTAATAGTTTATTCTATATAATATATTCCAATGTTACCAATCTAAAAAAAATAAACAGCAATTATTGTAATCTGCCAAATACTTCAGTTATGGTAATAGTATATTCTATATAATAAATTCCAATGTTAACAGTCTAAAAAAAATAAACAGCAATTATTGTAATCTGCCAAATACTTCAGTTATGGTAATAGTATATTCTATATAATATATTCCAATGTTAACAAATTTAAAAAAATGAACATCAATTATTGTAATCTGCAAAATACTTCAGTTATGGTAATAGTATATTCTATATAATATATTCCAATGTTACCAATCTAAAAAAAAAATCAACAGCAATTATTGTAATCTGCAAAATACTTATTATGTTAATATTCTAATTATAATTAATTAATTAATATAGTTATAATATAATTAATATAGTCAATATTTCTAATAAATGTTGGAGCTGAATATTTTAGCTGCTTGCAAAATCAAGAATGTAGGTGACATATTTGTTGTAAGAATATTTTCATTTATTTTTTTCATAATTTTGGAACTATCCTACGGCTTCGACAAACATCTTTAGTCGGCTGTGCGTTATTTTTACTTATCAGTATTTTTTTTTTTAACTTGATATTTATTTTAGGATTTCATTCTCATGTTCCATTTTTTTGGTTATAAAGTTGTAAACAAATTTCGGCTTTTAGTCAATAGCAAAGGAGCCGTAGCCAACTTTTTTTTTTTTTTTATCAACTTATTATAAAGAAACAAAGGGGAAATTTTCCGCGCTATGGCCAAAAAGTATTTTAAAAAAAGAGGAAAAAAGCTGCTGAAACAATACTTTGTTACTAAAAATTTCAAAGTGAGAAAGGAAACCGTGCAGCGCTATAAATATTAGCTAAGTGAATAGAAATAATCACAAGCAATAGGCGTGTTCAAACAAATGCGCATAAAAATACTACTAATTATCTACACACATATAAAAAATCAACTTATTAATGCCAAAATATGGTATCTTCTTGACTATTAAGGGTTCTTGGAGCACTTTGGCATATTAAAAAATATGTCATTCTGTTCATTAGGTTTGAGAATACCATTTGGTTGTAGCAGTTAAGCCCCAGTTGAAAATAATTGCAACAAAAATACAAATATATTATAAAATATTACCTTTTTTTTTCTACATGAAAATCAATCAGTATTTGTCAGCGGCAATTTGGATGTGTTGGAATGTAAGTTTTAAATTAAGCCTGTTTTCCTCAGGTAGTTGCAGTGCCTTCATCTAAATGTCATATACTAAATATACAATATACTAAATATAATCACAAGGGGTGGCATTCCATGAACTACAAATTGCCAGCTACTTTGAGCCTTACAGTACTTGGAACAACCGGGTGGGTAGACTACCATGAAGTTTGTTAGGTGGTGTCATTCTTCGAGCAGTTAAAGGCTACATAAAGCTAAACTTGAGGCAGGTATTAAGAAAAACACCAATTAATAAAGTTATGTTTTTATTAAAAAAATGATTAAATGTACTTTAATTGCAAGTAATATAATAACTGATTTCAGCCTTCTTTAGCTCCATGTACAGGGCACTGGCGGAAGGGAGGATTGTAGTTGCATTCATATATGCCGAACAGAAAGATTTCCTAATCAGTTATGCTGCTTCTCCTTCACTATCAAATGACAGGTTGGGGGGAAGGGTGGTGACCTAACTGTGTGAGCAAAGAAAAGTCAGGCCACCAGGCTGTCTGTAAGCTATTTCTCAGCACACCGGGGCAACTATATTTCAGTCTAGATTCACATCTTTGGGATGCATTAACACTAAGAGCGCTAAAGTTAGTTACTTAGCACCATAGGCTTGCACAGGGGGTGTGCCAGGTGTGCCTGGGCACACTCTAATCACTGCATGCGGTGCCGATTTCCCCCTATTGCCTGGGCTTTCCCCCGTGCTGTGCTCCCAGAATGGAGAGTTGGGGAAAGGGTTAGTAAATATATAATTTACCGGCCCCTTCCTTTTCTAAATGAGCACAGTGACCACACTCACTGTGTTCACTCCTAACTGAAGCCTAGTAAAATGTATATACTAGGCTTCAGTTTGTGAATGAACAGAAAGCTGATCAGCACAGAGCGCTATCCCATTCATTCACTGTCCAGTACAGCTGAGGCTGCAGAGAAAAGCGTGTGTTTAAACATTTGGGTGCACACCCTAATGCAATAGGCTGCACACACCTATGCTTAGCACATTCATGTGTGTGTGTGTGTGTTAGGGCAGCCCATTCATTTGAATGGACTCTGTAGTGCATGAAAACGCACTAAAAAAATATGCCTTTTTTGTACCTTTTTGTACCTTTTTTTAAAGGCAGCGCACCACAATGCATGGTACCGTGTACTGTGCTGAGCCGCAATTCGTGTTGGCAAGGTGCACTGGGATGCCATTAAGAATGTATTTGTTTGAAAAGGGTTCACAGGTCTGAATACGTTTTGTCAATCATCCAAAAATTTGATATTTTACACATTGATTTTTTTGCCCAGTTAATCCATGAAAAACAAACCAAAAAATGGCTGCACCCTTCTATCAGGCAAAGGGAAACGCTATCTAAAACATCTAACATTCTGTCAAGGTGCTGCAAGGTCTACATACCAATTTATGAGTTTTGCTGTCCACTCATGTAGTCTTGTTCAGTAAATATATCTTAGTCTTAAGTGTATGTAAAGGTGTAACCTCGCGCTTATGGTGAGTATTGTGTGTATATTAATTAATTAAATAATTAAATTAATTTAAATATGTGTGCAATCAATAGCTGCGTACTGCAAATTAAAGTGCTGGTGCCTTTAAAGTGATTAAAACATAGTGTTGCAGCGTTGCTCTTAGTGATACGCTAAATAGTGCAAATTACATCAATGTGCAACCTATTGCAATAATGCTGAAATCGTGCAAAATAAGCCAAAATTGTGCAAAATATACAAATCGTTTGGTATATAGGCATTCAGTATAAATCCTGCAGTGTAGTCACAGCCTCTTTCGGTGACAGCCTGGGATACACAATTAGATGGGAGAGATCCTAGGAGATGGTTCTTCTTAAATTTCCGAATCCCCTCATAAGGAATAATAAAAAGCCATCCATGGTGAAGTACGTATAAATAAAAGCATTTATTTACTGAAGAAACTTACTTACAAACATGAACAATCTTAAGGCAGATAGAGCACGGCTCGGTGGTACGCTGCTCCCACAGTGTGCGCTTCACCGGCCGGAAGTGACGTCAAGGTATGCTCAGCCAATCGCTATTCATACTGAATGCCTATATACCAAACGATTTGTGGTAAGTAGATAACCACAGGGGGAGCACCCCATATGTGTGTATAAGTGAAGCACAGAAGCACCTTTTTCTGCACCTGATGGACACTTTATTGATTATATGGACTATTTTTTATATATTTTTATATATTTTATGAATTCACTGAATAGATTGTTGTTTTGATTGCGATATATGCACATTGGTATATTTTGCACTATTTTGAACGATTTCAACATTATTGCAATAGGTTGCACATTGATATTATTTGCACTATTTAGCGTATCACTAAGAGCAGCGCTGCAACACTATGTTTTAATCTTAAGTGTACTTACCCATAAAAAACGGAATCCACTTGCTGACACCAGACCAGTACAATATGGATTCTGATTGGCTGCTTTGAGTTACTAGGCTCAGATTTTAGCACTTTATGAAGAAGAGCTCTTTATTGCCTTAATATTTATTTACCTATTGACTACTTATTGGCTTTAAGGCCTATACACAGACATTGGTTGGAAGATCCAACTGTTGCATGAATTTGCTGTAAATTGACCATGGTGTAAGCATGCACAATCTCATTGAGCGGGTATATTTAAACCCTATGCATTCACCCTGGTGATGGCATTATCTCTGAAAAAATCCCAAATGAAAATGGTTTGCCTGTTAAGGTTCTCATTTATCCAGGTCATAGTATATCTAGTATTAATTAGTAACTTCCAACTAGACTTGTTCTGTAATGTTGACACTCATTAGAACTGAAGAATTGGCTTGTATAAGCTACAGAACCTTTTACAGAACAAGTCCAGTTGAATGTGATTACCTACAACTAGTTGTTTAGCCCAAGATTATTCCATCTAGGGATGTAACTTTGCACAAAGTGGTGGTAGAAGCTTTTGGACATTCAGAAATGTATCATCTTGACAGGATTGAGAAATTATCCTGTTATATCTGTGGGTCACTTTGATGGTGATGACCCATAAGGAAATACCATTGAATAAATAAATACTCGTATAATGGTAAACCTGATGCAACCATAAACAGTTCTAGTCCACTACCTTCACCTAGCTGGATGCAAGGGATTCTACATGGAATTTTCATGACCCGAGACCCAGAGCATCCAGAAAAAGACATTACATTACATTGACCTAATCCTACACCATCAATGATTCCAACTTTGCGTGTGAATTAGCCCTCCATAGTAAGACCTAATGTGATTCTCAAACAAACATAGAACAATTTAGGGCTTTTTTTTTTAATGTGCAGTGTAAAAGCTGATCAATGGGTAAGCACACATCTGATGGTCCCTGAAGTAATGGTACCTGCTTCCAAATAATTGAAAACAGCTTCCGAATGGCCGACTGAGCTTTTATCTCCCTACCAGACTTTAAATCGCAAAGTCGAAAAACATCACAAAGTATAAGTTGCTCGAATCTCACATCTGTTAACCCTGGTAGAAAAGTAGGGTTGCCAATCACTGGGTAAAATGGAAAGAGAAACAACAATATCTCTCCTGCGCTCGAGTGGTATGCGGGAAGGTGAATCTTCTAGGCTGTTTTATGACACAAATTAAGTGGTCTTGCTGCCCCCCTCAGGACCAAGGGTATCCAAAAGGCACTACAAGAAAACAACAAGAGAAGGGCGCACCGACCTTGTGCATTACCACTTAAAAGTTTATTAAAATCAAAGAAGGGTAGCGTACAATATACTCACAAACGTAGCATATGAACAAGCATATAGGAAATGGGCACCGCTGGCTTCCAGGACACTTCTCTACTGCTGGATAGCGTGATGGCGTCCTCAAAACCTGATGTGGCTTACGCGTTTCTAGGGAAGCGATTGTGGCTCTGAGGAAGAGGGTCAGAGTTTTGAGGACGCCATAACGCTATCCAGCAGTAGAGAAGTGTCCTGGAAGCGAGCGGTGCCCATTTCCTATATGCTTGTTCATATGCTACGTTTGTGAGTATATTGTACGCTACCCTTCTTTGATTTTAATAAACTTTTAAGTGGTAATGCACAAGGTCGGTGCGCCCTTCTCTTGTTGTTTTCTAAAATGGAAAGAGGGCAGAGTTTGCGATGAAGGCATCCTTGCACCATTGCAAGACCCCCAGAGTAGTTCCTATAAGGGGATGACCATTGAGGACATGCAAACTGACAGGTTCAAGCCAGGGTAGACATTGTAGAGGAATTTCTGTGTAAGATTGTTCAAGATCAAGCCATTGTTTGAGTCCTTTGTCTCTACACCAGGAGAGTGCTCTAGGAAGGTGAACTGCATAAAAACACCTCAGTTTCTAATGACCTGAAACATACACAGTGCACTAGGAAGAACGCGTGATCTTTGCCAATACAGGAAATGAGCAGCAGTTTTTTTACAATGAGCCCAAACTAGAACGCACCACCTTGAATGTAGACCAGGGACAGACTAGATATGAAACCATCACAATCCCGTAAAAAAAACAGCTGCACAGTGTTTTTATGTATATCAAGATGGATATTTTTACACTCAAAAAAATCATTTGATTTGGTGGTGCTGTCATGTGGCCTTTTTAATGTAGAGTAAGGTCTTTAGTGATACATCCAGTATAAGGTATAGCCCTAATCTTTAGTAAAAGGTGATTGTCTTGACCTGTTTGGGGTATACTATATAATAATGTATATAATTAGGATTGGGGGTAGTCACCACCTGTTATGTGATTGCACAGGGCATATTGTAGCTACTTTGTGAGCACAGAGGACAAGGCCAGGGCACACGTTATAGTGGACATAAACAATGAGTTTAACCTCAGGGCTGAGCTTGGCTTCCCTGACAAGTGGTGGATTGGGTTACACAATCAGGAACATGTCAAGGAGCTGAGGTCATGTATGTGTCCCCAGCGTCTTGCTGTTTTAAAGAAATGTTTTTATTGTGTTGGATTACTAAGACACTTACAGTGTTGCCTTTAACTCTGAGCCAACAGCTGCAGGCTCTAGAGGTTTCAGCAGATTCAGTATCGAAGGTGCTGCTTCTGGTGTAACGGCTTGACAAAACAAATTTTATGATGGCCATGAACTAGTAGAATTTTGTTAAAAAATGTTAATTTTAAGAATTTTTGTAGAACTTTCTAATCCTTAGTGGAGTAAAGTTGACATTTGCTTTTGATCGTAGTGATGAGAAAATCCGAAGGAGCAGGATGGACATTTTTTCACAAATAAACAAAATTCTAACATTGAATGGGGTTTTTGTTTGGTAAAGTTTATTCACTGCAGTTTTGGATGTTTAAAGCAAACGCTTTATTTCCGAATGATAAACATCATGTTGAATGTACGTATGAGAATTATTTTATGAATGTACAAATGTTCATTAAAAAATCTACTAGCGTATGGCCAATGTTAGTCTTTTATGAACTTTTTAGAAGTCAGTATAGGTCTGTATTACATTAAAGGGTATCGGGTAAATACAACCAATGATCATTTACTGTATTTATTTTTTTGCACAGTTACATTTTCAGGACAAGTTCTTAGAGTGTTACCTTCTCAGCACAAGCAGTAATAATACAGAAAGATTTAGCAAAATGTGCACTAATACGGCTACAATCACCTAAAGCAGTGGTCTCCAAACTGTGACCCTTTGCTTGCCTCTTATCTGGCCTTTAGGGCACTATTTCATCCAATGACTGATGGGGCACTATTCCTTCCACTAACACCAATGATGGGGCACAACTCCTCCCAATGACACTAATGATGGGGTACTATTACCCCCCAATGACAGCAACAATAGGGCTAGAGATTGGAAGGCCTGGAAAAAAAATGGAAAAATTAGGACATTTTTTCCCATTTTTTTAAAGCCATTTTTTGTTCCTTTCTGGAAAAATTGAAAAAAAAAAAGAAGTATGGAATGCATTCTTTAACAATGATAAATACTATCTCTATGACATGGCATTCAAACTATATAAAATTAAGACCTTAATGAAAGATTTCTGAGACTTTATGTAAAGTCTTAAATTATTGCAAGTTCTCTCAGCTAAAGACAAGCAAATTCTGGAATACAATTCAAGTAACACTGTACTTCTCAATGCAGTTCTCAAGCAAGAGAAATATGCAGATCTGCCACTAGGGGGCATTGCAGGGGAAAGCCTTTGGGTTAGTTTGCTTATGGGTTCCATCTTGTACCTCCTACCATTGGGTGATTGTCGGGATACAGTAGATTATAGTGTCTATTCTCTTAGGCTTTAATTGACAGGTAAGAGGGTATATTTGTCTGACAAATTAATTTATCTTTATAACCTTTAAATGATTCCTATTAATGTTCTCCGCCACCATAGCCTAATATTTACCTATAGTCTGGTCAGTGAATTGATTTATCTTTTTCTCCTCTCAGTAAAATGAGACCATCTAGAGTTTGGAAATATTTCGACAGTGCAATGTCTGCTGAGGGCAAAGCTGCAATTTACAAATATTGTGAGAAGAAATATTCTTTTGCAATGCTACAAGGATGACAAAACACATCCTTGCATACCAGAGGTGCCCTAGAGATACTAAAAAATAATTATGGAATGAAATGATGAGGACCATAATGAAAGTGCTAATAGCTTTTCCCTGCAGAGTTCTCCTAAAAGAGAAGTAAAGCCAAAGCTTGTTTGGCTGTACTCCTCCTGTGAATCACAAGAGTGCAGTTCATTCTGCACTCCTGTGACCCTATTTCAGCAGACAGCAGGCTGAAGCCTGCTGTCAGCTGATGTCACAGAGCTGGTCCAGACTGGGGCAAGATCGCGGCAATAAAATTGGCATCCACCCACATGCCTGGGCTGGCACCTGGCTCAGCCTCTCAGTGAGTCGCTGAGAGCCTGAGCTGGCCACTCCCATCCCCTCCACAGCCCAGCGCTCCAGTCAGCACGAGCGAGGGGGGAGCAGTTCTCTGCTCACGAAGCTCTGAGAATGGACTGATGCTGGATCCACCTAGGTAAGTATGATTAAAAAAGAAAAGCCAAACTTCTCTTTTAATAAGCTGTACTTTTATTTCAAGCCTAATATTTTTATATCCACTGTATTTCACCTTCCTAGTGTAACAAAATGAGTTTCCATTAGTAACAATACTCTACACTAAATTTTTGGGGTTTTTTCAGTTTTTTCCAAAATTTCCATTTTTTCATGGCTTCAAGATTTCCGGAACTTGTACATCTCTAAATTTGGCTCAATTACTCCCAAGAATACCAACAATGGGACACTATTCCTCCCAATGACACCAATGATGGGGCACTATTCCTCCCACTGACACCAATGATGGGGCACTATTCCTCCCACTGACACCAGTGATGGGGCACTATTCCTCCCAATTACACCAACAATGAGGCACTATTCCTCCTAATTACACCAATGAGTGAAAAAATCTAAAGGAAAGTAATCTAGCCCTTTGAATGGCTTTGAATGGCTGCAGTCATTTTCTTTTTTCAGGCTTTCTTACACTTTTGTTCTAGGGTGACAACCCTCACTCTTCTGTATTAGGGAAAAAGATAGGATTACATTACCCCTCTTCTTGACTGTATCAACAAGCTGAGGAATATCCTGCATTATATTATATGGTGTAATAATTCCCTCTTTTTTTAGGGGTGAGAAGCATTCTGGATATTTCGGTTTCCGGTCCTTTTTCATCTCGCTTCATCTCCCATCATGTCTTCCCTCCTGGATATGACCGAGTTTGGGGAGGCAGCTGAGTACTTGCGGAAAAGTGACAATGAACTTATGAAGCTTCAGACCATCCCTTTCGATGGTAAGTGTCAGACACAGCTAGGTAAGTGTGAGGATACTATATAATAATTTCATGAAAAGGTGTAAAATGCCATGGACCAGCTACTGAGAGTGATAATTTTACATAAGAATCTTAAAGGGAATTTCTACTACTGAAGGCTAGTTTGGAACCTTTCATTTCTGGCCTCCCCTTCTGAACATACCACTTGACTGGCTGTCTTGTGCCTCCTGATCTGCATTCCTTTTTGGGATAAATGATCCTAAAAGTATAAAGGTTAGTTGATCAGCATGACAGCCAGTCAACCAGCATTTACAGATGATGAGGTGGTTAGGAATGGCAGATAAGTATTTGTTTCAGTTGAGGTTCACCTAACCAGTACTGCTGTCTCAGTTTTCTGGATTAAAGCCTAACTCCATCTTTGGCCCAAACTAACTATTTAAAGTGATAGCAAAGCTGGTTGGAGTTAGGCTTTAAATTTGTCTAGTGATTGGGTTTCAAATAACAGATTCCTGCAGGTCACCTTTTATTATGAATTCGTACTGGGCGCTGACTCATTATTCCAAATTATACCATTACCTGGTAGTGGACTGGACATAGTAACAAGACTCCTTAGGTGAGAAAAATTATTGGGCTCTCCACATTCAATTAATGTCCATGTAGAAACACTTCTTCACGATAGATAGATAGATAGATAGATAGATAGATAGATAGATAGATAGATAGATAGATAGATAGATAGATAGATAGATAGATAGATAGATAGATAGATAGATAGATAGATAGATAGATAGATAGATAGATAGATAGATAGATAGATAGATAGATAGATAGATAGATAGATCTGAAAAGTAACACATCTATCTATGTGATGTCCTGAACTCTCTGATGGCCCATAGTATGCAACCAAGGAATACACCAATAAGCCATTCCACTTCATGCCCTAGTTGCATTAGGAGGAAAGGGGGGAAGAATTTCGCACCACTCTGTGCAGATCAGACATTGAGTGAAGGAGGTGCTTGTTGCCTGACACCATTTGTATACTTCAAAAGAGAAGCATAGTTATGAAGAACGTCTCTTGGTTCTCATTATGTCAAGAAGTGAGCAGTGTTCAGGTCAACCTTACAGGAAAAGCAGGTCCCAGCACCCGCTTGACCCACATCTCATGTAAAATGGTCCCTAAATTGGCCCTTTTGCCACTTCACATTCAGCACAAATAGTGTGTGTCTGTCCCTGCATACCCCTTTAGATGAGGTCAAGACTAGGGATGAGCTTGGGCACATTTGAATCCAGGTCCAAGCCATCAGGAAGCTGTGGCCTATACCAGGCCAATCATCTTCGTCCAGGAAATTCCCCACCCCCCAGCTACATGTATACTAGGGGTATGTATATGTGTGGCTACCAGGCAGGGAATGCCTTGGCTGCTTATGGTTTGAACAGTACATGTGACAGCTTTCTGGAATGCTCTCTCATGTGGGACAAGGATCTGAACATGTCAGAGCCCATCTCTAGACAAGACTAGGAGATGATTCTTATGTCTGTCTCCATTAGGTACACTTTGGTGGTGACCAATTAGTCAAGTTGGAGTTTTTAGTGGGCTTATAAAAATATAAATTTGTGTGCTTAAATAATAAAAAAAATAAAGAGAGAGACTTCAAAGGTCAGTTTGCAAATCTGTGAACTTCAAGGACTCGTTCATGCTTGCATCACCCAGCGAGTGGTGGACTGCCTTTCAGAAGGCATTTGATAGGCAGTGAGGAAGTGCCACTAAAAGCCCTCGCCACTGCACCACATCTGCATTGTAGTTGTGGGGCAGCCCGAGTTACTTGAATGAGTCGCGTTCAGCTTGCAGTACTGTTCGCAGAATGTGGCCTCGTGAATAATGTTTCCTGGACCACAAAGCATTGTGGCTGCAGCAGGTACAGTTCTCCATATAGCTGCCTTTGCAGCTTAGGGAGAGCACCTAGGGGGGCAGTAAAAAAGTTTACTCAAACAATACACGTGTAATATGTGGTACGCTCAGGTCAAATTTTTTTTATTATTTAGGTAAGAAGAAAGCTTGGATTCCAGATGAGAAGGAAGCTTATATCGAGGTGGAAATAAAGGATTCTTCAGGTGGAAATGTCACTGTGGAAACTAAAGACAAGAAGGTGAATAAATATTCTACATTCAATGTACTGCAAAATTATAATGTCTTCTCTGCCCACTTTACGTTTTGGACAGAGCATGGAATTTTGAACCTGTCATTTTATTTTTGGCCTCATTGGAGAGATTTCTCTTTACTTCCTGTCCCGAAGACACAACATAAAGTTAGAGGAAATCTTTTCAATGCAAAGTGAATTTCCCCTTTAGACAGTTGTCATTAGAACAGTTTTCTTCATTGAAAGTTTAAATCTCATCTCCTTTTCTGGTGACAACATTTTAGATTTACCATAACTTTCAGGGCTCTGAATAGTGTGATGAACCTACATATTATTTCAGTGTTTTTGTTTCCTCTCAGACTCTCACTGTGAAGGAAGATGATATTCAGCAGATGAACCCTCCAAAATTCGACATGATTGAAGACATGGCGATGTTGACTCACCTAAATGAGGCCTCTGTCTTGTCCAACATGAGACGTCGCTATGCCAACTGGATGATCTATGTAAGAGACGTTTATATAATTAGAAAGGTCCTTCAAATGTGCCAGTTACCTGCGCCCACTAAGAGAAGCCATTTTGTTGCCTGGCAGTGTGTTTTGTTTTTTTTTTGCCTGTGCAAAGTTTTGAGATTTCACTGGTGTAAATGTAATGAGTGTCTTCAAACACATGGCACACACAAGGGCATTAATCACAGCCCCATCAACGTGAGAGAACTGGTCTCTGTTCCTCAGGTGGACACTTACAGGGTACACTAGACCGCCTAAAATAAGCACATCTAAAGGCAGTGTTCCTTGAACACCTGTGTCTTGTAGGACCACCAAGCTCTTCTTTCAGTTTCCAACTGCAAAGAGGCCCCAACAAGTGACCTACCATCACTGTGTTCTCACCACCCACCCCCTGAGCATGCATGCTCACTTGTCCTATGCAATTATCTCTATCTTGCACACCGAAAACACAGATGGTATGCACCAGACATCATTATGGCCCAATACATGGTGCACCTGGCTAAACACCACCTACACTCCAGGAGAAACTAGATGACAATGACGGATGAACTTGAGACCACCAAACCACAAAGACAAAGAAAGTCACTAATATTTGACACCAAGGCATATATTTCCTACATGAAATTCATACACTACTACAATCTGAAAACTAAAATAGTCTGTCCTGGGAGTAATTTACCCCTACACCAACACAAATGATCAGTGTGGGTGGTGCAGAGTGTTGATGAATGGTCTGTCAGTTTAATTAAAATTTTTGGTTAGTTCAGGTAAAAAAAAAAATTTTTGATATTTTTGAGCCACATACTCATGGTTCTCCTGAGAGTTCCTGGTGCCCACAGCCCTCCTTCCCCTACTTTCACAGGTTAGTAAAAAAGATCTTTCTTGAAGGTCATTCGAAAGCCAGGTTGTCTGTGCACAGTTTTCCCCTTTTTATAGTTTGTATGTAACAAAAGAAAATTTATTTTAAGCGGCAGTGGCTTTTTCTTAAATTCTAAATGATCCCTTTTGCATTTTAGGTACATAAAAAGTTAATCTAACAGATCTGTGCCTTAGTGACATCTACAAAAAAACATTCCCACAGCTGGGTAGCCGTTCTCGCGGCTTTATTTAGACTTGTGTAAAGAAAGGGAGCTTGTTTCATGCCGTTTGTGTGACTGATGATGTTCTAAGATGATAAATATCTCACAAAATTCACCGTGAAACAGACGCATTGAAGTTCTTGGAACTGATCTGTAGGCGCTTTATAGTTTATGAGCGCAGCTGTCGCCCAGCTCATGTCTGTCTTTTTTCTTCTCAGACCTACTCCGGGTTGTTTTGTGTCACTGTGAACCCATACAAGTGGCTTCCTGTGTACACAGCCACCGTAGTAGCCGCATACAGAGGGAAGAGACGCTCAGAGGCTCCACCCCACATCTACGCCATCGCTGACAACTCATACAACGACATGGTGCGGAGTAGGTATCCAGGAAAACAATTAGCTATACTTTGTTACTTTCTCCACTGTCATTATGAACACTAAAATATTTCATATTTCCCAATTTCATAAACAGCCACTGTCTATCCCCTAGACTGATCAATATATGGGCAAATTTATGCTGGGTTTTGGTAAGCCTCGTTTCTTTGAAAGTCTAGGAATCCAGGCTCATTCTCTAAGACAGGGACAGCAGACAGATTTGTCTTTATTGTTTGGATCTCATTACGTTGGAACCCCATACAATTTTTAATGGCTTTGGATAGAGTGGGCATATGTTCGAACCTCTGTTGCATTCTTTTTTTCGTCTGTGACCCATTGGGTAGCTTTCTGCCCAGGCGGCCAATGCCTGTAATACCAGATGTGATTGGAAATCTACCCAGCAGACAATAAAAACCAGACAGAGGCTTCATCCTTTCTCCACACTACAAAAAAAAAGTGTGTTTAGAGTTGCCAATGAGAAGATTTAACTTCATCTCCTGTCCAGGAGATCTGTGTCTCCAGAACAGGGAGTTGAGAAAATATTTCTAATGGGGGGCACTGACAGCAATGAAAGCCGAATAGAGGTTGCCTTGAAAGTCTCTCAGAAAAGTGTTTCAGAAAAGAAATACTCAATTTGCTGCCTTGGCCAGCTTTTTCAAGCTGGCATTTTCGCTTCTCAGCTCACCTCATGATCTTTCAGAGCCTGGGCTGGGCTTTCCTCAGCTACCTTTGCCATGGTAATGCTTATTGGAGAAGTTGTGGAGTTGTGGCATAATTCCTTTGATATATATTTTTAGAGACTCCTTGTTATAAAATGTTAATTTATTTCTCTTAGGCTGGGTTCACACATGTGAGAATTGGATGCTGGTTTCCCCGCATCCTATTCGAATGACAGAAGAGTGTGACCGGCTCTCAATGGAGCCAGTTCACACAGGTCTGAGGGTACCACGGTCCACATTTAAAAAGTATTTGATCCTAATTCAGGTGTGAATTCAGGCAAAAATTCAGACCTGATTCGCACCTCAATCGGTGAACAGGGACCCCATGCTTATAGCTGTGGCTGAAGCAATTGTGAACCCAGCCTATCTGTATATTGCCAGAACATTCTTTTTATCTTAGAGATTAAATTAATTCAGAATTGCTCCTAGAGGAGCTTACAATGTCCATCTGTCAAAGTAAAAAAGAAGTGAAAGCTCTCTTGGTTAACTCTTTGCAAGAAGATTTGATGTCATTTAAGTGTTGTCCTGACACCTAAAATGTATTGAGTGCTGTCCTAATGGCATTAAAATGAATTGCAGTCACTTCTTTTATACTCAATGCAGTAATCTGGTCCAAGAATAGCCCTTATCAGTGGCATACCTTTCTACAGAGCAGAATCTTTTGGTATGCTTTGGGGATTGTGAAGGAAAACTGGGCACACACAAACACACAATATATAGTCTAAAGTATGTGGACATCCTACCAAATTATTGATTTTAGGTGTTTCTGGTAAAGGGTACTATTGATGTTACAGAATATAAAGACATTTTAGACAATTGTGCACTTCCAATCTTGTGGTAAAAGTATGGTGAAGATGGTAGAATCCATTTTCTGTTCCATCATGACTGTGCAACTGTGTACAAAGCCAGCTCCACAAAAACATAGTTTGATGTGTTTGGTGTGGAGGAAATTGAGTGGTCTGCACAGAGCCCTGACCTCAACCCTACTGAATACCCATGGGATGAATTGGAATGCTGATTGCAAGCAAGGTTTTTTCTCCCAGCTTGAGCACTTGACCTCACAAATGCTCTCTGGCTGAATGGGCACAAATGTCTATAGAGATACTCCAAAGTCTTGTGTAAAACCTTCCCAGAGGAGTGTAGGCAATTATAGATGGAAAGGGAAAAAGAGTAGACTATACATTATTGTCGATGGTTTGGAATGGGATATTCAACAAGCTCATATAGGTGTAATGGTTGGGTGTTCACAAACTTTTGGCCATATAGTGCAGTCTCATCGAGAGCTTTGAACCCAGGTCTACTAAGTACTAATCCCCAATGATATTTATTTTAACAGACATTTACATGAATGTATTGCAAATTTCATAAGCACCAAAGTCAGTAAAATTGCTCTGACTTTTTGTTTATTTTTTTTGCTTTATTTTAGATCGTGAAAACCAGTCTATGCTGATCACGTAAGTAATTTTTAAAAATATACACATATAATTACTACGACGCATGCTTTATAAATGAGTAATAAATTCATGCCCACTCTCTGGAAATATTAGCAACTATAATTTGAGCAATAGCACTCATCAGCCTAAGTGAATTAGCTCTTTTTCACTGACTCGCTTTCACAGTTGCCATAACATTAAATGTGGCTAAGAAGCTGATGGAGGCAGGAACTCTTGTTCTGTGACCAGTATTCAAAATAAATTTAGAGAAGAAAGAACTTTGTCTAGAGCAGTAGTTCTCAACCACCCTGTCCTAACCCACTGCCGGGCCACAGTTTCCTTTCTCTAAGGGCTTAAGCTGCAGATCCCCTAACCTCCTAGAATGCTTACCAGCTCCCATAGTGCTAGTGCTACACAACCTCCCATAGTGGCCTGCAGTGTCCCTCAACTGCTCACAGTATCCCCAGGCTCCCCAAGAGCCCTTAGTCCCCAGAGTGCATCCAAAGATCCCATCCCTTACAGTTGCCCCCAGCTCCCCCCAGAAACCCCATCCCCTACAGGGCTGCCAAGTCTACTGCAGAGTTCCCTCACTGGAACGACCAATATCCCGTCCCCCTCCCCCCATAGTGACACCCAGCCTTTTCCATTTTTTATGTATGAGTATAAATGTTTTATTTTACTGTTGGGGCACAGAAGGTTTTAAAATAATATACAGGTCCCTGGTCTTAATAAGGTTGAGAACCACTGGTCTAGAGCATATTGGAACAATTTATTACTTACATTTACTTTTTTTAAGTTACACCCATTTTCCAGTGCATAGTAATTTACAGTAAAAAAAAAATCAGTTTTTTTTTTTAATTCTTAAAACTTTTGACTGTGTAGCATAAAGCTTCATGGAATCAGAAGATCTCAATACTGTTTTGTCCATGGTACAGCAGCTATGGAAAATGGTATTATCATTGCACTGTAAGGCTGGCCATACACGGTTCGAATCTCGGCCAGTTCAGCAGGAACCGGATGAGATTGGAACCTTTAATGGGCAGGCTGAATGTACCAGGTTTATTGATTGATCGACTTGAGTACAACCAGCCTGTTGGATTTGCTTTCACTTAACGCAAGTGGCTGCTATAGCCACTAGCGATAATCATTGTCTTCTCAAGGTGGGGACGGCTTCCCCCGGAAATTGGCCAGTGTTACAAGACCTGTATGTGTATTACAAATACATCAAATTTGCAATAGCAAAAAAGCTGGAAATTACAGCCCAGCTGATCATTAGTACATTATAAATTTTGCCCTAACAGAGTTATACTGCCTCAAGGATTATAAAGTAATAATAAAATTTAGCCATTGATCCTCCCTAAATTTTAAATACTGGCTAGTTCAATTCAGGCATCAACACCAACATTCCCTATTTAAACAATGGACTCAGGGTGATAGATTCACATACATATATATATTTGCAAGGCGACAAAAGCTAAATTAAGAAGCACACCAGGCACCGTTCACATCGCAGAAGCACACCATGACCTAATTAGGTAAAGCAGAGATCTGGTATTAAAATGCCTGGCTATTCCCCTTTGGTGGCAATCCCTCTATCATTGTCCATAGCCTTTGTTATCTGGGACTGTAATAACAGTCAGTCTATTCATAGCAGTGAAATCACTTGAGAACAATTGGTCGGCGCTGATACAGAGCATTAGAGTTTATCAGCATTGTCATTCCCTGTAACTCTACACTCATACAGAGCTTTGTAGCAAAGCGTCACCATTTCTCACGCACTTGACTGTATTTAGATGCAAGAACAGGGCTGTCAATGGAATTTTTTAATTCTTTTTATTAAAACACACAGATTTGCATCTATCCATATATCCAGATCTTGAGACTAGTTAAAGGGGGTTTACAGTTTCACTAAAAGCTATTGTATTTGCACATTTTGGGCTTATTACCAATTTTACCTATGTACACATGACATAACTATTAGTTTTTTTTTTTTTTACTACATTTACTTTACAGAGTAGTAGACTCTCCCCCTAGTGGCTAACTTTTTATTAGGCAGTTAGCCAGCACCCCCACAGAACAATTGTTAAGATTGCAGTATTAGTCCTGACTTGCTCTTGTTTTGAATGTCTTTTGGGAATGGGGCTTCCCTGAGGCTACTGAATTCAAAAAGAGTTTTAAATGCATGAACTAAATCTGGGGTCTCCAAACTATGGCCAGCAGGCCACATCCAGCATGCTACAAGATTTTATCCAGTCCGCTGCAACTGGTTATGAAAATACCCCCACTGTTTGGCAGTGGCTTGTGTATCGTAATATGGAGACTGGCACATCCACAGCTAGCCAGCCATGACACCCCCCCCCCCCAGTCACCTTGATGGGCTCTCCTGGATGTAAAGGAGAACTCTTATGGGCTCTCCTGGATATAAGAGAGGATTCTGGGGGGGGGCTCTTTATAAATCTGATTTTTTTTTTTTAGCCCATGAGTTTTTGTGAACTTGTTTGGAGACCACTGATTTAAATGAATAAAAAATAAAGCATTATAAACTATAATTTTCCTGTTTTCTTATGAATTCATTGCTTTATGTTTGCTGTGAAATTCTTTTGGTGAAGGTCTTCTTAATTTAATCTCTTAGTTTATCGTATAACGAATGTATATGCTTGAACATTTCAGTTTCTAAACTAGGTGCTATAAATCTACATTTACATGTCTCCCAACAATTTACAGTTGGAGCAACTTTAGGTTCCACCCTAAGTCCCTTCCTAAGAACTTAAACTTTAAGTCCCAACCTAAGAAGCCCAAACTCCTCCTATATTGACCAAATCTACACCAAATGTTTGAAGAGTTTTTTGTAGGTTTCAAAACATTAATGGTTCCTTCAAGATAGCAGCATTTACGTTTTATGCATTTTCATTGTGGATTGAGTCCAGTGTTGTATTATCATCATCGGTACAACCTAATGATACTGAATTACTCTTCCTCCATTTATCATCTACCATCTTTCCGTTACCCCAAGTGGAGAATCCGGTGCAGGCAAAACTGTTAACACGAAACGTGTAATTCAGTACTTTGCCATTGTGGCAGCCCTTGGTGAAGGGATCGGGAAGAAGAGTGTAAGAACGAGCCTTTGGCAGCGCTTCCCTTGCCGTGGTTTTACCATTTATTTTTGTACCCCTATTACTATCTTCTTTTGCTTTTTTGACTTCTTACATGCTTTCAAACTGGCTTTCTACCCTTTAACTTTAACTAAAGTATCAATATACAGTACATGTTAATAAAACAAGGGTTGTACTAGCAATTTTGGTAATGACCACAAGGGTTGACCTGTTGAAAGTACTTTATAGGCTTTATGGACACAGATCTATAGACTGACTTGCCCTTGCAAAGTTCACACATGTGGTCTGGTGTAATAAAAGGTTTATAAATCCAATAATGTAGTAAATGGTGATAACTCCTATTGGGGAGGTTGCCTGGTACTTCCTGCTCTGTAGACACAACAGGAAGTGAAAGAAAATCTCTCCAAAAAGAGAGATATCCTATATTATTCAGGGCACGATTTCCCCACTATTAATATTCTGGTGACTCGAAATTTGGGAATTTTGCCTTGCTTCCAGTCTCCATGACAACAGTCCACAGGACAAGTAGATGAGACGAATGTTCCCAGCAGGGATACAGACAGATACAAACCTGACAAAGGTTCTATCCCACCTTACCACGCTCTCCAAACATAAAAAGAATATTGTAGCTTTAGGTTCACTTTATTATGTCTCTTTGGATCTTGTATGGCCCTCCTACACTGCAGAGAAAGTAATAGCCATGCAAGAAATACACACATTTGCTAAGACTTGGAAAAAAATCATCAGAGCACTTTACTTAAATAAGACTGTTGTATAAAAGATCCATTTGTAATGTTTATACTGGGGCTCTTTACTGTGTTTTTTTTTATGCTGAACTCCAGGCACAGAAACTTTAATTTAAATATACTCATCAGTAGCCACAAAGGATATTAAATCCATTTTGTGTGCACCAAATGCTTTTACAAACCTAGATATTACAAACAGCAGGCTCCACCTATTACATGCAGCCTGCTGAAAACAACAGGAGGGGGCGGAGACAAGACCAGTCACTCTGCACAAGGAGAGGGAGCAGCGGTGAGCGGTCTTTTTTACAGGAAGCTCCTGCACAGAGGTAAAGTTTCTCACTGGATTACTGCACAGATCTGGAAGAAATCCACTCCTTAAATTTAGACGTTATTTGCTTATCCCAGAGTTCAGCTTTATGATATATTTTGTGATGGAGGTCTGGTCCGTTGACCAAAACCAGCAAGTGGCCATAGATGGATCATTTTTTTGATCAGCCAATTTGATTTAAAAAGACCTAAAATGATTCCTGCTTTCACACATTCAAGGTGGATGGGGGAATCTCTCTGCTGTGCTACTGTATTCTAGCAGAAGGACTCCACGTCTGCAAGAATACACTGATCAATGCTGCACCTGATTGGCTGCAAGCACTGATTGAGCAAAAATATACTGAAAATCCCATTTGAGAGGAGTCAACTCCCTTCAAATGGAAATGGTCATACATGGATGGAAATTCATCTGGCTCCTGCTGAACTGGATAAATTGTATTCCATGTATGGCTAGCTTAGGAGAGATACATAGAGTAAAAGTAAGGGTGCTACAAGGGAGGCGGTTGGGGGTGCTTAAAATGCGTTCCAACCATGTGTTTCTAACACCATTCCACCGCAGGTCTAAATGAGCCCTTACACTTTCACATCTAATTTATGGTCATACACCAGGTGGCTCCAGCTTCACAAAAAGACCTTATGGAGCTTGAAACTTTCTACCTCTTGATGTTGCAATACTAGTCTTCTCTTTTTCCCAAACGGCACTAAAATATTTTTACGTACTTTTTCAATAATTGCTTTTCATTTTCTTCGTATACCTATTAGCTTTTTTTTTGTAATCCTGATTTTTTTTTTTAAGACCATCTGCTTTATTCTTAAATCATCTGGATTTAACAGCCTTTCATTCATATTTTCTCCCATTTTATTTTAATCGCTATACCTTTTTAGTGTTTTTGTGCAATTGATTCTCTTTGGGCTTTGCTTTATACAGTGTATTTGGTTTTTCTTCTTCTTCTTCTAATTTAATTATGGTTTAAACATTTCCCTTTTGCTTCTTTACAAGTTTTTAATGATTTTTATTTATCCTTGATTTTGGTCCTTCCGCACCTTGTCAGCTTAATAAAAAGCTATACATTACTTGGCAACTCCTAAATACCTGTTTATTGACAGCTTTTTGTGGTTTGGTGTCCTGTATAACCATTGTTAAATTAATGTCACAAGAAAGCTAATTTTTTTTTTTTTGCTTTCTTTTACATTTTGTAGCAAGCTCCAGCCACCAAAACTGGGGTAAGTGGTATATTTTAATAGGTACATGTACACATACAGTGAAAGCACTTTTTATTTATTTTGCAGTACAAAGTTCACAGGAATTATAGGGCCTAAAAAAATGTTCAACATTACTTATAATTTGAATAAGGGGAGAGTGTGTAAGAGTAGAAAAAAAAAATAATGTAATAATTTTATTTATTTACTCCCCTTAAAAAAAAAAATTTAATATAAACTTTTAAAATATTTTGTAAGTTTGTTCACTTACAAAGACATAAAGGGCCTCTAATTTGTTATCATAGGTGTATTTTAAATGATAGAGACAGAATATCAACCAAAAATCCAGAAAAATACACGATACAAATGTTATAAATTGAGTTGCAGTTCAGTGAGTAAAATAAGTATTTGATCCCCAAGCAAAATATGACTTTGTACTTGATGGAGAAACCCTTGTTGGCAAGCACAGAGGTAAGATGTTTCTTGTAGTTGGTTACCAGGTTTTCACACATCTCAGCAGGGATTTTGGTCCACTGTTCTTTACAGTTCTTCTCTAAATCCTTAAGGTTTCTTGGCTGTTGCTTGGAAACTCGAAGTTTCAGCTCCCTCCAAAAATTTTCTATAGGATTAAGGTCTGGAGACTGACTAGGTCACTCCATGATCATAATGTGCTTCTTCTTAAGCCACTCCTTTGATGCCTTGGCCGTATGTTTTGGGTCGTGGTCATACTGGAAGACCCATCCACTACCCATCTTCTGTTTTTTGGCTGAGGGAAGAAGGTTCTCATCCAAGATTTTACAATACTTGGCCCTGTCCAGTGGTCCCTTAATGCAGCAAAGTCAGCCTGTACCTTTAGCAGAGAAACAGCCCCAAAGCATAATGTTTCCACCTCTGTGCTTGACTGTAGGGATGGTGTTCTTAGGGTCATAGTCATCATTTTTCTTCCTCGAAACACGGCGAGTCAAGTAAATGCCAAAGAGCTGCAGGGGATCAAATAATTTTTTTTTGCCAATGTATATACATAATACATTATTTTAGGTATTTTTTATGTGCAATAAAGAGATAGATAGTTTTCTCAATAACATAATTGTGAAATATAGTATATTTATTGTATATTCAGGGCACACTAGAAGACCAAATTATTGAAGCTAATCCAGCCATGGAAGCCTTTGGCAATGCCAAGACGCTGAGAAATGATAATTCCTCCCGATTTGTAAGTTGTTACAGAAATTTGACATATAATTTGTTCCTCCTGTTGGAGTAATTATTTGCCTTTTGTGAATGATT
This sequence comes from Pelophylax lessonae, assembly GCF_965119305.1. Classification (NCBI taxonomy): domain Eukaryota; kingdom Metazoa; phylum Chordata; class Amphibia; order Anura; family Ranidae; genus Pelophylax; species Pelophylax lessonae. The sequence continues at coordinate 53,275,838 of NC_138778.1, read as the reverse complement.
GGGTGCTATGTTATATTGTTAAGGTTTTGTGTAGTTACAGTATATGTTAGTGGCTCGTGTATGTTATCATGTTACAAGTATTCTTTCTCATAGGGGAAGTTTATTCGAATTCATTTCGGACCTACTGGAAAACTGGCTTCTTCTGACATTGACATCTGTAAGTATTTCAGCAAGCCTATTCTGGTCAGAAAGTGCAAAGGTGTGCCATTGCATTGATGCATTTCTAGCAGAGCTGATATTCTCCTTATTAGGGATGAGCAGATTGATTCTAGTAAAGTTGTGTGTTGCAAAATTACTGGTTTTGCTGTTGCAAGGGGAAACTGTCAAGAATATTCAAAGTGTATCTAAACCCACAAACAAAAACTACATTTATATATATTTTATACTCATATAGCAGCTGCTTTTTTTTTTTTTTTAAATAATAAAAAAATAAAAAATGTCACTGATGATCCTGACAGTAACACACATTCTGCCCCTGGATTACAACACTCACTTAGCCATACTTTATCTATAGGGGACCGATGGTGTCACCCTAAGATAGGGCTACAAAATACCTCCTGCTCCCCACATCTCCATAACATAGTGTGTTGTAGTCCGAAGAGGTGAATGGAAAACAGAGAAAAGACTGCTGAGTGCATAGGACCACACCAGATTTCTGGCAGGATCAACAGGTTTTTTTTTTTTTACTTGAATAGATATAACAAAATGCTTTTATTGGTATATTTAACAAACCAAAACCATGAGCAAGTAAGAGACGTTAAGTGCCGGTTCACACTACCGCGGCACGACTTCGGGGGCGACCTGTGAAGTCGCGTGCACCGCGACTTCGGCGCGACTTGCACGGACTTCATATAATGAATGTCAATGCAAGTCGCTCCAATGTCGCCCCCGAAGTAGTACAGGAACTATTTTCTAAGTCGGAGCGACTTGAGTCGCTCCTATTAGAACGGTTGCCGTAGCACTGCATGGACCGCGACTTGTCAGGCTGACCAGTCGCCTGACAAGTCGTGGTAGTGTGAATGGGCACTCATTGTTCGTGTTTATATAAACTTTAAAAACATATTTTTTTTTTTACAAAACAGTGTAAAACTGCTTATACTATATTATGTTGTATGATATTAGAATCACACATATTTTTATGCTTTTTAGACCTTCTGGAAAAATCAAGAGTCATTTTCCAGCAGCCTGGAGAAAGAAGCTACCATGTTTATTATCAGATTCTGTCTGGAAAAAAGCCAGAGCTTCAAGGTAACACAACCTGAAATCTGCCCATACATGCAAACCCTGAGCCATCTGATCAATTTTGTGATCCTTAAAAAAACTTGTCTATAAGATGGCCATATCAATTTGAATCGATCATTGAACAAACCATCCAAGCTTCTGGATTCTGTGGGGAACAGATGCAGCTCCGTGTATTTTTTATCACAAAGAGAATAATGTTTGGGGAAAGAAGCCAGTTCAATTTTAAATTCACCTAACCTACCATATGAACTTCCCTTGAAGAGAATGTATGGTGGACTTATAATATAATACAAAATATATTATTTAGTCAGATATGTGAATATTTCACACCTATGACATTTGAAATATAAAAGTTTTTATATTTTTAAATGCAGTTTATTTTTTTGCAAATTTTCAATTCTCACTTTAGCTCCTCTGTTGAAGCATGCCTGGTGTTTGCAGAGCCCAGTATAACAAGGTGAAATGAAAACACACAAGTGAATGAATCGGGGCAATGACATCTTCCCCCTCTGTCCCTCTCCCTGCTTGTCTATACAGTTGGCTCCATATAAAGTTTAAACCTGGGAACACACTAAATGTGGTGTGAATTCGCTGCAGATTGGGTACCGCATCTAAATGGCAACCGTTTCATGCAAACTGATTGCGGAGTGTATGGTAAATAAAGACACTCTGCAATTGGTCCATGGTCGCTAATATAGAGCTGCCCCCATTTGCTGCTATACAACCTCAACTACTCTGGGAAGGCTTTGCACAACATTATGTAGTGTGTCTGTGAATATGTGTGGCCAGAGGCGTAACTAGAACCTTCAGGGCCCCGGTGCAAGAAACCATGAAGGGCCCCCCGGACCCCTGGCCGGGGCCCTTCCCTTCCTTCCCTTCAAACCTGGGGCACTTCCCACTGATCCTGGGGCCCTTTACTCTCGTTGCGGGGCCCTTTATTGTGGTCCCGCAGCGGGACCCTTTCACAAGTTCTGCAGTGGGCCCCCTTCCTGACATCTTGGGGCTTCCCCACGGTGGTGGAATGCCAGGGCCCAGTCACAAGTGTGACCTTTGCGATCCTGGAAGTTCACCCACTGGTGTCAGTAGCTTTTATTTTTTGGTATTTTAATTGTAGTATTTTTTATCATTTTATTTTATTTTTTTACAATGTCACTGACTATGACTTTGGCCATTCAGAAAAGCAAGGAGCTGGTAAATGACATATTTACCGACCCCTTCCTGGTTCTCTATTGTGACACATCCCCTGCAGCAGCTGGCAGGAGAGGGGAGGGGACTGGGGGAGCACACAGGGGCCCAGAGACAGCAGAACACAAGTGAATTGGATAGGAGGAGTGGCGGAGGCAGTATACAGAGGAACCAATCTCCTCAATTTTCCTCCTGCAGCTACAGGAGGAAAAAGGAGGACAGTGATTTCTCTACATGCTGCCCCCGCCGCCCCTCCTATCCAGGTGTACAGGGGAGCCGCACAGGCCCCCTGGAGCATGGGGCCTGGTTGCAATTGCAACCCCTGTAGTTATGCCCCTGATGTGTGCCCATTCAGTCAAAAGAGCATTTATGTAGTCAGGTACTAATGTTGGACAAGACAATCTGTAGGGTTGAAGCTTGGGCTCTGTGCAGGCCACTCAGGTTCATCCACACCAAACTGGTCAAACCATCTCTTTGTGGAGCTGGCTTTGTGTACGAGGGGACAGAAAAAGATCATCCCCAAGCTTACTATATAACTATGTAAACTGTTGTCACAAGGTTGGAAGTGCAGTTGCCTAAAATATCTTTTTATGCTGTAGCATTAACTTAGAGAAGAACTTCCTTTTGGGATCGGGAAAATGATCCCAGAAGAAGTGGGAGTGGCTACCTGTCAAAGCCAGGTCCCCGCACCCCCAAAAAAAAGTGCCAGATGTTAAAGAGGAGTATCGGAGGAGGCCCCAAAGCGGCAATTTTCCTTTTGGGAGTTCTGAAACCTTCAACACATCCAAAACCCTATGAATTTCCAGAAGCTAGTCTCATTATTAGGTACAACAAGCTTAATTAGCGCAAGATAACCCAGAGTCTACCAGAGATCTTCTTGCTTGTTCTCACATAACAAAATACACCATTTCACATGTCCACACATTTCTGTTTATTAACTCTCTAAAAAGTTGGAACAGCTGAAGGTAACAAGACCATGGCCTGTAGCCTGACCAAAGCCATGTTCAGAATACCCCAACAAGAATCTCAGATGTCTATGAAGTGAAATTAAAGTAAAATGGATATATTTTGTCTAATTCCCTGCAAATGTTTTATTACAGATATGCTGCTGCTCTCCACCAACCCGTACGACTATCACTTCTGTTCACAAGGTGTAACAACTGTGGATAACGTTGACGATGGGGAAGAGCTTATGGCCACTGATGTACGTGATCTAAATTAGTCTATCAATATATCTCATCAAACCATGAAAGAAATTCATTTTAGAAGTATCACAATTAGTAAAAAAAGTATTTTCTCATTCAGTTAACATTTGTCATTGCATGTGAATCTAGACATTATTGCTTTAGTTACAGCTGGCTGCTTTGCTGTGCTAATATTTAACGGGAGGAGTTAATAGTTTTATGCAAAAATTGTGGTTCAGAAGAAAAAGGGTAAGGAAGGCAGACTCTGTACCTCCTGGCCGTAGAGACCGGTTGTTATGGTGTTGGCGGCCAGCCTGCCTGTATCATGGGAAATCATGACGCTGATTCAGGGCACCCTGGGGTAACCTAGACTGCACCGTAGGCACCCTGGTTGAGAAACACTGCTCTAAGTGTTTAAATATATGTATACTCTTGCCTTATTACACAATCACAGTAGCTAAAAGTCAGTTTCTCCTCCTCTCCAGCACTGGAATTGGCAGGCACTCCTATGTCATTACTTATGATACAGGACCAGTGGTGAACGCTGGTGCTACATGGTACGTGATGACGTTTGCAAGAAAGGAGGCAACAGGGCCAACAAAAATAGCTGCTTTGAGGGACCAGTTGTCACAACCTAAGCCTTCGGGGGTGGGGGTACTGGGATTAGGGTAAATATTGCTCTGTCACTAGATCATCCCCTAATAAAATAAGCCTTATATTTTTTTTACCAATTGCAGGGGGGCAATGTTATTTATTTTATGTATGCTCCCATTTAGACTTTGATTTGTGATATTCTGAGATATTGCAAGACAGTTGATACAATTTATTTAGCATTTTCTTTAGGAACTAATAACACATATCATTTGTGCATGACCCCCTGGGTGTAAGCCCATCACTGTACTTGGCCAATCACATCTGTCTGAGGCATTCCCCACCCCACAGCTGCATGTATACCTACCCTTGTATACGTGCAGTTGCAGCCATGTATGATTGGCCCATGGAGGTGACAGCTTCCTGACGGGCTTGTGAATATTGGTTCAGATCCTACTCCGAACACGCCAAAGTTCATCACAAGTGGTATTAGGCAGAATACATCTCTGTCAATTCCTACATTACCAGCACTAAGGAACACAGAATGATTCTACCATTTGCTCTTGACATGATTTGGCCTTGAAGTGAAGGGGTATCTGACTCCAGGTGGATATTGTAAAGGTTACTCTTAATCTACATCTATCTTAGGGGTCCCAAAATTGTTTTTACATAGAGGCCCTTTTATTGCTGTATCCACCACTGAACTGGCCAATCACCACTGAAATCTTGAATTTTTACCAAAAATTTTGACTGCCTTAAACCAACTAAAAATCAACTGACAAGGACTGTAAAAATATTATCACACACATTTTGTGAACAAATATATGATTGCATTCATGTAAGTATTGCTAACTTTTGATTTGGTCAGTACATTGTAACCAATTTTAATGTTCAGACGCAATAACTTATGTCATCTTTCCCAGCATGCCATGGATATCCTGGGTTTCAGCCCGGAGGAGAAGACTGGCAGCTATAAAATAGTTGGTGCTGTCATGCATATTGGGAACATGAAGTTCAAGCAGAAGCAGAGGGAGGAGCAAGCGGAAGCAGACGGCACTGAAAGTAAGTGAACCAGACCCCTAAATGGGTAATGCTGCCTTACATTTTATGGCCACATCTAAATGACTTCTAATTTGTTTCCATTTCCAGGTGCTGACAAGGCAGCCTATCTAATGGGAATCAGCTCAGCTGATCTCATTAAAGGTTTGCTCCATCCCAGAGTAAAGGTTGGGAATGAGTATGTGACCAAAGGTCAGAATGTTGAGCAGGTAAGTCAAGAAAGATGCAAATTAATATGCATTTACAGTACTTTGAAACACTCAGGGGTGCAGCTAAAGGATGATTACTCCTTCCTCCTGCTCTGGCATCCCTTTTGATAGTTCAGAACACCCAAGGGGGGGGGGGGGGATTGGCAATCATGTGGCCACTGTGATAGCTTGGTCTTTACATTGAGAGTGTGCAAAAGGCGCTCTATCACCACATAAACACCAACCTCTTAATGATGCATATGTGCGGCGTGTGGGCGTTACTGACCCTTTTGCCACCAAACATTTCTGTTGGGCTGTCCTAAAGGGATTAACTCAAGATAACCCCTCAGCAGAGTACAGCAACACAATTCTACAACTGAAAGTCCAGTTTCAGACAATTTTTTTTTTCATTTTGGATAGATTGTGGAAGGGTTACAACCTCTGTCAACCTTTTATTGCTATCTGTGTCCTAAATCTCTCATCACTCGTACAGAACAGCAAGTGAGAAAAAAATATCTTCTCTTCCTGTCTAATCGGCAGATGTCAGACAAAGCTGGAAGTGGGATGAAAATCCCCAATGGGTACATAGAGATCAAGAAAAACAAATTTAGCCTCCTGAGATTTTCACGTTCTGTGCAGGTGAAGGGTGCCAAAAAGGAATTGGGAGAAAATCCTATGAATGGAGACACAGACAATATTTAAAACCAGGTGATTGGTGAGGAAATTGCCAGACATGTTTGTCCAGAAGTTGATTTTATTTAGCCTCGTCGCACTGACTGCCTACTGGCCCTTAAAGAGTTCTAAAAGCCAGGGGGCAGAGGCAGGCATTCGGGTCATGCTGTGATTGGCTGTCACAGCGGTCACATAATCGGAAAGCTCCGGATCACAAGTATGCATCGGGAGTTTACCGATACCCGCCGGCTACCGTGCTAGGAGCGTGCAGGGAGTGCCCTCTGAGCACGGTAAGTTGTTTTAACAGGACCACATATATGCAGCCGCGCGTCGTTAAGGCCCACCCACCAGAGGCCGCATACATGCATGTGGATGGCATCAAGAGGGTAAAGACTAACTCCACTTTTGCTTAGAAAAAAAAACCTCTGGGTGAAAAATGACCAGGGGAGGGCTGTCAGCCTTAGGCCTGGGGGGCAAGTCAATTAACCACCGAATCAGCTCACAATCCATGCCCACGTTGGTTTTAAAACGGATATTGATGTTATGAAGTAAGACAAATATGATACAATTTAGTAACATAATTTAATGTTAATAGCAACAAAAGAGGTTTAAAAAAAATACTGCATCAATGGAGCCTTACCAGTGCCCATCAGTGTAGCATCACCAGTGCCCATCCAATGCAGCCTCATCAGTGCAGCCTGATTAGTGCCCATCAGTGCTGTCTCACCAATGTCCATCAGTGCAGCCTCACTAGTGCCCATACAATGCAGCCTGACCAGTGCCCATCCAATGCAGCCTCACCAGTGCCCATCAGCTCAGCCTCATCAGTGTAGCCTGATCTGTGCCCATCAGTGCAGCATCACCAGTGCCCATCAATGCAAAGTCACCAGTGCCCATTCTGCGCAGCCTCATCAGTACCCATCAGCGTAGCTTCATCAGTGCCCATCAGTGCAGCCTCATCAGTGCCCAATAATGCAGCCTGATCAGTGCCCATCAATGCAGCCTCACTAGTATCTATCAATGCAGCCTGATCAATGCCACTGCCCATCAATGCAGCCTCATCAGTGCCCATTAGCTCAGCCTCATCAGTGTCCATCAATGCAGCCTGATCAGTGCTTATCAGATTAGCCTCACCAGTGCCCATCACTGTGGGTCCTGCAGGCCTCTGGCCGTAAGGTCTGCTGGGAGCTGACATGGCCTGTGGGTCCTGCTGGCCGCTGGCCTGTAGGTTCTGCTGGAAACTGCCCATGGCCTATAGCTCCTGCTGGCCGCTGGCCTGTAGTTTCTACTGGGAGCTGGCCATGGCCTGTGGGCTACAGGCCATGACCAGCTTCCAGCAGGATCCACAGGCCATGGCCAGCTCTCAGCAGAACCAACCGGCCATGGCCAGCACCCAGCAGGACCCACAGGCCATGGCCGGTTGGTCCTACTGGCCATGGCCTGTGGACCCATAGGCCATGGCCAGCTTCCAGCAGGATCCACAGGCCATGGCCAGCTCCCAGCAGGAACAACAGGCCATGGCCAGAAGGACCAAGAGACCATAGCCAGCATAGGAGCTAACAGCCAGACAGTGTTGAGGGCTAGTTCCTATTTTGAGGTTACTGGGTGGGCAGGGCACTGGGGCAGGGTAAATGGGGTGTATGTGGGGGGGGGGGGAGATGGGATGTGGGGGTCAGCTGGGGGGTGTCAGGGTCTCTCATCTCAGTGATGCCGATAATAGCTCAGCAGGTCATTGCATGGGCTCCTGGGGGGTGATGACCACTTCAAGCTGCAGCCAGTGCCCAGTCCGAACCAGTCACATGCATCCCCTGGCAGGCTGGCGCACTCTGCCTCCAGTCCAAAGACTTTGAGTCCAAAGTAAGCTGCTCTCACTTTTTCTAAACACTTCAGGCTGCACTTTTGCAGCCATCCAGCGCCCAGCCTGAGTGGGTCACGTGACATGCATAACCCATCCCCTGACACGCCGCGTACCCCGCCTCTGCCTGCCTTCAAAGACTCAGTCTCCGGGAGTTGTAGTTTCCTGCTGCGGGTCCCTGCTCAGTTGTCTCCATCCACCGCCAAAAGGAACTTGAGCACAGTCGGGACTACAACTCCCAGAATGCAGCGCAGTGGTAACAGTCAATCGGCGCATGCCGCTGCCGATTACCTGCACACAAAAAAAAATGTCAGCAGACAGCAGCCGTGACAGCGGCTGTTTTGATTATAAGTTAGGTGGCCTGGGGGGAAATCTCGCCCGCCCCTGTCAATTACATTTTAAGAAACTTTGTAGTGTAGTCCTTCCTGTTTCTGCTCTGAAGAAATATGACATTTTTGTTGCAGGGGATGCCTAAAATCTGACTTGTATCCTAATGTAGACTTCTGGGAAAATCAGTGAGGCAATCACACAAGCAGGAAATTACATTTCCGGGGATGTTCTGAGGGTCTTCCGTATACCAAAGGTGTACAGAACGCCTCCAGCTGGCCACGGTGCATTGAATTTTACAGAAAATTACAGCACTAAGGATTACAAGCACTACAAGGAGACACAAACAATACAATAAATATATTTATACGGTTTCTGAGTATTGTAAGTGAAATGTTATGTAGGGAATGCATAGTAAATGCATCAAAACAAGGTTTTTTAGAAATTTACTTGTCATCTTTTTTTTAATACTCTTGGGATCAAAGAGATCGCTACAAATTAAAAAGTATATATAATTTAAAATAAAATATGAATTCTGTTACATATTTAGCTGGTCATACACTGTTAGTTGTACAGTTTTTTTGTTTGTCTTTTTTTTATTTTGTTCAGCCAGGTTCCTCCATCCACACAAATGAGGTGGTTGAAGTAAAATCCTCCCCCCCCCCGCCCCCCGCCCCCCCTTCCAACCTTCGCATGGGGACATTGCAGCCACCAATCCAGAAAAAAATGTCCAATATTTCCAATCAACTTGTGTTATGCGGAGACAGCCACACACTGATCAAGATTTGGCCAGTCCCTGCTGGCCAAATTTCAATCAGTGTATGGACAGCTTTGCTGTATAGCACCCACTATCTGTTATACATAGACAAATAAAAAGCTGGCTTTTTTTTAATTTCTGTGAGTATTTCTACTTCTTTTTTCCAGGTGGTATTTGCAGTTGGTGCCATGGCAAAAGCTACGTACGATCGGATGTTCAAGTGGCTTGTTACCCGAATTAATAAGACGTTGGACACCAAGCTGGCTAGACAGTTCTTCATAGGAGTACTGGACATCGCTGGCTTTGAAATATTTGAGGTACAGAATATTTTTATACACACATACACTTAGTTATGTACATTTCCTCCATGACTGCTACAAACAAAAGACCAAAATCTGTTTTTTTTTTTTTTTTACCTTAGTGCGATCTATTCAAACTTTTTCAGTCTTGAGCCACCAGCACAACCTCTGCAGTGTCCAATAACCATTTCTACTATTTATACCTCACCCACCCAGCTTCAGCATTTAGTAGGATTGATTTACTAAAGGCAAACAGGCTATTTAATTTGCAAGGGAAATTGTATTTTGAAAGGGAAATTGCACCAGAGCTTAGTGAATGAGGTGAACCCATGATGACTACCATCATCCAATCATGTGCAAGCAAACATGCTATTTTTTTTTTTTTTCCCCCCGCAAGGGAATAGGTAATGTTTGCAGAATTAAATTTCACTACATTCACCAAGCTCTGGGGCAAATTCTATTGCCAAGTGCAACTCACCTTCCAAAGTAAGCAGCCTACTTGCCTTTAGTAAATCAACCCCAATGTGTCTTCCAGAGACTCCCCCTTGTTTACAGACCAACACCTCCTTCTGATTTACTATTATAACTCCTATTCATTTCAATGCCAGAGATAGGAATGAGTCTTTAGTATGTTGCTTGCTTCCAGTGTGCCATTGGGCCCCTTAGAAGCAGACACTTTCCAGTGTGCCATTGGGCCCCTTAGAAGCAGACACTTTCCAGGGTGCCATTGGGCCCCTTAGAAGCAGACACTTTCCAGGGTGCCATTGGGCCCCTTAGAAGCAGACACTTTCCAGTGTGCCATAGGGCCCCTTAGAAGCAGACACTTTCCAGTGTGCCATTGGGCCCCTTAGAAGCAGACACTTTCCAGGGTGCCATTGGGCCCCTTAGAAGCAGACACTTTCCAGGGTGCCATTGGGCCCCTTAGAAGCAGACACTTTCCAGTGTGCCATAGGGCCCCTTAGAAGCAGACACTTTCCAGTGTGCCATTGGGCCCCTTAGAAGCAGACACTTTCCAGTGTGCCATTGGGCCCCTTAGAAGCAGACACTTTCCAGTGTGCCATTGGGCCCCTTAGAAGCAGACACTTTCCAGTGTGCCATTGGGCCCCTTTGAAATAGACACTTCTGCTTATTTAACATAGGTTAAATCAGGCATATTGATTTGGTATTCAGGTGGTATTAAATCCTTCTTTTTGCACCCCCCAGTCAATTTAGGAATTTAAAGTGTATCTGAACCTAATTGTTTTGCATTAAATCTTGCCGGTCCTTATATTCTTTTCAAGCTTTTTTCCCCTTTATTTTCACCTTTTGATTCTGCCAGTAACACACTTCCAGTCCTAGCAGGACAACGCTCATTTTCACCCTTCTGTTTCAGGACCACAAAAAAAACAAGATCTGACTATTGAACCCCTCTTCTATTGTCCATAACATAGAGGGGGGCTGTTCTGTAGTCTTCGCAGAACAATGTAATTGGTAACGGTCAACACAGGCAAATGGCACAGAAAGTTGTCAGCTCACCAGATTTCTAGAAAGATCAAAAAGTCTTTTTTTGCACGTATTTAACAGATGTAACAAAAAACTTTGGCTTTTTTTTTTTTTCAAAATTTAAAGGGACCAAACACAAGAAGCTGGTGTTCATATACACTTTAAATTATGTGGGGCTCCACTGTAAAGTTAGCTGCACTTGCTTACAAAATACTTCATAAAATTTTTGTTGGGCCCTTTCTAAGAGATAAAATATTGCATGTTACAGTTAATAATGTTAAGAACCAAAGTGATGCGTGTGTGGTCAGCTTTAATGTAAACCTATACAACAATCAATGCTAGCCCCACATCTAAAGAAACATTTTGTAAATATAAAAAAAAGCCCTCTAAGTCCAACCTTGACCTGCTTGACTAAAAGATTGCCCATCCTTAATTAGACATGCCACTTTGGACACTTATCTGAACTCACTTTGAATATAGACATGGCTGAAAGTTGTGCTCTGTAGTTTCGCCTTTTGATATATGGAAAATGTTTTACATCCAGCTAAAATAATCCAAAAAGTAATAAAAACTGAAATGTCCATAATACCCTCTGTGTTTTCTTCTCCAGTATAACAGCTTTGAGCAGCTCTGCATTAACTTCACCAATGAGAAACTGCAACAGTTTTTCAACCACCACATGTTTGTCCTGGAGCAGGAAGAGTATAAGAAGGAAGGAATCGAATGGGTCTTCATTGACTTTGGCCTAGACTTACAGGCTTGCATTGACCTCATAGAGAAGGTAATGGGGTAGATAAAGAGGGTAGCCAAACAAATAGTTGTTCTTATCAAGGTCCAATTGGACATCAACTTTTGATGTCAGCACATGGCACATGGAACTGTTTGTTCACCTGTGTTCTGTTTGTTCTCTAAATGTGATTACATTTATGGGCAGAGTCATCAACACATGCAGTAGTCTTATTCTGCTAGGTGTTGGCTTCGAACAACATATTGTCACTGGTGGGCATTTTTTCCTGTGGGGTCCAAGTGAACCCTACAAGCCTTGTCCACTCAGTCTTATACAATTGATTGCATATTTATGAAATACTGTTAACACAGCTGGGGTATTTTATTTTTTGGCTGTTAGTTAATATTAATATTACTGGTCTTGTCATTTGCATTTTATATATTTGTTTCATTGTTATTGCTTAATCAGTTATACTTTTAAGATACGAAATCTCAATTCCAACCTGTTTTTAATCTTCTCCAGCCAATGGGAATCCTTTCTATTCTGGAAGAAGAGTGCATGTTTCCTAAGGCATCAGACATGAGCTTTAAAGCCAAGCTTTATGACAACCACTTGGGGAAATCTCCCAACTTCCAAAAGCCAAAAGTAGACAAGAAACGCAGATACGAGCCTCACTTTGAGCTGGTCCATTATGCTGGTGTGGTGAGTGTTCTTTAGCTTCATTATTCAAGATGTACTCCAGCACTATTTACACCATAAAGGACATATCTTGGGTTATGATTTACTTAAAAACGTCACACATTTACTCCTCTACCCCTCTCCTTGCTGTTGTGGGTATGATTTATGCTGTGTTTTCTAGTGATAGCCTTTCCTCTTCCACACTGTATGACTCCCTAGGTTCCTAAGCCACTCATTAGTGATTTGGCTATTATTCTAGTAATTATTAATGCATCCCCTGTGGTCCTAAGCACTACAGGAGATATCATCATGAAGTTAGTGGTGGGCGTTACTAACAGCAAGAACACTGCAGCAATTTGGTTAGCCTGTTGCGGCACGGGTAAAGCTCAGGTTCACTTTAAACTTTAAAATGCAGATTATCCTAAACTAACAGCAGACTTGTTTGAACAGGTGCCCTATAACATCATGGGATGGCTGGACAAGAATAAGGATCCTTTAAATGAAACTGTGGTAGGAGTATTCCAGAAGGCATCCAACAAGCTAGTGGCGAGCCTGTATGAGAATTATATCAGCTCCTACTCAGGTACACAACTTCGAGGATTATCAAATAAAAAATACATATGCAAATCTTCTTTTTTTATCTGTGCCTTTTTGGACTCCCCCTGCATAGAACCCCCCCCCCCCCCCCAATCAACTGTTAAGGAAAAATATCTTCTCGGTTTCCACTTTCTGTGACTTTCAAATGTAGACTTAAGCCTGGTACACACTATTAGTTTTCTTTCGTTCAACCCAGGCTGAACAAAAAAAAAAAATGATGAGCTTGGGAGGAGCCGCTGAACTAACTATGCTATATTAGTACTGCGATCTCCCCCCGCTGAGCTATTGTGTTCTGACAGGGGGAAACCTGTCAGGCTGGAGAGCGCTGATCAGATGCTGATTGGTGGACCTTTTTCGGTCATGCCCCTTCAACAGAAGCCACCTGAACTATTTGACTGGCTGCCGTACGCATGGGCCAAATGACGGCTGGTTTCTATTAGACCGGCCGATGCCGCCCGATATTCGACCCATGTGTAATAGGCTTTAATCTAAACCAATATTTCTCAACCAGGGTGCCAACTGGGTTCTCCTGAGGTGCCATGAGCTCGAGACCTAGTTTACCCTGGATCAGCTTCATGAGTTGCCATGGTGCAGACGGGCTGACAGCAATAACAAACCAATGACACTCTAGAACCAGGATGCATTGTCATTCATTGCTCTAGTGACGGTGGCCAGCTTGTCTGCAAAATGGCAATGCATGACTCTAATCAAGGGCAGGCAGTATGCAGGGTCGCCCCGGGCATTCAGAAGATGGTGGAAATCTGCCATCTCCAAACCTATTCCACCTTCTACCCTCTGCCATCCTTCTGGAGCCAAAAGGTAGGGCTCTGATGGGGACTCATGGACAGGGGGCCTTTAATGTTTAGAGGCGACTCTGATGTGATGAGAGAACTCATGGACAGGGGGCCTTTAATGTATAGAGGCGACTCTGATGTGATGAGGGGACTCATGGACAGGGGGCCTTTAATGTATAGAGGTGACTCTGATGTGATGAGGGGACTCATGGACAGGGGGCCTTTAATGTATAGAGGTGACTCTGATGTGATGAGGGGACTCATGGACAGGGGGCCTTTAATGTATAGAGGTGACTCTGATGCGATGAGGCATGGACAGGCGGCCTTTAATGTATAGAGTTGACTCTGATGTGATGTGGGGCCTCTGACGTAAAGAGGGGGTGATGTGATTGAGGAATCCCTGATATAAAGGGGACCTTCTGTTGTGAAGTTAATATCACCAAAGGGTTTGTGTGCATTGTCCCATGCTCAGGTTTTCCATTGATAAGTAACATTTACATTTATTACATTTTAGACTGAGGTGCCTTGGGATTTTACATACTTTGCTGATCTAAACAACTGACAGATATTGAAAAATAGAAAATAGAGTGAGTACCTGGACTTCACTTGGTATCAAGCTCTTGCAGTCCCCTGTGCAGCAAAGCTTAGACTGGGAGAAGGGGCCAATCACTGGTGTCTCAGTGCAAGGATTATGCTGATAGGAGGAGAGAGCAGAAAAAGAGAGATGATGTCATCAGTCTGCTCCTTCTGCTTTCACTGTTTGGTCACAGGCTGGGGAAGAAACTTGAAAGTGTCGCTAAACTGCAGCAGAGAAAATTAGGTCTTCTCTTCTGCCAAACCCAGCTGTGCAGTGAGGCAGAGCTGTGTAAATCTTAGAACTAGATGGACAGAAATAAAATGGCTCTCTTAAATGTAATAAATCTGTATATTTATCTGTTTGCCTGGGGTTCAGGTTTAAGAGATTAATTGATGTAAAAGGACAGCAGTATTCTGGGATAACCCCATTCATGGGGTTGAATGACAACAGGCAAACTGCTATCATACTGGGAATGACAACAGTTTGCATGCTGTCATTCTAATTACATCGTTCATACAGTAAGAATCCACATTCACCTTGTTAGAAGCAAACATATGCTCATAAAAATTATTTAAACTTCACATTTTAAATTTTTGAAGATAACATTTTTTTTTTTACTGTAGGCGAACATAAGACAGGAGTAAAGGAAAAACGTAAGAAGGCGGCGTCATTCCAGACCGTGTCTCAGCTTCACAAGGTAAATAACAGTTTATCTAATATTGTGTGTTAATGTGACAACTTTGTTTTTTTTTTTGGACATGGTTGATTTGGTATTTGTGTCCCCCTTGGGCACCATATTCCTATACCTTTACTGTTGTACTGTTACAAAGATGACAAAAGTAAAACTATACTTCCTAATTTTCTGGGGGAGGGACAAATTGGGATTGATCAATTTACGAGTTTATGAGTTACCAGTTTGGTTCAGACTGGCAAGAAAGTGGTCACCTTGTATTTTCCTGAAACTGTGAAACATACATCACTGTAAAGTGTCTCCTTGAGTGTGAAGCCGTTAAGACTTGCAGTGATGTTTAGTTAAAGCCATTTCTTGAACATCACTTTAAGTCTGTACTGCTTCCCGCTCTGCACACCAGCTGGAAGACGGACGGGTCAAGCTGTAAGATGTGGTAAGAATCTTGTCCTCTGGATCCAGTGCACACAGTTTGGATACTACTGACTGGCAGGGCATGCCGGCTATATGTCATTACCTAACAGCTGCTACAAATTTTCGCCCAAGGTCATGGAGCCACGTGATATGTCTGTCAACTCAAACACACTTTGGGCAACACAGAGTTTCTGAAAGGAGACCCATAGTGTTCTTCATGGCAGCCTAAAAGGTTTTCTCTGTCTTGTCATCAGACTGGAACATTTTAGGGTGCTATGGGCAACACGGGCAGGAAAAAAAAAAATAAAAAAATGTATTTTTATCCAAAATACTACCTAGCTCCAGCCCTTTTTTCTTTTTGCATTATAGTGAGGAATGATTGGAACGAACCTTTATCAGATTTTTAAATCTCCTTTTGCCTTTTGTGTGCCAGTTTAGAAGATTTTTCCCTATTTCCAGTCCCAGCGACACTCTGGTAGTCCATGAAATGGTCGCCAAAAAAGAAGTGAGGGAATATCTCCCTGACTGGACCAAGACAGCAAACCTAACATATTACGCCTTTATTTACAGAGATTTTGCCAACTTTCTGTCCTACTAATGGGGCAAGAAGTGAGGAGAAATCTTGCCATGGAAAATAAAGATAACAATTGAAGGTCACGTTTTTAGCATTAAGCAGAGTGTAGAGGAGTTAGAAGTTTAGTCAGGTTTTAACAGATGGTATTAAGTGTATTAACATTATAAGGTATTATTAATAATATTATTAGGTATTATTATTATTATTATGTGAGAATGTTGAATCGTTTTCCATAGAAGCTGTGGTTTTAGTCACCCCAGCAGATTTCTTAAGAAAAGGACTGGATGTGATTCCAAATGTGCTTCCTAATTTGGACATTGTCACTTAGGGGGTGTACTCACTTTTGTTGCCAGCGGTTTAGACATTAATGGCTGTGTGTTGAGTTATTTTGAGGGGACAGCAAATTTACACTGTTATACAAGCTGTACACTCACTACTTTACATTGTAGCAAAGTGTCATTTCTTCAGTGTTGTCACATGAAAAGATATAATAAAATATTTACAAAAATGTGAGGGGTGTACTCACTTTTGTGAGATACTGTAACTAAATACAAAGTACATATCTGGGTGCCTTTTGGTTGTAACTGAATGCCATCATAAGCCACATAAGTAAGGCTGTGCTAGCAGAAAGACAACACAGAACAGGGCATAGGCAGACAAGATTTTAGGCTACGTTCACATGTGGGCGTAGCGGATCACGGGCAGAATCACTGCGATTCTGCCTGTGATCCGGAATCATTGCAAATCGCGGGACGCCTGTGCGATGCCCGTGATTTGCAATGGCACCCCAAACGCTGTGCGATGTTGCCGCGATTTCCGCCTGCTGAATTGCGGTAACATTGCACAAACAGAATCGTGGGGCGCATGACGCCCAAAAAAGGTACAAGAGCTTCTTTTGTGCGCCATGCCTCCCGCGATTCTATTTGCGTGATGTTACCGCAATTCAGCAGGTGGAAATCGCGGCAACATCGCACAGTATTTGGGGGTGCCATTGCAAATCACGGGCATCACACAGGCGTCCCGCGATTTGCAATGATTCCGGATCGTGGGCAGAATCGCGGTGATTCTGCCCGTGACCTGCTATGCCCACATGTGAACGTAGCCTTAGGGATGCAACAAAGTGCCAGTTTCTTTATAATTTTTATTGATTTCTGATATAAGTCTTTTAGAGAAATATACAGGAGAACCAATGGTATAGCTTTACTTCTGTTTTTACCTTTTTTTAGATTCATTAAGTTAAATGCCATCAAGTAACATCAACCTATTAATAATAATAATAATAGAAAAATTCCTAAACACCCAGTAAAATACTGAAATGTAAAGAACTTTTGGGATTAAACTGATATACCGAATGCAAAGAATAAATAAATAAATATAAATATATATATATTATTGTGTGACAACTTTGTTTACTTGTATGTGTTTTTGCTGTGCAGGAGAATCTTAATAAACTGATGACCAATCTGCGGTCCACTCAGCCTCATTTTGTCAGATGTATCATCCCTAATGAAAGCAAAACTCCAGGTAACCTCAGGCTTGTTTATATAAAAAAGAAAAAAAGAGGAGGATTTGCCACAAAACCTTGTATTTGAAAATATTAAAACAAATAAAATAATGCACTAACATGCATCAGGGGAGCCAGGCTGGCGTAATAGTTTGACCAGAAATCACACATTGAGATTGATTTGATAAAGGCAAATAGACTGTTCCCTTTGCAATAGAAATTTCCCTTAGTGAATGCGGTGATAACTCACTTTGCATAGAATACCCAATCACATGCAAAATAAAAAAATATATATTTTTTTGCTTGCCTTTGAGTGGGTAATTAAAGTCAGAGTTTCACCCCATTCACTAAGCTAAGCCAACTTCGTTGCATGGTAAAAAGCAATGGAGTAAAAAGCAAAATTTCCTCAAAGATAATTTTTTAAAATGTTTTATTAAATATAGCAATCAGCTTTGTTATTGTCTGTTAATAATTTTAAAACCTTGTTAATATGTTTAGTTTGTAAATATATATTTATCTAGGGACACTCATATTTTTTTATTACATACTGGTGCTCATCTTACTTCTTTGCAGTGCTACACAGAGCTTTACTGCTCCTATTCAGAATGTGTCTACAAGTCAGCCAGCTTACGGAAAACAATACACTGCCTGTGCAGACCAATATTTTATCTCAACAGCTGTTAGGCCTCTTTCACACAAACGATTAGATCAGATCCGCCTGTCAGTTTTTTAGGCGGATCTGATCAGATCCTCCATGCATCCCTATGGGGCAGCGAGCATCAGCGGAGACATGTCCGCTGACGCCCGCTGCCATCTGCATCCGATCCTGTCCGTGAAATCCGGACGAATGGAAACCCTATTTTCCATCCGTCCAGGGATCCGATTCCCCCATAGAGAGCAGCGGGGCTCTGACACCTCCCTCTCCGCACACAGAGCGGAGACGGAGCTGTCACCTGCCTGCTCAGCAGGGATTGGCAGATCGATCCCCCGCTGAGCAGCACGGAGTCCGCCGACGGAGGTGGACCATGTGAAAGGAGCCTAAAGCAGTTAGGCAGAGTCATTGTAGCAGATAATCTACCCTGCCTCTAGAGCTTATTTTATAAATATCTACATTTAACACCATAACAAAAATATAGAAGAATTTAAAACTGTGAAAGTCATATTAATACTTAAACTCTTAGTAAGGTCGGCCATAAACACAGCCAATTTCTCTCCTGCGACCACAGGCGGGGGGGGGGGGGGGTATTAAGCTGGCCCTGCCTGGGAGAAGATAGTGAATATTGCTAGTGGCTATAACATCCGCTTGCAATAATCGCATGTACAGTAAAATCCGGCAGGCTGGTTGTACCCAAGTTGATTGATTGCTTAACTTGGGTACATTCAGCCTGCCCATACATGGTTCAAATCTCGACTGGTTCCTGCTAAACCGGCCGAGATTTGAACTGTCTATGACCAGCTTAAGAAATGCAGACAATGTATGAAGAATGCTTACTCTCAGTGAGAACCATGTGAAAATTATCTGTAGATGTAGACATATATACAACTAATATTTACATTTAAAGTGGTTGTAACCCTAAAACCCTAAATAAAAAAAAAGCTTGTCTTCCTTTAAAGCATGATAAATACCACAGTGCTTCTGCAGTGTAATTTGTCCAATTCTACGTTCTAAAATATCTGGTTGATCCTGCCTGTTCCTATGTTCCCCTATGGCTGTTGATCATGATACCGTGGTCAATTTACGTGCCTCTGTCATCACGCTGTGTGTACATAGTCTCTCCCTCTCTGACTTCCTTCCTGCCTGTCATTTCTTATTCTGTGTGTGAAAGCCGATCTCCAAACCTGCCCCTCCCCTCCCCTCAAGCTGTTTTTCACCTGCGGCTGTAAAGTCAGATTTATAAATAACTGGCATTCCCTCTTTTGTAGCAAGATATAACGTCCTGTGTTTTTTTTTTTAATTATAATCCTAAATACCTTCTTGCACTGCGCTGCTGTATGGGCATGTGATCTCCCTCTGCTGGCTTGCACATGTCAGAGGGGAATCTCAACCCCTCCCACTGCTCTTCTTAGATCGAGGAAGGGAAGCAGAGGGAGGTCACGTGACCGCACAGCGGCACTGTGAAAGAAGGTAATTAGGATTATAATTTTTTTAAAAAACTGACACACAGTAATTTTGATACAACAGAGGGGACGCCAGTTATTTATAAATCTGACTTTACAACCATGTTAAATTATACATTTTCTTCTAAAAGTCAGGCTTTTCCCCACCCCTTATACATCCTAATGGTCTCTATCACTCCATTAACATGCAGCCTCAACGACCAACAAGAAGGTTTAGCAGGTTGCAGGAGCAGGATTAAGTTTTAAGTTTCTATTGCAGTTGTGAATTTTTTGGCATACGGTCTGCATTGGAGGGAACTTCTGCATTTTTCATAATATGCTTAGTTTGATACACTTAGGTTTGTGAAAGATTTTTCATTTACAGAAGAGTGGAGGGAGGGGGGGAAGAATGAAAACTATATATGTTTATGCTGAAATCAGGTGTACTGTACACTTAAAAGAAGAACCTCTTTCCCTGTGGCCGGTCCGATAATATGCTTAGGAGGAAGATGGCTACATGTCTTGGCTCCAAGCACTTTCCTAAGACAAGCGACGGCAAGAGGAATGCAGAGCAAGAAGGGCATGTCAGCCTCTCATCCCTCTTGCTGCCTCTTGTCTTTGGAAAGTGCTTGCTGCAAAAACAAGTGGCCTTTAAGAAGCAGCCTTCTCCTTCCTAGCTATGGTTTCAGACTGGGCGCAGAAAGAATTGGAGCACCCAGTCCGATCTCATAGCTAGGGTTAGGAAGCACCTAGCAACATGAGACAAAGTACTACATCTCCCAGTGGGGAAAAAAAAATATTTATTGATAGTTCTTTAATGAACATGATGATTTGCAGTATTATTTATAGTATTGTTCTATTCCCCAGGTGCCATGGATCCATTCATGGTCCTTCACCAGCTGAGGTGTAATGGTGTCCTTGAAGGTATTAGGATTTGCCGTAAGGGATATCCCAACAGGCTCCTGTATGCAGAATTTAAGCAGAGGTGAGTAAAAAAACAAAACGCTGATCCACGCACAGTTTAGTCCTGTCAATTATACTCCAAGCCCAGCCACAATGGATAGGAGGCTGTAGACACAGGAGTGCCTAGGCGCACTCACATGCTAGAAAGACTCTGTTATTTTTCGGGAGTAATTTAAGGACTACATTTTCAGCATACTGCCAGGGCACATTTATCATTTTTAAATGTTCCCTATAAAATAGCAAATCCTCACTCTTTGAGTTCAGACTCTTTGTCATGATACCAGTTAGTACAGCTGGTTTATAACAAACACAGCGATTATTACAATATTTTAATCCCAAACACAAAGCATTTTGTAATTACATGTATAACTTGCTTTGCCTTCTTTGTTCACAGGTATCGGGTTCTCAACCCCAATGCCATCCCAGATGACAAATTTGTAGACAGCAGAAAAGCCACAGAAAAACTACTGGGGTCTCTGGACATTGACCATTCCCAGTACAAGTTTGGACACACTAAGGTACTTTTCCTCTGCTTATAGGTACACTTTTAAAGAAAGAACACTGGCTTAAAGTGAACCTGTCACTACTATAAATTATTATAATAGCAGACACCATAAGATGGCTGCAGACATATGCTACTTAAGAAAGCTGAGCAAAGGCCTTCACTCCCAGCCCAGCCAGAAAAGTAATCTCTCTCTCTCATCCCCTCTGCATCCAAAATGTCATAAACACAGCCTATTTGACTTCTATATTGCCAGGGTCTTAAATTATAGAGCAAGGCTCTCCAAACTTACTAAACAAAGGGCCAGTTTGCGGTTGTTTAGGCTTTAGGGGGGCTGGACTGTGGCCAGTGGGAGTAAATATTGCCCCATCATTGGTTTTAGGGTGTTAATGGGAGGATAGTGTGTCTTATTATTGGTATGAGTGGAAGAAATAATGCCTCATAAATGGTGTCAGTGGGAGGAATAGTGCCCCATCATTGGTGTCAGTTGGAGGAATAGTGCCTCATCATTGGTGTCAGTGGGAGAAATAGTGCCCCATCATTGGTGTCAGTGGGAGCAATAGTGCCCCATTGTTGGTGCCAATGGGAGGAATAGTGCCCCACCAATGGTGTCAGTGAGAGAAATGGTATACTGTCATTGGTGTCACCTGGAGGAAAAGTGTCCCAAGGGCCTTATAAAGGCACGCAAAGGGCTGTATCTGGCCCCCGGGCCACAGTTTGGAGACCACTGTGCCACTGCGCCAGAGCCTTTTATAAAGCTCTTTCAATTGCCACCAGAAGTTCATATTTTGTTGGTATCCTCCTCCCTGGTATTTGTGAGGTTACCTACAAAACATGTGCTGGACTTAAGCTCAGGTGTGGTACTAGAACTAAAGGAATAAGACACAGAGTAATTTCATAATTAAAAGGTTCAGCTATGCTTTTCATATGTGCCATGATTTTCAATATCGGTCTCATAAAGGCTGTCTATTCATTTATATATATCACAATAAAGGTATGCGCCAGTAAATATTGACGATTAAGCTAAAAAAAAAAAGAACAGAGAGCGCAGCCTACCCACTAGCCTACCTGCTAAGTACTTCAGTCTGTCATAAATATTGCTGATTAGTTAATCTCAGCACCATGCATGGCTCAGTGTACAAAATTAAGAAAATTGCTTGTAGGAGAGGCAAGGATACGTTGGCCTAATGTACTAAAGTCTGGGGACCACCAGCAGGCCTCAAGCCTTGTTTGAGACTTATGCTCACTGTATTCTGGACCATGCTGTGCAACAAATTAATGACTTGGGACACCACTGCCTCTATCTGACTGCACTAGGTTCATAATCACTTGTCCTGAACATAGGCCACATTGGAGGGAATAATAAGAGATATATGTTGCTCTTTTCATTGTTTTACTAAACATCGGAATTCACTAAATAACAAAACTCTCTTCATGGGCACATGAAGGGCACATCGCACTTGTTAATGAGTTTCTGATAGTCCACCCTCCGCCCACAGCAACCTTATTCAGGATCTTCATTTGCCCTGGCTTGACCCACTAAGTTGGAAAGGAGCTTCCTTTGCATTCCTTTGAGGGGGAATGTCAGATTTTAGAATGCAACATTTTGTCCGACAGCAAGGTTCTGTACTTCCCACAAGAGTTTAATGTAGACATTACTAATTCTCTCTTCTCTTTTTCTAACTACTTACTCCTCCCAGTCCTCTCTTATATACTCCTTTACCTAGCCTAGGGGGACCCCCACTGGCCAACCTGGGTGCTACTGCTGACAGACAGAAGAAGAGCTCTTGCCTATATCTCTTCTACAATGAAAAGCCTGCCAGCATTTTTTTCCCTATGTAAAGTTCTACTTACCAAAGAAAAAAATGTCTGTTGCAGAGGCTCTCCTAAAAAGTGAAATGTATTAAACTCTATTTTTTTTTTTTTTTAAATGGATACATGTATTATCTATCAACGTTTTTAAGTAATTTCTGGTAATTACGTGTAAAATATATATGGCAACATTTTCCTGAAGGTCTTCTTCAAAGCTGGTCTGCTTGGTCAGCTGGAAGAGATGCGAGATGAACGTTTGGCCAAGATCATCACCATGTTGCAAGCCAGAAGTCGAGGTAGACTCATGAGGATTGAGTACCATAAGATCATTGCTAGAAGGTACATATGGCATTACACCTTCACTTTCAAACTACAGAATCTCCAGACTGAAGATGTACTACTGTAAAGCTAATGCTGCCCCAGTCTGCCAGGTCTGAACATTATACTTTGTATCTTTGCAGGGATGCATTGTTGGTAATCCAATGGAACATAAGAGCCTTCAATGCTGTCAAGAACTGGTCATGGATGAAACTGTTTTTCAAGATTAAACCATTACTGAAATCAGCCCAGACAGAGAAGGAAATGGCCAACATGAAGGAGGAATTCTTGAAGCTGAAAGAGGCTCTGGAGAGGTCTGAAGCTAAGAGGAAAGAGCTGGAAGAGAAACAGGTTACTCTGAACCAAGAGAAGAATGACCTGGGTCTGCAACTCCAGGCCGTAAGTCATTGTCACCATTTCTTTTACATTAAATCTTCAATAACAAAGAATAGACAATTATATCAAACTGCACAGTCAATGGTCGTCATGCAAAAAATCTTTAACAAGAATGTGGGATATGCCATCCCCCCCCCCCCCCCCCCCCGTGCGCATACATGCACACGCACACACTTTCTTCTAAGGCTGCTTGAAAGTTTGCACCTGATTATGCATTTTAGGTGCAACACAGCTCTGGCTTTGTATTACCAGAGCTCCAGCAGCACCTGGCCTATGTTCCTATGACACAACTGACCATTGGACTTGTGGTGGGAATTGTCAGCTCAGCGATGGGGTTTCCCACTTGTCTTGTTGAAAGAAAAGCTTTAATAAATTACTTGTACGTTACACAATAGATGTGGCATGTCTTATTTCCTTGAAGACATTTTTTTTCACTGTACCAAAAGGTCAGCCCACCCAAATATTATCATCTGTGTCTTGGTTACTCCAACACTGAGATCTTCCTTTCAATATTAACTAAAATCTTCTTATCCACTTGGCAGTTGTGTGTTTCCCCTCCACTTTTGCATCTACCAGGGAGAGTGGTAGCCCCTCAAATAGGCACATAACATTAAGACTACACCTATAGTGTTCTGGAGGGATATACCAAGTTGTCAGATATTTCAATTCTCCAGCATCTAACAAAAGTGGCCTGACTTTTTACATTCCTTTTGTTTGGCTGCAGGAGCAAGACAATCTTGCAGATGCAGAAGAGCGATGTGATCTTCTGATCAAGACTAAGATCCAGCTGGAGGCTAAAGTGAAAGAACTGAGTGAGAGAGTGGAAGACGAAGAAGAGATGAACTCAGACTTGACTTCCAAGAAACGAAAACTGGAAGATGAATGTGCCGAACTAAAGAAGGACATTGATGACTTGGAAATTACACTTGCCAAAGTAGAGAAGGAGAAACACGCCACAGAAAACAAGGCAAGTAAAGAATTACCATTATACAGTATATTTTCAACATTTTGGTGGGGAAGATATAAAGCTTCTGTCAGGTTTTTAATTCTACCCATGACCCCTATATATGAAACGGTAATAGGAAACAGCTGCACTAAAAACATTATCAGAAATTCCTACCCTTCCCCACTCTACTAATATAGTGATAATAGTGATTTTCTGTAACTTCCAATCCAGACAAGAAGTGAGAGGGAATATCTTGAGAAAGGACATGGATGCCAGTAAATACCCGACAAAAGCTTTAACCCTTCTATGTTCTATTGTAGGCTAAATAAAACTTTTTGGATTAAGTAAGGCTTTTATACCGTACCCTTGAGCTAACACCAACAATGTGTACTACTTCATAGCAAAAAATCTCTGTGCCCAGGACCTTGAGACCTTCATTATTTTTGTTTTTGTTGTCTCACCTCAGGTGAAGAACCTAGTTGAAGAGATGGCGGCACTGGATGAGATCATTGCCAGGCTGACAAAAGAAAAGAAAGCTCTGCAGGAAGCTCACCAACAAGCTCTGGATGACTTGCAGGGGGAAGAAGACAAAGTCAACACTCTCACCAAAGCCAAAGCTAAGCTAGAGCAGCAAGTTGATGATGTAAGTTATGTTTTCACCAGATTTCAATATTCCTAGCATAATATTAGTTAGGAATCTAGAGCTGTAGTTTTTAACTTTATGAAGACAAGAACCTGGTAAATTCGTACCTCTGAATGGGGCTTGGTGTCACTATAGGAGGATGAAGGTTCTTTGTGGCAGTCTTGGTGGCCCTGTAAGGAGTGAGGCTTGTGGAGGGAAGTGTGAGAAACTGTGTAGAATGAGGTATCTGTAAGGGGCTGGGGGTCTCACCAGCAAGCTGGGGGTTTTGCAAAGGCAATGGGGGAGACTGGAGGGCACTTCAGGGGCTGGAGCACTGTGGGAGGCAGTTGGTGACATTATGGGGGGCAGTGTGGGTGATTGATGGGCACTGTGGGGACTTAGGGCTCTTAGGGGGCACCATGAGAAGTTGAAGGGCACTGCCGGCCACTATGGGAGGTTGGGTGGCACTATAGGAGCTGAGAAGCACTGTTGGAGGTTAGGAGATCGGCAGCTAGCTGGGCCACAGCCCAGTATTTGAGAACCACTGATCTAGAAGTGTTAATATGTAAAAACAATATTACTAACCTTTCATACTGTGTTGTTAATGCTTGTAGCTGGAAGGATCCCTAGAACAAGAGAAGAAACTCCGTATGGATCTAGAGCGTGCAAAGCGAAAGCTGGAGGGAGATCTGAAGCTCACCCAGGAGTCAGTGATGGACCTGGAAAATGATAAGCAGCAGCTGGAAGAGAAACTGAAGAAGTGAGTAGCAGATTGTAGGGATAGGGAAAGACATAAAATAATCCCGATAAAAAAATGTATATTCCTAAGTAGATCTTTGTATCTTAAAGTTCACTTTGTATACTAAAGGTAGGATATTCTGTGAGTTTATATTGACCAGGCCACTATGAATGAGGAGATGATTTAAGGCACTATTGCTAGGTGGCAAAGAGCTGAATTTTGCATATGCTGAAGTACTTCTATCAGGATTTACTGAAGAATATCTTAAAATAAATAAACCTATAAACCTATAAGCACTGGGAAATTTCTCAAGCCCCATACGAAGTGAATTAAAGGTGGCTTGTCTTGTCTTCCTTTTCCCTTTTTGTGGTCTCTGCAATTTCCCCACTACGATTGAGCACGGTGATAATGGTTCTCCCTGGAGAGAATTTGTTTATGCCTGGTCTATAAATGTAGATGGATTATTTTTCTGTCAAGTTCCAGTCCCGAAGGAGCGAAAATCCATGAAATTCGTCAACTGGTGTTGAAATTTGGATATGCGTTGTCATAATATACTTTTTGTGAATGTATTTTAGTTTTTAAATATTTATATGTGGGATATCCCCAGAAAGATACCTTAAAAATATGTGTGAAATATTTCCCATTATATTTAATTAAGATGTTATCTATTTATTCTATTGTGATGGTATTGGTCTACATAGAACTAACTGGTTTTTCCTTTTTTTCTGCCACAGGAAGGATTTTGAAATAAGTCAGCTAAATTCCAGAATTGAAGATGAACAAATGATGAGTGCCCAGTTACAGAAGAAAATCAAAGAGCTACAGGTGATAGAGAGGAGATCCATTTTTAAACTTGTTTATTTGCTTTGATGAGTTTATGTAGTGCCCCCTATTCTGCAGAACTACAGAGTAGAGTACATATTCACATCAACCCTGGCCCTCAAAAGACCTCACAGTCTAATATCCCTTAGACAGCCATACAAACTCACACACTTAAAATGGAACTTAAGGCAAAATTTTGTTTTTTCTTTTTATAATGAAGAGGGATTAGAACATCTGTCAGATTTTCTTGTTCAATATTTTTTATTGAAAGTAAGTAGAAGGTAAAACAATACAGAAGTGTCAAAATAGAAGAATGATACAAGCATGTAGATCATCTGTACATAATCATAGAAAAGATGACAGGTTAAACGTTCAGTACAATGGTACGTAGATACTGGATGACATTTATAGAGAACTGTAGTGTTTGATTTGTGAAGGTTACAATGGTATACAAATACAACACAATGTTTTTTCCCAGCTGAGGACTACAATAACAGTTAGAATCTTGTTTAATCAGATAAGAAACAAAAAAAATTATCTTCAGATTTTCTCGACCATATAGTCAAAAACTATTTATTTGTCCCCATTTGAAAATCAAAAATACATTTTTTGCAATGAAAATTGACTGGTGTTTGGCTAGCTTTACTCTGGTCTTGAGCAGATTATGATTGACCTATCAAAGTTTGTTTCTTTTGTGAGCGGATAGTTTCAGTAGAAGCAATTTGCCCCGTTCACATTGACTGCGGCTTTGAAATTGTGTGACTTTATCTGAAATTGCACAATTTCAAAGCCGCATGTCAGTGCAACTTCCGGTGTGACTTGGAAGACATCTGTGCTGTTTCATGCACAGATGTCAATACAAGTCTCACCCAAAATCGTCAAAAGTTGTGCAGGAACTACTTTTCCAAATCAATGCAACACAGCATAGTCAGTGTTGCACCAATTTGAACAGTGCGATTGCGACTTGTCGTGCAATTTGACCTGTCAAACTGCATGACAAGTCATCCAAATGTGAACGAGGGCTTACTCCAGTTCCAAAGCAGAAAACCAACCACTAAGACACCATGCTGAAATTAGACC
The DNA here is from genome assembly GCF_965119305.1 of Pelophylax lessonae. NCBI lineage: Eukaryota > Metazoa > Chordata > Amphibia > Anura > Ranidae > Pelophylax > Pelophylax lessonae. The sequence goes on along the minus strand of NC_138778.1, from coordinate 53,248,147 downwards.
TCTTTCACACGGGTGGCCAGGAGGGGGTGGAAAAACTAGTGTTTGAGCCAAGACTTTACAGTCCACTACTTGTTAAAAAAAGATTTTACAGTCCGCCTAAAGGCTATAGCACAGCCAGCGGGGGCTATTCACATGCTGTTGCCGCAATGCTTTGCGTACTTGCAAATTCAGCGGGACATGTCATGTTGACAGGTGGCACCGCCTGTCAAACGTAGTCATTCAAGTCAATGGGCCAAGTCATGACTGCAACTCTTGAACGCCTGACAGTGGCTGTTTAGCTGTACTCTGAAAAAAGTTATATGAGGATTGCTTTTCAGAGAATGGGCTAGTGTTAACGTATTCATGTACATTTGAAGCATGCAGTGGGATGTGCCTTATAGAGATATAAAAATAGATCAAATAGATTAAATGTTATGTTTTTAATAACTTAGGATTCCAGCTGCCACTTTTCTAGCACAGGCTAACTATTAGAAGAAGCATCTGGTCCTTGGAAGCAGCAAATATTTATTGAAAATCTATGAATACAGAAAGCAATTATCAGCTTGCAGAATTGTCTTTTGCATAGTGGGCATAGCAATGGTCCAGAGCCAACTTATCAGCTCAAATATCAAACAGGCAAGATGGAAAGTACAGTCATGTGTTAACACTATACATCATGTGACTATTTTAATTGTCCTTGTAATTGCCCAAGTGCTGAAATCTGTCACATGCTGCATGCTGAGTTTAGATAACACACCCACTATATAAAGGGCAAGCCCTTGGAAGTGTGTAAGGGCTGTTTGGATTGGTTGCTTTGGGCATGGGTGGGGCATGGTACATCAATCAGCATGTTGTTGCATTAAGTCCATTGTCCACATGTCTGTGTTGCCTCCATCAACCTGACCACATGGGACATCCAGATTAGAAAAAAATTCCAGACGCTAGAGCACAGCTACAAAGCATATGCCAAGGATCCATATCCTGACCCCATGCAGACTAAGGGGCCTAAGCATGATGATTGTGCCCTTTATCTTTCAACTGTCTGCTCACATTACATTTTAAACAAAGCAAGGAAACATTTTTTTTTTTTTTTTACAATGCTTTTGAGAGGGACAGAGTTGTCCTCCTTGTATACAAAACTAAGAAACTCAATTTTGGCTGGAGCTTTACTTTAAGGATGACCTGTGCTGATAGAAATATGGAGTCTGCCATGCAAGATCTCTAATTCTGAAAATACTAGCTACCTGGCTGTTATTCTGAATGAATGGCTTCAATTCTTCCTAATGGTGTGAATACACAATTAGAATATTGCCCGATCAATCGACCACCGGCTTTTGAAAAAGTATTTGTCGGTCGTAAACGTTGCCAACATACACGGTCCGAATATCGCCCGACCGTTGCCCGCCGACCATCGAAACAGTGTTCGTTGGTCGAAAACGTTGCCAACATTAACGATCCAAAAAAAAAGTTACAGACCAATCGATTAGATACGTAGTCCTCACGTTTCACGTTTAAGCGGAAGTGATGTAATGTGCGTGTGACCTTAAAGCCACACCCTTCCTCCTAGCACCAACGACCGCCTAGCACGAACGAGCTTGGGACCGACATTAAACCGGGTAGTGTTTTTGTTCACGAACGGGCGATCGATATTGAATATGAAATTTGCATCACTGCACTTGGTGTTTTAGCCATCCATAAACACCAAAAAAAGAGCACAAGAAAGCAAAGAATTCGGACCAAAAAATGGGTGCAGAACCGTGATCAAACTTCTTGAACTTGCACAATGCTTCCGGGTCGACAAACATTTCCAGGAAAATATTTTTGAGCATGCGTGATGAGGTTTATACAGATTTAAACTAAACGACCTCAACATCAACGTATAGAATATCTTTCTTTCGCAAACGAGACGACAGAATTTTTTGTGTTTTTCAAACGGTATTTTGCGTTCACAATATCGATATCGCTCATTGATAGCTGGGCTCGCTGAACAGAAATTTTCAGCCGATTTTCTTATCGTGTATTCCAAGCATAAGTCCTTGAATAGATCAAGAATGCAGATAAGGAAATTTCACTTTACTTAGATTTCATTGGCTGCAGGCTTCTTCCAGGTCAGTAACTCAAATAGTACTGAAGTCTAAGAATTTGCAATGACTGCCAGATAATTAGTGGTTTCAGAAGAAGGTCAGTAGAAACAACCCTCATATATTTCTTGGCATAGTTGACAATAATACAGTATCCACTATCCTGTTTAATGAGTGACTGCATTTTTGCCAGAAGTCTTCTAATAAGCTTCGGTTAGTAATGACTGCTTCTTCTGACACACAGGCCCGCATAGAGGAGCTGGAAGAGGAGCTGGAAGCAGAGAGGGCCACCAGAGCCAAGGTGGAGAAGCAGCGAGCCGAGGTGGCTAAAGAGCTGGAAGAACTGAGTGAGAGGCTTGAGGAAGCTGGCGGGGCCACCTCGGTGCAGATTGAGATGAACAAGAAGCGAGAAGCTGAATTCCTGAAGATGCGCAGAGACCTTGAGGAAGCCACACTGCACCATGAAGCCACTGCGGCTGGGCTGCGGAAGAAACACGCGGACACTGTGGCCGAGTTGGGTGAGCAGATCGACAGCCTACAGCGGGTGAAACAGAAACTGGAGAAGGAAAAGAGTGAAATGAGAATGGAGCTGGATGACCTGTCTTCAAATATTGAGCAACTCATCAAAAATAAGGCGAGTGATTCTCTTCTGTAATACCTGACTATTCCTCTGTGTGGGACCTAAAGGCTCAGACATGTTGGCCTGTGTTTATGAATGTGAACACTGTATCTTGTCTCACAGGGCAATGCTGAGAAGTTGTGTCGGACTTTTGAGGATCAGCTGAGTGAGGCCAAAAGTAAGGTGGATGAACTGCAGCGCCAGTTAGCTGATATGTCCCTGCACAGAGCCAGGCTGCAAACTGAGAATGGTATGTTCGGTTATTAGATCGTCTACCTTCACGTGCTATGCCAAAGTTCTTGTTTTTTGTAAAGCTGTCCATAGACATTATACTGAGGTTGAATAGCAGAGCTGGATCAGCCTAAAAAAAAAACTGGGTAGTAGCCTAAGACCTGGAGGATGTCTATGGAAATTAAATTCAACTTTCATGCTCCTGAAGAAACCAGGGTATTAATGCAATTGAGCAAAGCTGTGCCATTTTCTGTTACTTCACATGGAAGGACATATAGTACTTGCAGGCAGTTGGTGTCTGACTGGGCTAAGCCAGTACAGACAATGTAAATTGGGTGGCTTTTCTCTGCCTTTTGTATCCAAAGCTGCTAACTTGCCTAGATACGCATTCTGCCTTAAACCATCTCTGAGTAGAAGACTCCAGTCAAGCTTAAGGAGTAAATGTCATGGGGTTTGGCCCTATCATAACTAGCAGGGACGAAGGACTCGCTACCACCAAACAATATCCTTGGCCATCCAGGAGGAACACAAACATGTATACTTGTTGCAGAGTTTCTCTCTCTGGAGCCTGTAGACACAAAACCTTTGGTACCCAAGGCAGCTCCCCCCTCCTTATCCCTGCTAGGATTACCCAGTTAAGCCCCGTACACACGCACCGATTGTTGGCCGTAAATTTTCGGCCAACGTCCGATCGGCCGATTGTCGGCTTGTTAGTATGATGCTTCCGACAACCGACTGCGACTTTTCGGCCGAACAAAATCTGGTGTGCATGCTATAAAATTTTTGTTGGCCGTCAACAGAACGGCCGATTGTTCGTCAGTCATTACAGATTTCGGCAAACAAAAATCAGATGAGCAAGACTGGGCATGCTCAGAGAAGAAAAAACACACGGAAAGTAAACCATCACGTGACATCACTTCTGAAGTTGGTTGTTGTTGGCCGAAAAAATTTGTGTGTAGTCTAGAGCATATTTCAACCAACACAACAACACTGGACAAAAGTCGGCCGATCGGTCGGCCAACAATCGGTGCGTGTGTACGAGGCTTTACATGCAACATTTTTGTGTTTTACTGGTCCTAACCTGGCTTACAAAATTGTGACAATTTGTAAATATACCCCCATGAAATAACTGGGATCCTACTGATGTGAACAAACGTGTTCAGTCCAGCAATGTGCAGCAACCTCTTTGCCTCTACCACCTATAGCTCCACTGTGCCTAATTGTATATCAAGCCCTGCGTGCAGGTATTTGTGCATTGCAGAAATCCTTGGTGTTAAACAGATTACTGCCTTGATACAATATAATAAACTGATAAGGTTTTCAGTAGAAAGACGTTTTCCAACCCTATCCTTTAAGGTCTATGCTGCTTTTGGAGACCATAAAAGCCCCACTTTAAGGACACAAGTTAAACATGGGACTTACTAATAAACTGCCTGAAATAAGTGCTGTTTGCACTGCCTACAACAACCAAATTCAAGCCATGCATGGAAAAAGTGTGAGAAAGAAGGAATATATAGTAATCGGTTGTTACAGGGCAATACAGACAGTTATTAATGGCACTGTAATAGATGAGGTCTTTTGTGGTTGAGAAGGTAGAAGGTAAATGCATAGAATTGTATCATTTGCACATGATACTGCCAATTGCCCTTTGATAAAACCAGGGTGCTGTACTGGGCAGGAGGATATGGCAACCTCACCTGAACACCTTCTTCATAGGAAGAATTGCTATTTATTCCATCCTTCAAGAGATATTACCAACTAAGGGTAAAAGAAAGCGTCCTGGAGGGTCTGGAACTCAGAATTATTTACTATAACTTTCAACTGGATCATATGGAGCAATGTTCACATTCTTATTCTTGTTGCTGTTATGCACTGATTTAATTTTTCTATGCCAGTCCACGGAAATGTAGACATGTAGGTGTGTAAATGCATGGTAATTGCAGCTTAAAAGTTAGCCATTTTTACCTGCTGTGTTTGATTTGTTTCAGAGTCCCATGTAAACCCACCCTAAAGCTAGCTACACACGAGCAGAATTTAGTTCGACATTATTTTATTATAGGAAGGTCCGTTTGATTTTTTTTTTTATTTATTAGTGGGGTCAAATCAATATTCGACCATCGTGATGAGAAAATTTGAAGGAGCAGGATGACATTTTTTTCCCAAACGAACAATTTTCTAACAGTAAATGGGATTTTTTTTATTCAGTATGTTCCAAAATCAAATGTTAAAGCCAATTCAATGTTGAAGTAGTTTCGAATGATATTTGACAAGCCATTAAGTGTATGGCCAACTTAACTTTGCATAACAGAAGCTTAGAATAGCTAGGAACAATATTGTTTTTTGGTGGTAATCCAAATAATAAATCCTGTAGATACAAAATATCTATGACCTACAAAAGAGTTGTAGATGTTTTTATTTACATTTAATTATTATTTAGCACTTAATAAATTATGTTTTTTCATTGGTTTGGTTAGGAGAGCTATCTCGATTGATGGAGGAGAAGGAATCTCTTGTCAACCAACTGAGCAGAGGCAAAGCCTCCTTCACTCAGAGCATTGAAGAACTGAAGCGGCAACTAGAAGAGGAGACAAAGGTGAGTCTGTGATCTTAAATGGTCACTTGTGTCTACGAGATGGTATTCTTTGACTTAAAGCCATAATAAACCCAAAACCAAACATGTAATATATTGCAGCTTACCAATCATTGTGCTGGCTGCATTAATTTTATTTTTTTTAGGCTTCTTTTAGGCTTTTTTCCCCTCTGTGATTTGGCCAGTAAGACCCCTTCTGTAATAAAATGCCTCCACTCTGAATGAATGAGCACAGGGGGAAGATTTAAATACACTAACAAATTGAAGCCAAACTCCAGCTCATATTTTATAATCAGAGCAACATTTTTTGTTTTCTTTTGGGATAAAGGTTTTTCATGAATAAATAACAGCTGGTCATTGTAAGGACCCCTGCCAGTTGCAAACGGTTTGCCCCATCCCTGTAAAATCATACATCTGGAAGAGAGATTTTTATATTGAAATAAAAAGACTTACTGGCTGTATCGCCAGGTGAAAATAGAGGAAAGAAAGCCTAAAAAAGAAAAATAAAGCAGCCAACACATCTAAGAATTGGTAATCTTCAATATAACAAATGTTTGCTTTTGGGTTTAAGACCACTTTAAGGTGTCAGCGACAAAGTCATTCTTCATGCAACTAACATTCAGAGGGGTTGAATTACTAAAACTCGAGAGTGCAAAATCTGGTGCAGCTGTGCATTGAAACCAACCAGCTTCCAGGTTTGTTTTTCTCAAAGCAAAAAAGTTATTAGCTGATTGTCTACCATGCACAGCTGCACCAGAATTTGCACTCTATAGTTTTAGTAAATTTATTAATTTAAGATTCTAAACCATAAGGAGATATAATACTGAGATGAAAAGCCAGGTAAAAGCAATCTTTTATTTTTTTTTCCCAATATACTTCCCATTCACTCTTGGTGATACTCCTCCATTAATTGCCAGTTAAAACCATAAATGTAAGCTGTTTATTCAGGCTATCAAGAAACTTTAAATGACAATGAGCAAAGGGTTATAACAATTTTTATCTTCTCTTCCAGTCTAAAAATGCTTTAGCACATGCATTACAAGCTTCCCGCCATGACTGTGACCTCATGCGAGAACAATATGAAGAAGAACAGGAAGCCAAAGCTGAACTACAGAGGTCTCTATCAAAAGCAAATGCAGAGGTAGCGCAGTGGAGGAACAAGTATGAAACTGATGCCATTCAGAGGACAGAAGAACTGGAAGATGCCAAGTAAGCCAAGTTCAGATACTGATCATATTGGTGACTGCTGCCTTTTTGTCATCCTGGTAACATTTTGTAATGCCTCTTTTCCAGGAAGAAGTTGGCAGCACGGCTACAGGATGCTGAGGAGGCAGTGGAGTCTGCTAATGCCAAGTGTTCCTCACTGGAGAAGACCAAGCATCGACTTCAGACTGAGATTGAAGACCTGGTCATTGATCTGGAACGTGCCAACTCTGCTGCCGCAGCCCTGGACAAGAAACAGAGGAATTTTGACCGGATCCTTTCGGAGTGGAAGCAGAAATATGAGGAGACACAGGCCGAGCTTGAGGCTTCACAAAAGGAGTCCCGTAGTCTGAGTACTGAGCTCTTCAAACTGAAGAACGCATACGAGGAGTCTCTGGATAATCTGGAAACCATGAAGCGCGAGAACAAAAATCTACAAGGTAACTGGCATTAAAAATGTAACTGCAGCCCAATTGTCCACTCCACGCATTAGTCACACTATTGCAAAGATAATGCATGTTTCCTTTTTTAATTAGGCTTTACATAATTATATTCAAAACGAATAAAGTTTATGCATTTTGCATTTGATCATATCCAACAGGAAATAAGATATTAATGTACAATAGGAATTATTAAATGACCACAGTTGTTCAGGTGTCTTTTAAAGTAGAATTTTCGGTTCTATCAATCCAGATCCTGGCAGGTTCCCTACAATGAATGTTGGTAGCCAATGTTGCATTGGATTTCTCTTGTGGACCCTAAATGGTTCTTTTCATGTGTTACACATCAAAATGCAGAAAAACAAGTTACTTCCAATTTTTAGAAATCATTGTAAAAAAAATATAAAATATAAATGTACACACGCACGCATAAACGCATACACACACTATATTCAAACAGTATCTATTACTTGGCACCCATGGTTGGTTAGCCCAGTCTGAAGCTGTAGCTCCTTAAAGGCCAAGACAGGCTTTCTAACCCATGTGAGCTATGTTTCATTTCTCCCCACTCCAGAGGAAATTGCTGATCTCACTGATCAAATCAGTGCCAGTGGTAAAATGATCCATGAACTGGAAAAAGTAAAGAAGGCCCTTGAAAGTGAGAAGAGTGACATCCAGGCAGCTCTAGAGGAGGCAGAGGTAAGAGATAGTAGATGCAAGCTGGGGGAAAGTGGCTTAATATAAATTGATGTGTGTTCTAGTTGCTTACATTTCCATTTCTAATATTGGTGCTCGTTTTCTGCTCCTTTGAAATTTAGGGGGCTCTTGAACACGAAGAGAGTAAGACCCTAAGAATACAGCTAGAGCTCTCACAAATTAAGGCAGATGTGGACAGGAAGTTAGCAGAAAAAGATGAAGAAATTGAAAACCTTAGGTAAGACTGGTTTGTGTTATGGTGGAAATGTAAGGGACATTGTACTATGTAGACGCAGGGCTCTTTTCAACCGGAACGCAGGAGAATGCAGCTCCGGCACCTCCAGCACTTAATGTATGTAATGGCAAGGAGTGATGGGGTGTGATGGGGGGTCTATTATCGCTGATGGGGATCTATTTTTGCATGGTGGTTCTTTTGTTGCTGGGTGAGGGGGTTTTAAGTTGCTGGGGGGGTCATGTTGCTGGGAGGGATCTACTTTTGAAGGAGAGGTCTATTGGTGCTGGCTTCTGCAGGGTCTAGTGATGCTGGCTGCTGTGAGATCTGTTGTTGCTGCGGTGAGGGAGTCCATTGTTGCTGGTGGGGGGGGGGGGGGGTTATTGTTATTGGGGAAGAGACTTCTTGCTTGTTATCATTAACAAATTCCATACAAATTACTTAGTAGTAGTTGGTTCTGTATTCTCTAAAAGCAGAGGTACTGGAAGTGAGAAGGGGGTGGAACCAAGGGACGGTGCCCAGAGGTGGGTAGCAGGCCGGGACGAAGGGTGACTCAGAAGGGAGGAGTTCCTGCACCTATTCTCTGAGAAAAAATGCCCTGTGTAGACCTATTCTTGTGATGCAAACAGTGAGAAGTAAAGCATTAATTTACTTTATTTATTAATTTAATTTACTGCCAATAAAAACCCATGTATATCATAGGGGTGGAGGTATCAGTGTGTTGATGCTCTTTTCAATATTGTTCCTTTAAACAAGAACAATTTTGTATAAAAAAAATTATTTAAGAAAATAAAAAGTGTTAAAGAATATAATTTAAACTATTTCTAGAAGTTGAGAGACACTGAAACATTTATTTGATGGCATTATCTTATTTTCCTGCTAAATTAATTATTTCCCAAAGACGTAACCACCAGCGCGCTATGGAGTCCATGCAGGCAAGTCTGGACGCAGAGGCAAAAGCCAGGAATGAGGCCATCCGACTCAAAAAGAAGATGGAAGGCGATCTGAACGAGATGGAAATCCAGCTTAATCATGCCAATAGGCAGGCTGCAGAGTCTCAGAAATTGGTCCGTCACCTGCAATCCCAGATCAAGGTTTGTTCTTTTTGATGTTATCCACAATGGAGGAAGGAACCATTGTGGACAGGAGAACTCATGTGTTGATATATTAATTCCAGGACTTGCAGATCGAACTCGATGACACTCTCCGACACAATGATGATCTAAAAGAACAAGCTGCAGCCCTTGAGAGACGTAATAACTTGTTACTGGCTGAGGTGGAGGAACTGCGGGCAGCACTGGAGCAAGCCGAGAGAGGAAGGAAACTGGCAGAGCAAGAACTACTAGAAGCCACTGAGAGGGTCAACCTACTACACTCTCAGGTCTGTAAAAAATATCACTTAATCTATGTATACTTATGTTTAAAGTCACATTTGACCTTGAACTTACTGTATGTAAAGTCTCGGTCGTTAAGCGAAACAACGATTACTGAACAATATACTGTACCAATAGGGTCATTCAAGTTTAGAGAAATCTGTTTATGATGGTAATGTGTCTCAACTGTGCATGACAGTAGCATGGTGGGAATTTGTTATATGAGTAATATTGTAGAAAAATATATGCTATCCTAAAACAGTCATCCTTTGTATCCTGGCTAAAAGTGGCAGACTGACATACTGTAGTGCAACTGTGCATCATCTTCCCTGTGTATTACAGACAATAACTATCTTACGATCTTAGATGTTAGTTAGGCTTATGTCAGAACTACCTAAGAAAAATTAAACAAGTTAGAAGGACCAGAACACTATCCAGTGAATCTACAGCCAATAGCTTGGTAGAATAGGGAAAATTTTGGTAAAATAGGGAAGAGTAAAACCCTTGCTAAGCTAATTTTTGCTGTACCATTGGGGAAATTTTCTTTTTGAATATTTTTTATTGAAGAGGTTTAGACAAAACAATAAAGTACACATTTTTACAGGTAAATGTCAAGCAACAGTGTCACATAAGGAGATAACAAAACCACCTCATCCTAATCATACAACATCTATATGATATTGAAGTGGTAGTCCTCAACCAAACGCGCCCTGAGGGGTAGGATGATGGCATAGAAAGCTCAGGAAGCGATGGTTGGGGTCATCCATCTGCTGTGGGTAATTCAGGGGTCATAGTCTCACAGAGAATTTTGCAGATCTACTATGCATGTATTGTTCCTAAAAGGGTATGAAATCAGGTTCTATAAAATTGAACAGAATTCCCATTACCAAAGAAGAGAACACCATGCTTCTATACTAAGTCCAGGTTAGAAAAAACTCTAAAGCCTGTATTATTATTATACAGGATTTATATAGCGCCAACAGTTTGCGCAGCGCTTAAAAAAAATGCCTGTACCAAAGCATTCATGGGAATTAGTATAACATTGGGGAAATTTTACTTTTTCATCCTGTCCCAGAAATCTACCAGGAAATATGAGGAAATTTCCCTTCTATACAATTGTCCCTGGAATGGGTGTTCCCATTGAAAGATTTCCCCTCGCCTCTTGTTTTGGGAACAATGCTAAAATTTGGGATTTTCCCTCACTTTTCGTCTCTCTACAAATAGAGGGGTGATTCTCTCCAATAGGGACACAGACATAAACTTGACAGGTCTAAACCTTTTACACTCTATAGGTAATGCCTAAAGATACCCTTCAAACCCTGAACAAACAAAATTTGATTTCCATTGTGGAAAGAATGCCACAAGTGTGTTTAGCTATTACATTTGCAAAAGGTGGCTACTTTGATGAGTCAAAAATTTAGAATACATTTAGTTAAAAATTACATGGTTTAAACAATGGAAATATGGGGGTGTTCCAAAGCATTTGACAAGTAGGGGTGTGTGTGTTTTTTTTTTTTTTTCAATATTGTGGGCAGGGTAAAAGGTGTAACTGAGATGTAGAGGAAACAACTAGCTGTTCTTATATATGTGATGTGATACCATTTAGCTTACTAATAAATGTTGACCGTTTCCTTCTTTAGAATACTGGACTTATTAACCAGAAGAAGAAACTGGACGCTGACATCTCTCAGTTAAGCACTGAAGTGGAGGAAGCAGTCCAGGAATGTCGGAATGCAGAAGAAAAGGCCAAGAAAGCCATTACTGATGTAAGAAACCGATTCAACTCCCCTTCCATAGATTAATCGCGGAAAAAGCTAGAAAATGAACCTGTAATATGTCATATGGGACAAGGGAAGGAACGGTGAATATGGTTACTAGAACCTTTTGTTTGCAACCTTGTTCCATCTACAGAAAAATAGATAGCGCCAGTTTAGTCCAAGTAATGAAATATTAAACTGCATCTGATTTGGACAGCCAGCTGAGAAATCACTCAAAGGGCCTTGATTTTCAGTGATGTAACAAAACGTAAGGGATAAGGTCACCTTTTATAACATGTAACACATCACTGCTGCAGCTGCCCCCGCATGCAGGGCTCCGCCCAATCGGGCCACGTCTTTTATTCAGAGTTCTGTGAATGGGAGAACTACAACTACCAACAGCCTTTGTGGCGGTCAGTTTGTAGGTCTCAATTAACTACCAGGGCTGTGTTGAGTGCTCTAGGTAGTTTATTAATGCTGTCATTGTGTAACTGCCTGCCCATACACGGTACAAGCAGACAGCTTACACTGACAGTTTGCAGGAGTCCTGCATAGCACCTGTGATCTGATGATTACTGGTGCAATTCTTCACAGGCTTCCAATAAAAATTTATAAAAATATAAATGCACATTTTTTTTTTTACCTGCAAAAAGTTGTGCATTTATTTTATTTTTTTTTAAAAGGTGAACTTATCCTTTTAGACAGTTCTGCTTAAATTTCTTTAAACTGGGGTTTTACCACCTCTGTGACTCTTCCCCCCCTTTCAGTCCATAGCCCTCTCCTTTCCTCATTTCACTAGGGCAGCCCATAGAAGACGATTCTTTTTTTTTAGTTCATCCACCAGTGGGTTGAACGTAAAAAAAAAGACTCTACTCCACCATCCACACACTCCAGGGGGCTGGGGATTTGTATTCTGACAGCAGGGAAGACTTCCCCACCATCAGAATTCACTGATCAGTGCTGCCGGCGTCACTGACTGAGCAGAAAATTTCCAACATGGCAGTTGTACAGAAGTCGATCGGTAGATTGGACTTCTTTCTGTCCAACCACCCTGCCCATACATGGATTGAAATTCGGCCAATCCCTGCTCAACTGGTCAAATTTCAATTCATGGAGGAATGGCTGACCTATCCATGTTTAATTACCATTGCTTTGTATGTTTGTGTCTTTTTTTTTCTCCCTTAGAGATTGTCTCACTTAACATTCTGCTAAAACTCTGTGTCTTAGTATTGCTTGGACCTTGAAGAAGGGGATACAAAGCTTGTCCTAAAAATCTGGAAATTAGTGCTAATAATAAATAAAAAAGTATAATGGACAGCACTCAATTGTTTCTGTTGCAAGTGCACTAATATAACTACTATCACCACACGTATAAACTGGGGTCAAGCCTTGGTTTAAATAGATTGTTCACATTATCTTTCCAGGCAGCCATGATGGCAGAGGAGCTGAAGAAGGAGCAGGACACCAGTGCCCACCTAGAGAGAATGAAGAAGAACATGGAGCAAACAATCAAAGACCTGCAAATGCGTCTTGATGAGGCTGAACAAATTGCTTTGAAAGGAGGGAAGAAACAAATTCAAAAGCTGGAAGCAAAGGTTTGTCACCTATTCTTTTCCATAATGTATGTCACACTACTATTCATATGACATTAGTACATACTGTACCTAAATGGTCAACCCACTCAACAGGGATATTATAATAATTGATGGAGCTTGGTGGGCTAAATCGTCCTCTGGTTTCTTATACAGCATATCTTGGATACTCCAGCAGTGAAATCTCTCTACCATATTTTCCGACTCTGTTCCTTTCCATTTGGAAGTTTTTTGGGTCTTCTAGCTCCTCCTGTTGCATTCTACATAGTATGACATACATAAGTAACAACTATATTGTTCAATATCAAGTCGGTACATAATGGTTACTTGCTTTCCATTTTGCTTTGCTGGGGTTCGCACACTGCGGCCCCCACTTAATATCCTATTCATAAAACACAAAACATTTTCATGCTTGTCGCATCATATAATTTTGCATGAATTGTCGTAAATCGGCTCTCAAAAGCTGTGTACTAACGATCAGATTATTGTACGATGGCGTCGAAAGTGGTATTTTTTTTACAATTTTCTGATTGTGTGTACGGGTCTGAAGGCTGGCCATATATTATACATTTTTTTCTTAAACAATTTTCCTTTAGACTTACCAAAACCATATAATATGAGGTCAAACCTAAACACCTTATATTTTTAGGCAGTCAGGCAGGCCATTGTACTACATAGTTGATGGTAAATCTAAATGAAATTGAATAAGAAAATTGTATAATGTAGGGCCAGCTTTACTTACCCAGTGTAATTATGAATAAAGAACGTATGAAGGAATTAAGGTTCAGCAAGAGGTATTATCCTATATACTCACCCATGTTAAAGTAGAACTATGGGCAAAACTTATTTTTTCATTTTGGATAGAGCAAGAGATGGTTATAACCCCTGTCAAAGTTTTTTTTCCCCATCTGTATCCCATTGTGGAGATTTCCCTTCACTTCATGTCCCATAGCCAAAACAGGAAGTGAGATAAAATCCCTGCAAATTAAGGGAATTCCTTGGGAACCCCCAGGACACCAGAACTAGAGTCCCCATTGGAAGATTTGCTCTATTACTTTTCTTGGGACAACCCAAAGTTTGAAATTTTCTTTTACTTTCAATGATAACTGTAAAAAGGACAAGTAGAGAGGGTGAATCTCCCTAATGGGGGCACAGACAGCAATAAAAACTGACAAGGTACTAATCCTTCTCCACTCCATCCAAAACATAAAAAAAGTTTTGCCTTTAGTAATACTTGAATGAAGCAAGTTCTAAATGCTCTTCAGTGTTGGTATCTGTTTTCACATCATTACTGATATTATTACAGGTCAGAGAGCTGGAAGGGGAGCTGGAGATTGAGCAGAAGAAAAATGCTGAAACTCAGAAAGGAATTCGAAAGTACGAGCGGAGGATAAAGGAACTCACCTATCAGGTAAAAAACTTAATAGGAAATGTATAAAAATAAAAAGTCCTGCCTAAGGCCCCCTTTCACACGGGCTGTCCGATCACGTCTGCCTCTCAGTTTTTCAAGTGGACCTGATCGGACCTTGCACTCTCCCCTATAGAGCAGCAGATGCAAGCGGACACATGCCCGCTGACATCCACCGCTATCTGATCCGATACTGTCTCTAAAATCAAGACGGATGGTGGTGCTATTTTACATCCGTCTGGCGGTCCATTTTCACCCGATTTCCCAATAGATAGAGGAGAGTGGGACTGCACAGTGAGCAGAGACGGACCTGTCATTCGCCTGCTCGGCAAAGATCAGCGGAGCAATTCCCCCACTGAGCAAGTGGAGTCCGCCAAACGGAAGAACCCGTGTGAAAGGGGCCTTAAAGTGGACCCACAGCTACTGCTATTATCATTGGTACCCAGGAATACTCTTCTGGGTTCCCAACCAATAGTGATTTATCCTAGATATGCAGGGCTCAGCTTTCCTGATTTGTGGGTTAAAGAAATCGCACACTAAGAAAAATAGAAGTTGATGTCATTGAATCAGTGTGACAGCATAAAGATATTTAGGAAGATCCTTCTTCCTAAATCTTAAAGTGAGATGCTTATGATGGAGGACAGCCATAGCAGTCCACCTTTTGGAAATGCTTGATTTCTGGCTATATCGGCTTTCAAATCATGGACCCAAAATGACCTTTATCTATACTTGTTCTGGGTCAACAGCATTGAAGACAAAGCATTAGAATGACAGCCAGAGAATTATCATTTTCAAAAGGCAAGGTCATCAATGGTAACCTCCATTAATCTTTCTTGCCAAATTCCCTTTAAACTCAATCTTACCTCCAACTCTCCTTTCATGCTGACACTAGCACAAACCGGTATGTTCCAAAGTGGTTGTTCTCAATACAGCTGATCTTGGAAAAGAGAGATCAATGATGAATGCTTTTTCAGAACAGGAAATGTGAAAAGCTTCTTCCGAAATGAGGTTTAGCTTCTTTGGCAAAATATACTCTCTAAAGACCATAAGAAGACTGGACATTCTAAAGCATATTTACAGAGTGAGATCATTTTCTGCCCCGTCCTTATTGCAGACTGAAGAAGACCGGAAGAACTTGGCACGAATGCAGGACTTGATAGACAAACTCCAGATGAAAGTCAAGAGCTACAAGCGCCAGTCGGAGGAGGCTGTAAGTAATAACATACCTACATAAAAGCTAAAGTGGTATTTTGTATAAGAAGAAGTTTTGGTGCACGTTTTCTCCACTTTTCTACTGTATTTTACCAATTTTTTGGGCAGTGAAATTCAAAAGGAACAAAACTTGACGGTTGGCAGGACGCTTTCCATAACGTGTAAATTTACACAACATACTTGTACAATATGGAAGATTTGCCACACGCTTTGCTCTTCTCCAGCGTTGACAGATCCACATTCACTGTCCTTGCCCCATTGCCAATTACTGTACATCTTCCAGACCAGCATCTGCTTTATTCAGCTATTGGGTGACCATTATTTATTTATCTCTTTCAAATGCCTACTGGAGGTACTGTCCTAGCATCTGGCTCCATTCTCATCATCTTACAGTTTCTCTAAATTGCATTGTAAATGAAATGTCTCCTTTTATTTTATGAAGCGCTGTGCAAACTGTTGGTGCTAAATAAAACCTGTATAAGAATAATAACAGTATGATGGCAGGAATGGACTCGGCTTGTACACTGCACTGTACGTACAACACAGGCAGTATACCCACAAAAAATTTGTTCGGAAAACAGAAAAGAGATTTATTTACATACAGAATTGTAATGAAGTCTCTGTACCAAAAAACTCTCCCTTCATTTTTTGAGACTTTGAAGTACAACTAAAGGTCCATAATGACAATCTAAACATGTAATCCAATAATAAATAAATGCAGAGCAAGACCGGAGCAGTCAAACTGATTTATTAGTTGTACAGATTACACAGAGTGAGAATGCAGCTCTCTGAGTAGTTATCAGAGCTTAGTGACAGCACAAATGTAGACATGGATGTCCAGAGTTGAACAGAAGAGGGGGAACAAAAATAAAAACATTGATCACAGTTTGTGCCTTTTGAGGCTTCGTAGTGCACCTCTCTAACCCTGTCGCCCTGGGCAAAGGCCCACAGGAGGTCTAAAAGCTTTATTGAGAAAAGACAAGTTACAACAGCAGGGGTACAAAAAAAAGTCTAGGGGTTGTGTAGCCCTCTATTGTAACTAATCTGTGCTGTATACAGTGGTGTATTTTGGTTTTGTGCTGCCCTAGGCAAGACTAAAATCGGGCACCCCCTCCTAAGTAAATTTGCTTCTGCTTTTTAACGGATTCGACTCCCTCCAAAATTGAAGGACTACAAGTCCCGGCATTAACCTCTGAGATCTCTCATGGGGGGGGGGAGAGGAGAGGGGAGTGGGTGAGAGAGGTAGAGGGGGGTGGGTGAGCGAGGGAGAGAGAGAGAGGGGATGAGAGGGGGGGTGTGAGAGTGAGAGAGAGAGAGGGGGGGTGAGAGAGGCAGCTCTAGTAACCAGTGGCCAATAGAGTCTCAGGTGGAGGGGGGAGAGGCTTTTTTGCTGCCCCCCTGCAAAGTGCCGCCCTAGGCCTGGGCCTTGTCGGCCTAGGCCAAAATACAGCACTGGCTGTATACTATATAAAATTGGATATTTTGCTTCTACAGTGACTGGATCAAATACAATAAATCCTATGTGCTTACTCAGCTCTGTTCACATGTATTAGATAAAGCTCAAAGTAACCATTAGCCATGGAAATACTACTCAGAATGTGTACTTTGTCATACATCTACCTTGACCATTGTAGTTACAAGTAGAGGCTGGAAGTTTAACATTGTGCTCTGATTGAACATATTTATCGGATGTGGTGGCTCATTCATTTTTAGCAGACAATTCACAGACTTTTGTTCTCTATTCATAACAGGAGACTCAGGCCAACTCCAACCTTGTAAAGTACAGGAAGGTCCAACATGAACTCGATGATGCAGAAGAGCGCGCTGATGTCGCAGAGGCGCAAGTCAATAAATTGCGTGCACGGACTAGAGAAGTCGTTTCTACCAAGGTGATAACCGGGTAATGATCTACGTGTGTATTGCTTATTCATTTTAAAGCTACCTATATAGATTCTAATCCTAATCTGCAACAATAAAATCACAGTATTTATCAGCCTACACACTTCTGCAGGGTATATTATTTTTTAAAGTGTATATCAAATAGAAAAAACCCTTAAAGGGTCCTTAAATAATGAGAAAATTATTTAGGTAGACACATTTCGTATGCAGATTAAGGCTTCAAGGACCTGGGATCATGAAAGGGTTAAAGTGAGCCTGCAGGTAGGAGTCACTTTAATCATATCAATAGATGTGTAATCTGTCAATCAAAACATTTTAAAAAGGACCTACCAGTACATTTCCAAGTATATTCCCAACATGTCCAAACATACAGGTATAGTATAATTTACAAAAAAGAAAAACTCTCTCAATAGAAGGCATTTCTTGGGCTCCAGGCCAAGTGACTTTGCCCGACTAAGAGGCAAGAACAATGTCATCCATTTGCTGCAGGCAGAATGAAGCATTTACTAAGTCTCCACTTCCCCAGGGATCACTCAGAGTCAGACCCAGTTCAATTTATCTTTGTAACAAAATGCAAGGTGAGAGGATGTAACAGAGGGCTGATTTGTACCTGACATTTATGAGCACAAACGTCATCTCTCAGCTGGTGTCTCAGTCTAGGAAGGAGATGGTTATCCTGGATAAATCCTGACCAAAGATATTTCTGTCCTTTTAGGTGAAAAAAAAAAAAAGGGAGACCAAAGGCCCGTACACACAACGATAAGAAAATCTGTAGGGAAAATTCGTCCGACGACCGATCTGCTGATTTTCGGATTTTCAGTATGGTGCTTTCGACAGCCGACTCCGACTTTTTAACCGAAAAAAATCCTGATGTGCAGGCTATAAAATTTTTATCGTCCGTAATACAACGTCCGATTTTCGTCTCATTAGTACAGATTTAGACGGAAAAAAATCTTAAGAGCAAGACTAGGCATGCTCAGAGAGAAAGAACACATACAAAGCAACCCAACACATGACATCACTTCTGAAGTAGAATTCTGTCATACGGGAAAATTTGTATGAAAATAACCTCTTCACTTTCCACATCAGACTAGCATGCCACAAAAAACGGACGACAGATCGTTCGATAATCTGATCGTGTGTATGGGGCTTTAAGGCTCATACACACTTGATGAAAATCGGACGAAATATCCTCCGATTTTTCTCTCTCATGCTCAGCGGTCATAACCGTTTTTTAGTTGACAGTGCATAATGTTCACGAAATTTCTTGTCCAATTTTTTTTTTTGGGGATATTTGTTCTTAGACTTCCGGGTCGTCAGCAACTTCAGATCATGCGCGGTCTTTCGTATCCGATTTTTCGAAGACGTACTGCATAAACATTAAACGAAAATTGGTCGTCTGGGGACGGACGATAAAAATTTTGGCGTTTGTCCCTCCGTTTTTTTTCGTAAAAAATGTCGGCATCGGCTGCTGAAAGTTGTGTACACACTAGCCGAAAATCGTTTTTTACCTCGGACGGGAATTTTCAGCAGATTTTCTACTAGTGTGTACCCCACTTAAGGCATTGGCAGGGAAAGTGCTGTTAGAGGTGATAAATAAATGGAAATATCACCCTTACACATTACTTAGCATGCATGTAATAACCACTTGACCTCCAGAAGATTTGCCCCTCTTTATGACCAGGCCATTATTTGAAATATGGCACTGCATTACTTTATCTGACAATTGTGCGGTCATAGGACTGCAGGTAACAGGGAGCCTTGACGTGGCCCTGCAGCTTTCACATGCGTTTGCAAATGTGTGCTAACTAAACCCCTGTATTGACGCAAACTGTTAGACAGGCCAATTTGGTTGGTAAGCAGACTGGTTGGCAAATTGAACTGGGAATTTTATCTTTGTTTGTTTCAATTGTGCGGTCATACAATGCTGTACCCAAATAAAATGTATGTCCTTATAAGTTAGCGCTGTGCACTCTTTTAGCAGCTGACACACAAAAGGTGAACACACAACCTTCAAATAATCATAACACAACAAAAGATGTGCAGTGCTTCCTGTGATAACAATCATGTAAATAAAGTCCCGATATATGAATCTGTGACTTGATTTCACGAAATCTTCAGTGTAAGCCGGAATAATTCCAGCAAAAAAAAGAAAGAGAAAGTGAAAAAATCCAGCATGAGATAAACATCACCCAATGTGCTTGGGAACAATTTGTCACACACGTTCACCTCCACCAATCTGTACACTCACCAGATAATAAATGATAATCCACCTCAGGTCATTACCCTGAAAGTGAGGAGACACCTCGCCCTGGTATATTGGTAGTATGGTGGTCCCCGATAGAATCGGGCACTATGCAAAAAAAAAAAAAAAACTCACCCGTAGGAGCCCAAATGATGCTCATATAGGGTAGTACATTATTAAACTTAAAATCAAGTACAAAAGCTGCAGCCTAAAACAAGTAAGGCCAAGAACTTACATAATCAGTCCCTGCTCCTACCACAAGGACTCGGTGGCAATGACATCAGCACGTAGGCCCCTCCCTACCACCGTCCTACCAATATACCAGGGCAAGAGGTCTCTACATTTCAGAATAATGATCTAAGGTGGATTATCATTTATTATCTGGTGAGTGTACATATTGGTGAAGGTGCACATGTGTGATGAATTGTTAATTGGGTGATGTTTATCTCATGCTGGATTTTTTCGACTTTCTGGTGAGTGATTAGACTAGTCAAGCACATTGTTGGAATTATTTCAGGTTACACTGAGGATTTGGTGAAATTAAGTCACATTTATAGATCGGGACATTATTTACATTATAGGATTATTATTTACTTATCACAGGAAGAGCTGCACATCTTTTGTTGTTTTTTTGGTGGTATTTGATCACCTCTGCGTTTTTTTATTTTTTGCGCTATGAACAAAGAAAAGCCAATTTTTTACTTTCTGCTATAAAACATATCCAATATAAAATCAAATGTCTTCATCAATTTAGGCCAATATGTACTCGCCTAAAAAAATCCCAATAAGCGTATATTGATTGGTTTGCACAAAAGTTATAGTGTCTACCAACTATGGGATATTTTTTTTTTTATTACTAGTAATGGTGGCAATCAGCGACTTATAGTGGGACTGCAATATTGCAGCGGACAAATTGGACACCAACTGACACTTTTTGGGAACCAGTGGCACGAATACAGTGCTCAGTGGTAAAAATATGCACTGTCACTGTACTGACACTGACTGGAAAGTGGTTATCAGAGGCAAAGGGTTAAATGTGTGCCTAGTCAGTGTTTGTGTACTGTGGGGGAGGTGCTTTTACTAGGGGAAGTCATGAGTCCACGTCCCTGCTTTGCAGGAACACAGGATCAATGCCTTCCCTACAAGGCAGATCGATGTTCTGGCTCTCTGACTTATAATTTGCGGGTGTCGGCGAACATCGAGTCCACGGTACCCGCAGATCAGCTCCCACTGTGTATAAACACAGCGATAATGGGACGACGCACATGCGCACCCCAGAGCCCAGTCCTGGAAGTGCAGGGTCATGTACTAGGTATGTGATCCTGCGCAGTAGAGCCACCTTGTTTGACAAGCAGATAAATATGTATATTCAACAATTTTAGATAAACATGTATGCTTTCGTTTTCTTTTTGGATAGAGTAGAAAATGGTTAAGACCAGTGTCAGTCTTTTTTTTTTTGTTCCTCTTTATGTCCCATTTGAGAGGCTTCACTTGCTCTCCTACATAGGAAACAAAGTGAAAATAAATATATCCATAGTGATGAAAAACACCCTCAGACAGCTGTCACCAAAACCAGTGTCCACATTTATAGATTTCCCTTTACCACCATTCCAGGGACAAATTTTGGATTTGCCAATAGTAACCAGTTGGAATAACAGAGGGATAAAAAGCAAAAAAAATAAATAAATAATAAAATAAAAACCTCACATGGGTTTAACACTTCAAAATTCCCTCAAAAAGGAACATTTAAGTTTACGTACTTTAAGCTGAGCTCTTATTTTTTGGTGCCGTTGTTCCAACCAATACAGAAATGTTGATTTCTCTTTGCAGGGGGGGGTTTACCCCGTCCTAGGGAAACACAGACTGCAGGACTCAGCCCAGGTAAGCTGTAACCAACATTAAAATTCCCAATGCCTTGTGATGAGGTATGAAAACAGATCTAACATAGACGAATAGGATATTGCAGAAACACCACAGCATGGGGCATGACATTTCCTGGCGTGAACAAGCCCTAAATCTGCCCATACATGTTCCAGTCTGGTCGTACAATCGTCTTTTAGATTTATTAACTAGATAAGGTGAGAGTTTGCCTGATCGGATATGAAGTGGATTGGTGGTTTACATTACAGAGTTTTGGTAGCTCTGTGTAGCATGTTTGGCCAACTTAATGGGACCTTGTCAACGTATTATAGAGCCAATGTACTTCACTTTCTGGCTGCCCATGGCTTAAAAAGATGACGTTTTGTTGCTCCCCAGTCACTGCCTGTATTCCAAACAACTCCTACCCTGTCATACACTGTGGTTTCTTTACATTAAAAGGACAACTGTACCTTTATACTAGTTGTGCTTTACCCACTTCTGGACCAGAAGGTTTTACCCCCTTCATGACCAGGCCATTTTTTGAGATACGGTTAATTGTAGATGCCATAACCTTTGCGCAAACCAAATGATGCAGTATTTTTATTAATTATTTATTTTTAATTTTTTTTACTAGTAATGGCAGTGATTTTTAGCGGGACTGCGACATTGCGGTGGACAAATCAGACATCTGACACTTAGGATACTTTTTGGGGACCAGTGACATGATTACAGTGAGCAGTGCTAAAAAAAATGCACTGTCACTGCACTAATGACACTGGCAGGGAAGGGGTTAACATCATGGGGCTATCAAAGGGTTAAATTTGTCCCTAGGGGGTGCTTTCTAACAGTGTGGGGAATGCTCTGACAGATCCCTGTCAGAACGCAGATCTGCCTTGCTTACATAGGCAGATCGCCATTTCGCCTCTCCTGGGGATGATCACGGGTGGTCGGTGGACATCAGGACTGTCGGATCAGTTGATTGACATCCCTGCTAGCCAAATCGAGTCATCTAGTGGCTATTGAACAAAAAAAAAGTACAGGTACCTCACTTTGCGCAATAGAGCCACACTGCCACAGTATATACATGGCAGGCGGTCGGCAAGTATTTAAAAGTAATAAAAAAAAAAAAGCAAACCTTTATAAACATGTTATACTTACCTGCTCTGTGCAATGGTTTTGCACACAGCAGCCCCAATCCCCCCTTTTCGGTGCTCCTGGTTTCTAGTCTGTGTGCACCCCCAAAGAAAGCCTTTTGTTATGGAGGAACACATGCGGGCTTGACCTCAAGCTGGGCTATGTGCATCTATTGAAATACACAGCGTGGACCGCCCGCCCACCCCCACAGCATTTGAATGACAGCAGCAACACCAATGGTGCTCACTGTTGCCTCTAAGTCTTGTGAGGGGAGAGAGAGAGGCGCAGTGCTCAAGGTTTTTTACCTTCATGCATTCTATGCACGAAGGTAAAAAAAGAAAAAACCCTGTTCTGTACAGAAGACCCCGCCCCCCCCACCAATAATTCAGCGATGTGCCCGAGAGCCTCGGGTTCCTGGGGACTCTTCCCCTGTGTTGGCAGATACAGCAGCAGGAGCCATTGACTTCCACTGCTGTCAATTTACAGCCAGTGAGCCAATGAGTATAGAGAGGGGGCGGGGCCAAGGCACAACTGTGTGTGAATAGACATGCAGGACCAGTGGCTCCGGAGAGAGGAGCCAGAAGCGCTGGCGGGGGCCCGAGAATAGGAGGATCAGGGCTGCTCTGTGCAAAACCATTACACAGAGCAGGTAAGTACAACATGTTTGTTATTTATTTAAAATTGCCTATCGCTTTAACCACTTCAGCTCCAGAAGGTTTTACCCACCTTAATGACCAGGCCATTTTTAGTGATATGGCACTGCGTTACTTTAACTGACAATTGGGCGGCCGTGCGATGCTGTACACAAATTAAATTCATGACTTTTCCCACAAATATAGCTTTCCTTTGGTGGTATTTGAAAAAAAAAAAAACCCACAACTTTGTAAAAAAAATGTTTTTACTTTCTGCTAGAAAACACACCCAATAAATTTTTTTTTTTAGAAATCGAGGTTTTTTTTTTTCATCAATTTAGGCCAATATGTATTCTGCTACATATTTTTGGTAGAAAAAAAAAATCCTAATAAGTGTATATGGATTTGTTTGCGCAAACGTTATCGCGTCTACAAACTATGGGACACATTTATGTACTTTTTATTTATTATTAATTTTTTTTTGTTTTTACTAGTAATGGCAGCGATCTGCGGGACTGCGACATTGCAGTGGACAAATCTGGCACTATGTGACACTTTTTGGGGACCAGTGACACCAATACAGTGATCAGTGTTAAAAAAAAAAATGCACTGTTACTGTATAAATGACACTGGCAGGGAAGGGGTTAACATCAGGGGTGATCAAGGGCTTAAGTCAGGGGTCTCCAAACTTTTTAAACAAAGGGCTAATTTACTCTCCTTCAGACTTTAGGAGGGCTGGACTGTGGCCAGCGGGAATAGAACATTTTCTAGGCATCAGTGGGAGTAAACAGTGCCCCATCTTTGGTATAAGGGGGAGGAATAGTGCCCCATTGTTGGTGCCAGTGGCAGGAAGTATGCCCCATTTTTAGTGTCAGAGGGCAGAATAGTGCCCCATATCAGTGGGATAAATAGTGCCCCAAGGGCCAGATAAAGGCAAGCAAAGGGCGGCATCTGGCCCCCGGGCCACAGTTTGGAGACCCCTGGCTTAAGTGTACTCCTAGGGAGTGCTTTCCAACTGTGGGGGGGAGTGGATGCAGTAGAGGGAAAGAGGGATCTGTGTTTCAGCTTAACTGAAACACAAGATCTCTCTTTTTTTAACTAGCTGACAGGACAGCGGTCTGCCTTGTTTACATAGGCAGACCACCATTCTGTCATTCTTCCAAACGATTGGTGATGGCCGCCAGCTCCCACAGTGTCCAATTTACATGACCCCAGATTGCGTGCATTAAAAATCCGGAGGTTCCATTTATATCCCGATATCCGGTGTGCAGTGGATAGTGCAAATACAATGTAAATATTTCAAGCAGCAGAATTTTAACACATTACCGATAACCATCAAATATTTGCTGTATAATTGTAACGTGTTTTTCTTTTTTTTCTATCCTGGCAGTTTGAAGAATGAGACAAAAAGACTTCACAATCCCTCCACAGACAGCTGCAACAGCTGGGCCTGACCCTCCCCATTCTGCCTGTACCTCCCTCCCTCCCTGAAGTTTAATAAAATCTATTGAGGCACAATGACTGGTTTTGTCTGTTAGCCGAATATCCTCATAGTAAAGCAAGGAAACACTCAGAAGGGACCATTCTACATTTACCCTAATGGGCCATACACACTATACAATTGTCTTTAGATGTTTTCCTTTAGATTTACCAAAACCATATAATATGAGGTCAAACCTAAACACTTTCAATTTGTATGCAATCAGGCCGGACTTTGTACTACATTGTTGAAGGTAAATCTACCAAAAAAAGTTGTATAATGTGTATCCAGCTTTAAAGTGTTACTAAACCAACAACAGTAAAATCAGTGTGTAGATGCAGTAAAGCATGCTTGTGGAACCTAAGGGGTTAATCCTCTGCATTGCTTAATCCTATCTCTCTGATCCTCCTCTCCTTCCATTGTCCCCAATCCATTTCCTGATAGTACAGAGCCGGGGGGGGGGGGGGGGCACACTGCACATGCTCAGTTTGGTGTGCATTGCTATACTGTTTTTGTTTTTCTTGGGAGGGTGCATGTGATCAACACAAGGCCAATCGGCACTGATCAGACCGAGGGTCAGGGGGTCTTTCTGCCTCATAGTACAGTCAGAGGAGAATGAAAACTCCTCCTACAAGCTTTAACCAGACACTGATAGAAGTCACAAGACTGCTATAAACTGCTGACGAGAAAAGGTATTTAGCAGTTTATTATAAACAAATCAATCAGCGCAAACACAATAATAAAAATCAAAAAGAAGCTAAAAAAGATAAAATCTGAGTTGAAGGCTGAACACGGTTCAGTCGTCATTTTACCAAAACCCCATACAGGTATAGTATCTCACAAAAGTGAGTACACCCCTCACATTTTTGTAAATATTTTATTAGATCTTTTCATGTGACAAGACTGAAGAAATGACACTTTGCTACAATGTAGAGCAGTGGTCCTCAACTCCGGTCCTCAGGGCCCACTAACAGGCCAGATTTTAAGTATTACCTTGGGGAGATGCAGACTAGAGTAATGCAATCACTGAGCAGGAAATGATATCACCTGGGATGTATTTCAGTTTTCTTGCAAATCTGGCCTGTTAGTGGGCCCTGTAGGCCAAGGTTGAGGACCACTGAGAGAGTGTACAGCTTGTATAACAGTGTAAATTTGTTGTCCCCTCAAATAAACACCACACAAAGCCATTAATGTCTAAACCGCTGGCAACAAAAGTGAGTACACCCCTAAGTGGAAATGTCCAAATTGGGCCCAAAGTGTCAATATTTTGTGTGGCCACTATTATTTTCCAGCACTGCCTTAACCCTCTTGGGCATGGAGTTCACCAGAGCTTTATAGGTTGCCACTGCAGTCCTCTTCCACTCCTCCATGACGACATCACGGAGCTGGTGGATGTTAGAGACCTTGCGCTCCTCCACCTTCCATTTGAGGATGCCCCGCAGATGCTCAATAGGGTTTAGGTCTGGAGACATGCTTGGCCAGTCCATCACCTTTACCCTCAGCTTCTTTAGCAAGGCGGCCCAGTCTCCAAAGGGAAGGGATCATGCTCTGCTTCCGTATGTCACAGTACGTTGGCATTCATGGTTCCCTCAATGAACTGTAGCTCGCCAGTGCCGGCCGGCGGCCGCACTTATACAACCCCAGGCAATGACACTCCCACCATCATGCTTGACTGTAGGCAAGATACACTTGTCTTTTTACTCCTCACCGGGTTGCGGCCACTCACGCTTGACACCATCTGAACAAAAAAGAGTTTATCTTGGTTTCATCAGACCACAGGACATGGTCCCAGTAATCCATGTCCTTAGTCTGCTTGTCTTTAGCAAATGGTTTGCAGGATTTCCTGTGCATCATCTTTAGAAGAGGCTTCCTTCTGGGACAACAGCCATGCAGACCAATCTGATGCAGTCTGCGGAGTATGGTCTGAGCACTGACAGGCTGACACCCCCACCCCCCAACCCCTTCAACCTCTGCAGCAATGCTGGCAGCACTCAAACGTCTATTTTCCAAAGACAACCTCTGGACATGATGCTGAGCACGTACACTCAACTCCTTTGGTCGACCATGCCGAGGTCTGTTCCGAGTGGAACCTGTCCTGTAAACCATTGCATGGTCTTGGCCACTGTGCTGCAGCTCAGTTTCAGGGCCTTGGCAATCTTCTTCTAGCCTAGGCCAGTGATGGCAAACCTTGGCCCCCCAGATGTTTTAGAACTACATTTCCCATGATACTCAACTACACTGCAGAGTGCATTAGCATCATAGGAAATGTAGTTCCAAAACATCCAGGGTGCAAAGGTTCACCATCACTGGCCTGGGCCTTCTTTATGTAGAGCAACAATTCTTTTTTTCGGATCCTCAGAGTGCTTTGCCATAAGGTGCCATGTTAAACTTCCAGTGACCAGTATGAGAGAGTGAGAGCGATAACACCAAATTGAACACACCTGCTCCCCATTCACACCTAAGACATTGTAACACTAATGAGTCACATGACACAGGGGAGGGAAAATGGCTAATTGGGCCCAATTTAGACATTTTCACTTAGGGGTGTACTCACTTTTGTTGCCAGCGGTTTAGACATTATTGGCTGTGTGTTGAGTTATTTTGAGGGGACAGCAAATTTACACTGTTATACAAGCTGTACACTCACTACTTTACATTGTAGCAAAGTGTCATTTCTTCGGTGTTGTCACATGAAAAGATATAATCAAATATTTACAAAAAATGTGAGGGGTGTACTTACTTGTGAGAAACTGTGTATATACAGACAAATAAGTGTAGCACAACCAACACAGCAAATCAAACGGAATAAGCATCCAAGATGGACAGGTTCAGTAAGTGAATCTATAGACTGGCCTTTTTCAACCTGGGTGCCCAGGCACCCTGGTTTGCCTTGAGGTTTATTCAGGGGTGCCTTGGCAAAATGCCTAAAAATTGCTAAAAAAATTGTATACAAGCTGGTGTGTGGATGAAGCCTGCCTTTTTAGTTACACCAAGTCACAGGTGTTCATTGTGCACCATTACAACCTTCTAGCTACCGGTGTCCTAACAATCAATGACATCATCAGTTGATGTGGAGGATGTCAGTTGCCTGCATAGCATCCTTGTTCGACCCTCCCCTGCCCCTCTCAATCAAATGAGCGATGGAGAAAAACTGAGGGAGAAGAGAAACATTGGAATACTAGAACCAGTTTGCAAAAGTGTATTTGCTTTGTAAGAATAAATCACCTCTAATGTTGGGTGTCTTACCTGGACTTGTGGATGTTGCTGCCTTGTGTAAAACTATTAGAACAGCTTTTACATTTTAGAATTGGGTGCCTCGAAACTGTACATAACTTTTAAAGGGTGCCTTGACTGAAAAAAGGTTGAGAAACACTGCTATAGACCAAGCAAGTTCTCATAGACTGCAAAAGAGCCCAAAACAGTCAATTATCCACCTAAATTAAAAGGGATCCAGAGATGAATCACCCTGCAGGTGATTACTCCCTCCACCATCAGATAGATTGCTCACTCACCTTAAGGCCCCTTTCACACAGGCGGACCATTCAGATCCGCCTGTCCGTTTTTTTGGCAGATCTGAATGGTCCCCCCATGCATTCCTATGGGGCATCGGATGGCAGCAGAGACATGTCCGCTGACATCCAACCCGATCCGTCAAATCTGGACAGATGGAAACCCTATTTTCCATCCGTCCAGCGGATCGGATGAGAACGGACTGACGGTCCGTTCCCATCCGATTTTCCCCATAGAGATGCATGGGGAACTGACAGCTGTGTCTCCGCACACAGCGCAGAGACACAGGTGTCATGCTTCTGCTCAGCGGGGGATCGGCGGCTCGATCCCCCGCTGAGAAAAGCGGAGTCCGTTTGACGGACAGTGTGTGAAAGGAGCCTCAATATCAGACCTCTGAATGAACAGAAAGTCAAACAGGCTTGTCCCATTCAGGGAGAGAAGCAAATGATATAGTGGCGCTGTCTTGCCTCCCAATCCCAGCACAGATACATAAACGTAAATAGAAACACATCTAAGAGCGCTCTGCTTATCAATTATACACGGAAAAAAAGTGATAAAGATGCGCTGATTAGAGGGTGGATTGCTGCACTTTGTGATCCTGAATAATGGAGAATAAATGTGAAAAATGAATACTAAAGTGCGCTATCCTAGAAGATACATATATAGCATTGAATTACTTCAATACATGTGAAAATATATAAAACAAAATAACAGATGTGTAATAGATACATATAAATACAAGTGGTATGTGATTATACACTTCTATACAATGTGCCAAAAGGTGTTAAATGCTATTTAGAAACAGTTGATAGAGAAAATAAAAAGTCCAATCCCATGTGTAAAATAAGTAGAGGTTTCACTGCCAGTGACACAGTCAATTAGTTAGAATGAACTGCTCCAGGTGCTCCAAGTATGGAGTAAAGCAATGGCCGCTTACCAAAAGGCTGCCGATTGGCAGCAATAAATGACCAAACTTTCCACTGCAAGGTGATGGTCCCCTTCTGATCAGATTCCAAAACCGGCATCCATGACAAAGCAGCTAATGACCTCCATATGCAATGAGGGACGTGTGCAGAAAAAAAATAGGGAACTAACAGTGCATTACCTTCATAACAATTGCCGTTTGTTAGTTACATCAAAGCCTTGGAATAAATAGCAAATGGCGCACGGTGTTAGAAAACACGGCCGCCTGCAATGCAGACCGTGTGAAGTGACAGGCGCTGACTACTCCAACGCGTTTCCACTTTTGGCAGGCGTCAACTCCATTACCAGTTTTGAAATCTGATCAGAAGGGGATCACCACCTTGCAGTGGAAAGTTTGGTCATTTATTGCTGCCAATCAGCAGCCTTTTGGTAAGCGGTGTAAGGGAAACCCCAAAACGTATCGGTTTCAGTAACATATTGACTGTTGAAGCCAAATTGAAAATTATATTTATTTAGACAAACATGTAGGTACGTGTTTGGAGAGCAACTCAGTACATACATTCTGTTGATTTGATAAACATTGCTCTAGCTAGCTAGGACACCTAATACAATTTATACATTCTAAAGTGGGTGGAACCTAGCTATCTAGTTTCTTTGAAGTCCCATCTGAGTCTTTGGTGACATTCTTTGATATGTGGATGGACATTTCACACAGACGTGTCACTTCCAAAGCTTGTTGGCTAAACAGGTCTTTGAAGGTCGAGATCGCAATCTTAACAGCTGGAGCTGTAAATGGCTTTTGAATACAACAGCTGTTATACAATATGACTTCTCGCAACTAGGGCTGAAACAACTAATCGATTAATCGATTATAATCGTCAACTTATCGATTATGAAAATAGTTGTCAACTATTTTCGTAATCGATTAATCATCAGCCGATTAGTTGTCCTTCATACAGAATGCATTATTTGTTTACATATCAGAAAATACAGTGCAACACACATACAGCTCAGTAAACCATCCATACATGTCAGTAGATGACAGAGAACTTGTGAATGTGTGAGGAGCAATGCCTCATGGGAAATGTAGTCCTGAGCAAGAGAAGGAACCAAGTGATTCTAAAGGCAGAGGTTTTTTAACCTTGCTATAGGGACACTCTGTACAGTACTATACTTTGCTGCTTCCTATAGGGGCACTTTGAAGGCAGAAGGGGCTGGAAGTGCCATGGGGGGGGGGGGGGGCGGCAGAAGAGGAGAATCAGTGCTGCTCGGTGAAAAATCATTACACAGAGAGGATAAGTATGACAAGATTGTTGTTAAAAAGAAAAGAATCCAACGTTTACAATCACTGTAAGGGCTCTGTGCTGGGAAGATCAGCATCTGAACCCAGAGAAGGTGGAGGCCGATAGACTAGAGGTGATATAAGGCATTACAATTACATTTAAAGTAAAAGTTTATTAGTATTGTGCATTATACTGTATTTAAAATTATTATATCCATGAAAAAAAATAAAAAGTCTCAGCTTTTAGTACTACTTTAATATAAAAATGTTATTTTCCCCCCTCCACCCTTCATATACCTTCATGTCTGACTCCCAGTTAAAATATCCTGCATATCCGACTTCTGGGCATATTTTTTTTATATACATACACATGAAAAAAAAAAAAAAGCGTGCTGCTGCTACTAAAGGTCTTCTACTTCCCATACATGTATTGGATTTTTGGACAAAAATATTTGCATCTATATTTGTTCAAAAATGATTTGTATATTTGTTGAATGGACGAGTGTTGTTTGAAAATTCCACTTGCTTTTAACAATAAATTTTAAAATGAATAAAACTTCTGAGCAAAAACCACATACACTATTTGAAGATTTGTTTGATCGAGAAGTTTTCTATTCTGCTCCTTCAAATTTTCCTGTCACTGTGGTTGACACCGGACACCAATATACACTAATGGTTAGAAAAATCGGATGAATGTTTTTAAAAATTTTCTAAAAACAATTTTAGTTTGTGTATTACCAGCATAAGTGACAGCAGGCACGGGGACCTTGTATCAAACGACCTGCCTATTAATAAGGGAGTCCATCATAAAAATATACAAATCCGGTCTGAAAATTTGCAAAACAGTGTTTTAGGTCTTTTAAAAATATTGATCTCGGAGTCTGATATGTACCACATTTAAACCTCTAATAATACATATATCTGTTTCAGAGTGGATTAAATATCCAACTATATAGCTGGATAGTTATATTCACCACTACATATAGATATTTAAGATTAAAAAAAAAAAAAGTGTATAATTTAGTTAAGGTTTTTATCCGATTAGTCGAAGCAATAATCGGCCAACTAATCGATTATGAAAATAATCGTTAGTTGCAGCCCTACTCACAACATATACATCCAATAGATCTGCTTAATCATAAATACATGTTTGATAAATAAAATGGCTGCTTCCATTTTCCGCATCAGCAGCCATTACTTTACTCAACACTTGGGTGGATCTAGGAGAACTCCATTCTAATTCACTGTTTTTTTTTTTTTACACATTGGATTGGACTTTCTTTTCTATCAACTGTTTGTAAATAGCATATTTACTTAACACCTTTGACACATTGTATAGAAGTGTATAATCACATACCACTTGTATTTATATGTATCCATTACACAGCCACTATTTTGTTTTATATATTTTCACATTTATTGAAGTTATTCAATGCTCTATATTAAAAAAGAATAGCGCGCAAATGCAAAAGAAATTACTACCAAATCTGAAGAGAGTCCATAAATAAAAATGGGGGTTTGGTCCCACCATATGGCCATATCGTGCTCAAGCCCACTACTGCGTCAAAGTACCCCATTGTCAGTGGGTCCTACACTATCCATGAAAAAGAGATGAATCCAGCCCTTCTAACCCTTGGAGACAACACTCCTTGCTGGGAAAAATGTGCAAATGCACTACAGGGGACTCCTCCTATATCCATTTGATGGTGGACACTGATTGAGTACAGGTGTGTGTGGGGGGTGGGGAGGGCTGCTCAACCTCGATAGTCTGGTCAGACCGAATACATAATAAACAGGCAAAAAATTTGGGGGAGCATACCCATGTATTTCCAAAGCTGCTGCAGCTATGAACCAAAAGACATGTATATTAAAAAAGAATAGCGCGCAAATGCAAAAGAAATTACTACCAAATCTGAAGAGAGTCCATAAATAAAAATGGGGGTTTGGTCCCACCATATGGCCATATCGTGCTCAAGCCCACTACTGCGTCAAAGTACCCCATTATCAGTGGGTCCTACACTATCCATGAAAGAGATGAATCCAGCCCTTCTAACCCTTGGAGACAACACTCCTTGCTGGGAAAAATGTGCAAATGCACTACAGGGGACTCCTCCTATATCCATTTGATGGTGGACACTGATTGAGTACAGGTGTGTGTGGGGGGTGGGGAGGGCTGCTCAACCTCGATAGTCTGGTCAGACCGAATACATAATAAACAGGCAAAAAATTTGGGGGAGCATACCCATGTATTTCCAAAGCTGCTGCAGCTATGAACCAAAAGACATGTATATTAAAAAAGAATAGCGCGCAAATGCAAAAGAAATTACTACCAAATCTGAAGAGAGTCCATAAATAAAAATGGGGGTTTGGTCCCACCATATGGCCATATCGTGCTCAAGCCCACTACTGCGTCAAAGTACCCCATTATCAGTGGGTCCTACACTATCCATGAAAAAGAGATGAATCCAGCCCTTCTAACCCTTGGAGACAACACTCCTTGCTGGGAAAAATGTGCAAATGCACTACAGGGGACTCCTCCTATATCCATTTGATGGTGGACACTGATTGAGTACAGGTGTGTGTGGGGGGTGGGGAGGGCTGCTCAACCTCGATAGTCTGGTCAGACCGAATACATAATAAACAGGCAAAAAATTTGGGGGAGCATACCCATGTATTTCCAAAGCTGCTGCAGCTATGAACCAAAAGACATGTATATTAAAAAAGAATAGCGCGCAAATGCAAAAGAAATTACTACCAAATCTGAAGAGAGTCCATAAATAAAAATGGGGGTTTGGTCCCACCATATGGCCATATCGTGCTCAAGCCCACTACTGCGTCAAAGTACCCCATTATCAGTGGGTCCTACACTATCCATGAAAGAGATGAATCCAGCCCTTCTAACCCTTGGAGACAACACTCCTTGCTGGGAAAAATGTGCAAATGCACTACAGGGGACTCCTCCTATATCCATTTGATGGTGGACACTGATTGAGTACAGGTGTGTGTGGGGGGTGGGGAGGGCTGCTCAACCTCGATAGTCTGGTCAGACCGAATACATAATAAACAGGCAAAAAATTTGGGGGAGCATACCCATGTATTTCCAAAGCTGCTGCAGCTATGAACCAAAAGACATGTATATTAAAAAAGAATAGCGCGCAAATGCAAAAGAAATTACTACCAAATCTGAAGAGAGTCCATAAATAAAAATGGGGGTTTGGTCCCACCATATGGCCATATCGTGCTCAAGCCCACTACTGCGTCAAAGTACCCCATTATCAGTGGGTCCTACACTATCCATGAAAAAGAGATGAATCCAGCCCTTCTAACCCTTGGAGACAACACTCCTTGCTGGGAAAAATGTGCAAATGCACTACAGGGGACTCCTCCTATATCCATTTGATGGTGGACACTGATTGAGTACAGGTGTGTGTGGGGGGTGGGGAGGGCTGCTCAACCTCGGACTGCTCAGCCTAGGATAGCGCACTTAATTATAGACGCTTTGTTTGTAAAACACTTGCATGACAATCCTCTTGCACTATAGCATGAAATCCACAGCGATACAAGCAGGAGGAGGAGTTGCTTTTGAGGACGCCATCCGCTGCCATCTTGTCCTGATGATACGCGATTACGTGATACGTGGCTGTCATCTTTGATATCACAAACCTTCTGTTCATTCAGAGGTCCAATATTTAAGGTGAGCGAGCAATCTACTCGAGATGGAGGGATTTATCACGTGCAGGGCGATTCATCTCTGGATCCTTTTTCATTTACATGGATAATAATGGACTGTTTTGTCCTCTTTTGCTCTCTATGAACTTGCATGGTCTATAGATTCACTTACTGAACCGTTCCATCATGGATGCTTATATACAATTTTATTTGCTGCGTTTTATTGGTTGTGCTGCACTTATTTGTATATTTAGCAGTTTATATTTACTAAAATAATTGCATTTCCATGTTCTGTGTACTGTGGGAAATCAGATATAGTGAAAGTCCTGGGGTTAATAACATTAAAAAAGAACCCTGGGCTAACACTATCTAAGCTTCTGCTCCCACCCCCATTCCAAGCCTTAGAACTGTAAAAGGAAAGAGGCGTATACTTCAACCAATCTAAGGTTGCTCTGGTCCAGTCATGCGATTGGCTCCCAGCCCCAGCTTCAGGGGAGACAGTATTCCCCTATGGGGGAAAGCTGGTCGCTGGGGAAGTGACCAGACAGAGCACCCTTAGATTAAAAGTATACAAATCTTTCCTTTACAGGACAGTTAGTATAAGGCTTAGAATAGTAGGGGGAGCATGTTTAAGCTTAGATTGTATTAGCCCAGACTTCCACTTTAAAATTGGATATAAACCTAAAAAACTTCATTTTGGATAGAAGGCAATTTTTGGTTTCTGTTCCATTGCAGAGATCTCCCCTTCATGTCTGTACAGGAGACAACAGGAAGTGAGTGGAGATCTCTCCAATGTTAGGGAGATCCAGTTACCAGGACAAGAGTCTCTTTTGGAAGATTCTCCATTAACATCAGAAAACTGTGGATATCCCATCAGTTTTTTTTTGTTTTTCAGTGACAAGGTCATCGAGAAAAATAAAGAGGGTGAATCAGCCAAGGAAAACCTGAAAGTAGTTTCAATACTACCATATACTGGCATTGCACTGGTATTGGTGCCGTTACTAAGCATTTGCGCGTGTACTCGTACTAATGCTCTGGCATGAAAACTGATACCTTTAAAGCGGAGTTCCGGCCTATCTTGCAACTTTAGTGATTCCTGGAGTGCTCGCTATGCTGATCAACAATTGGGCATTTTCAATTTTTTTCGGGGGTCCCTTACCTTATTTTCAGGGCATTTTTGATTGTACTTCCTCCTTCTCCCCCCTCTGTGGCCACGGCCACCGACATCACTTCCGCCTTTGCATTGCATCCTGGGAGCTGTTTGTCATCACTCCCAGGAGGCTGGAATCAGGAAGAACTCCCAGAACACTCCCTGGAATCAGGAAGGAGGACACCGCAGATTACACTGCAGCTCCAGATGCCCACGCTTAAGACAGCATTTTTCAAAGTATGATTTTGACCAAAATCCAATACTGTACACCTTGTAAGTATGAGAATAGCACTTCTGTAAAGGGCGATGGATTAGTATTATAGGGGTATTTTTAGTTAAAAAAGGTATTTGAGGCCGGAACTCCGCTTTAAGTCCACAGACAGTAACCACCACCTTCAACCCGGTTCACATTAATGCGATTTGGATGCGTTTTTTTTGCACTCGTCCGTTTGCTACGAGCAAGGTGCTTTGATAATGCAGCCTCAAATCAACACACAAGTCAAGGTTTTAAATTAGAAGCAGCTCTTTATTTACATCATTTCTAAGACACAAGTAACCTATATATATATTTATATATCAAACAAACCAAAATATTCCTGGTGGGGTCAAAAAATAAATTGAACGTAAACATCAGATAAAATGTAAAATATCTTTTGAATAGTTGGGGAGTCTTAAAAAAAAAAAAGAAGAAAATTAACAGTTACAGAAAATGCTCAGTTGGAATTAGTGTACCCAATTCCATACCGTAACCGACAGCATTTGTCATAGCACATGGCCTTACTGACATCAGTTTACACAGGAATATACAGCAACTGGAGGGCAATGCTTGACCGTGTTTGGAAATGGAGAACACTGGGTCCAAAATACTCATAAAAATATCAGGAGTTCAACTTAGCAGATTGAAGATTACTAACCGTATGGGGATACATTTTACCTTGGCAACAACTCCACCATGACTTATGCCAATTGAATGTTAAAAATACAGCCTCCCAGTAAAAAAATACTCAAGATTTCGGAACAGACTGTACGGATTTAAAAAACAAACATATATATATATATAAATATACACAAGTTGTGTTGGAAGAACACACACACTGAAGGGCACGCCAGAGTACAATGAAATTTAAAAAAGTCCATTCCAATGTGGCATCAGAGCAGATCAGACTGACCTCTGTGTAGAATTTAAAAGATATCAGGTTATCATAAAACCAATAGTGATCCATTCACTCATTGCTGCTTTAAAAACATGAATATAAAGCTAAAGAATACAAAATAAAAAACACAATAAAAAGATGTGAATTTAAGCCAGAGGTCAACAAATTATTGCAGACTATGGAAGCCATGGTCAGCCCTCACTGAGGTTTTAGTGAAGAGTAAAGCCCCGTACACACGTACCGATTGTCGGCCGTAAATATTCGGCCGACGACCGATCGGACGATTGTAGGCTTGTTAGTATGATGCTTCCGACAGCGCATTTTCGAACAGAATCTGTCGTGCAGGCATTAAAATTTTTGTTGGCCAACACCAGAACGGCCGATTGTTCGCCAGTCAGGACAGATTTCGGCTGACAGAAAAGAAAAAAAAGACAAGGAAAGTTAACCATCACATGACATCACTTCTGCAGTCGGCTGTTGTTGGCCGACAAAATTCGTGTGCAGTCTTTTGCAGTTTTCAACAGACATGACAGCCCTGGACAAAAGACGGCCGATCGTTCGGTACGTGTGTACGGAGCTTAATGTTATTAAAAAGAGGGGAAGTAGACTCTGCACTTGCTTCTTCACTGATGAAGCAAACCAAGTTGTTAGAAACCTCTGGTGGATTGCTGGGGGGAGGGACGATGAATAGACCGTTTTAATGTACTGGAAACCATCATGTACATATGACATTTCTCAAAATGTAGGATTTGCTTCGTGGCAAGTTACGGGCACCATTATGATGCTTTCTAGTGACCAGGGCAGCACGGGCAGGGCGCTTTCTGGTGACCAGGGCAGCACGGGCGGGGCGCTTTCTGGTGACCAGGGCAGCACGGGCGGGGCGCTTTCTGGTGACCAGGGCAGCACGGGCGGGGCGCTTTCTGGTGACCAGGGCAGCACGGGCGGGGCGCTTTCTGGTGACCAGGGCAGCACGGGTCGGGTTGGCTGTCAACGTTACATGGGAGAGGTGCAGTAGGTGCACTCTTCCAGCATCACAGAGAACCATTTACAGTGCATCCGTAAAGTATTCACAGTGCTTCACTTTTTTTTTTTATGTTACAGCCTTATTTCAAAATGGGTAATGCCCCATACACACGTGCAGATTATCTGCAGACTTTTGTCTGCAGACTTACCAAAACCATATAATATGAGGTCAAACCTAAACATTTTCAATTTGTATGCAATCCGGCAGGCCCTTGCACTACATAGAAAAGGTAAGTCTGCAGACAAAAGTCTGCAGATAATCTGCACGTGTGTATGGGGCATTAAATTCATTAATTTTTCTCAAAATTTTACAAAAAAATCCCCATAATGACAACGTGAAAGAAGTTTGTTTGAAATCTTTGCAAATTAAAAAAAAAAAACACGACATGTACACAAGTATTCACAGCATTGGCCTTGACACTCAAAATTAAGCTCAGGTGCATCCGGTTTCCATTGATCATCCTGGAGATGTTTCTACAACTTGGAGTCAACCTGTGGCAAATTACGGTTGATTGTACTTGATCTGGAAAGGCACACATCTGTCTATATAAAGTCCCACAGTTAACCGTGCATGTCCGAGCACAAACCAAGCCATGAAGTCCAAGGAATTGTCTGTAGACCTCCGAGACATGATTGCATCAAGGTACAGATCTGGGGAAGAAAAATTTCTGCAGCATTGAAAGTCCCAATGAGCACAGTGACGACCATCATCCACAAATGGAAGAAATTTGGAACCACCAGGACTCTTCCTAGAACGGGCCGCCTGGCCAAACAGATATCGGTGGAGAAGGACCTTAGGAAGGGGACCAAGAACCTGATGGTCACTCTGACAGAGCTCCAAACTTCCTCAATGGAGAGAGGAGAACCTTCCAGAAGAACAACCATCACTGCAGCTCTCCACCAATCAAGCCTGTATGGTAGATTGACCAGATGGAAGTCACTCCTCCGTGAAATAAACATGATAGCCCACCTGGAGTTTGCCAAAAGACACCTGAAGGACTCAGACCATGAGAAAAAAAAATCTCTGGTCTGAGGATACAAAAATTGAACTTTTTGGTCTGACTGGAAAGCGTCATGTCTGGAGGAAACCAATCGCCGCTCATCTCCTGGCCAATACCATCCCTACAGTGAAGCTTTGTGATGGCAACATCATGCTGTGGGGATGTTTAATGGCAGCAACTTGGAGACTTATGTACAGAGACATCCTTGATGAAAACCTGCTCCAGAGCGCTCTGGACCTCAGACAGGAGGGGGGGGGGGGGGAATGTTCATCTTCCAACAGGACAATGACCCTAAGCACACATCCAAGATAACAAAGGAGTGGCTACAGGACAACTCTGTGAATGGCCTTGAGTGGCCCAGCCAGAGCCCAGACTTGAACCTGATTGAACATCTCTGGAGAGATTTGAAAATGGCTGTGCAGCGACGCTCCCCATTAAACCTAATGGAGCTTGAGAGGTCTTGCAAAGAATGGGAGAAACTGCCCAAAAAATATGTGTGCCAAGCTTGTAGCATTATACTCAAAAATACTTGAGGCTGTAATTGGTGCCAAAGGTGCTTCAACAAAGTATTGAGCAAAGGCTCAGAATACTTCTATACATGGGATTTTTTATTTTTTTATTTTTAATAAAGTTGCAAAGATTCCAAACTTTTTTGTGTTGTCATTATGGGGTATTGTTTGTAGAATTTTGAGGAAAATAATTAATGTAATCCCATTTTGGAATAAGGCTGTAACATAAAATGTGGGAAAAGTGAAGCGCTGTGAATACTTTCTGGATGCACTGTAACTTCCTTGCAGCATATATACAAAATTGACAGATTAAATTCAAGTGACCATGTTCGTTTTCTTTTTGTAACAAAAAAAAAAAAAAAAAAAAGGCCACACAACCTTAATAAAACCGGTTTAATAAAAATAAAATAAATTACAAAAAAAAAAAAAAAAAAAAAAAAGATCCGGTCACCTTTCCCAGTCAAAGCACAGTAATGGGCCCATTATTTCATTTTGACAGAATGCCTTCAAAGCAAACCTTTCCTGATGCAGACAGACATTGCCTGGCGCCCCCCCGTGTGTGATCACAGTTGTCTGGCTACTACACTGACCAAGCCCAATTGGGTTCAATAAGGTTTGAGTCACCGATGTGGAACAAATAATACATACTTTTAAAGTCGTACATTTTTTGTGTAGTTATTCCAGGTAAGTGGCTCACGTATTAAAATGTATTTCCACTTTAGCAGCCAAAATTGGAATAACGCCTGCTTTTATATTTGTTACATTTTCTCAATCACATAGCAGAACTTATAAAGAAAATGGTAAGTAGGTTTTTTTTTTTTTCTTTAACTCCAGAACAAAATCCTACGTGGTTCTCTGTTTACAAGAGAGCTGGGGAGAGTGTGCTTGCCATCATTTTCACTGTCTGTACTGTGCTGGCAGATCTCATTATCAGTTATAAAACTAGATTTGAACAGTCAATCCTAACAAAGGTTTAACATAGATCTCCAGGCTTTAGTGACGTTTAAAAAGTTCATTTGGACTGAGGCATTCTAAATGAACATCATACTTCACTAGCACATGCAGCAATTGTGTGCATTGAACTCTGGCCTGAATGGCAAGCATCATGTCTGGAGGAAATCAGGCAACACTCATCACCTGGCCAATACCATCCCTACAGTGAAGCATGGTGGTGGCAGCATCATGCTGTGGGGATGTTTTCTACATACAGTTTACAATAAAGTGTTAAGGCAGCTGGATGGAAACTTCCCATCCCGCTCCTGGAACAAAACTGAGTTGGTCTGCCAATTCACCGGGAGCTCAGAATTTTCTCAATGAACAGAGAGCTTCCTCTGATTGTGAAGAGGTGGGTGAGTATGTTAAAGTGCTTGTAAATGATCACCTCGTAAAATAACCCATTCAGTTAAAAAAAGAAGTGAAAAGG
The DNA here is from genome assembly GCF_965119305.1 of Pelophylax lessonae. Lineage (NCBI taxonomy): Eukaryota > Metazoa > Chordata > Amphibia > Anura > Ranidae > Pelophylax > Pelophylax lessonae. Next base: position 53,207,839 of record NC_138778.1, on the reverse strand, counting down.
TAAAGAAGAAGGTCGAAAAAAATAAAATAAAATTTTTATATATATATATATATATATATATATATATATATATATATATATATATATATATATATATATATATATATATATATATATATATATATATATATATATATATATAAAAATATATATAAATAATTTTTTTTTTTAATATTATAAACCCCTTTTTTTTTAACCACCCCCACACACGCACACACTTTAAAGGAGATCACAATCCCTCAGTTCTCAGCTGCATAAAAGCTGGCAGAGGAACATGTCAGGACAAATCTGATCATTGGAAAAGAGTAGGCTGAGTTCCCAGCACAGCTAGAAAACTGACCACGCTCTGCTCCCAAGCCTGTGGCCAGTTTTTGAAAATAAATCAGAGGGACTGGCAAGAACACCAGGGATTTCACACAAAGGAAGCAATACAAAGAACAAAATACTTTCTCATACAAGTACATGGTACAGCAGGCACATTTTAGGAGTATGAAATGTTGGGGTTCATACATTCTGAATAATGAGGAATCGCAGCGATTTCTAAATCGTTCTATTGGGACAAACTCACCCTGAACGTGTCCAGAAATGCTGCAATGACACCTTCTACTAAGCATATTTGTATGTAGATTTTATTATTAACAGACTGGACAGGGAAGCCATGGAATACCTTAGTTCATCTTCCTTACAAGGAATGTTGTGTAAATGAGAACATAGCAAGGGTTTCTCTAATTGGACTGCAAAAGTGGAAATACCTTTTAAAATTACAAACAGCCAGGAAATTCTGCATTTGCAGAATGAGAAGCTGCAGCAGCCGCCTACATGCTTCCCTTAAATTTGTTGAACATTGGACTGACTGACCCCTGAATGCTAAATTAATTTGATTACTTCTGCTATAGATTAATTCATTTCAAAAATCATAGCTAACCTGCAAAAAAAAATAAAAAATGAATTGCAGATATACAAATACCCCCTTTTCAAACAAAGCCTTCAGTCAGAGCCGGTTCACACTGGGGCAACTTGTCAGGCGACCTGGTCGCCTGACAAGTCGCCTGCCATTGATTAGCACAGGACCCGTTCTAATAGGAGCGACACAAGACGCTCCGACTTAGAAAAAGGTTCCTGTACTACTTTGGGGCGACCTGGAGCGACCTGCATTGACTTCAATGATATGAAGTCCGTGCATGCCGCTCCGAGGTTGCCCCGGAAGGTCGGGTCGCCCCTATGTGAACCGGCTCTTAGGGTTTTATTATTTTTCATTTGATACATGTGCAAAAACACAGCCGGCCTGTTGGGAAAGCCTAATAAAATCCGGACAACACCCGAGTTGTAAAACATAAACGGAAGCTTGTCGGATGACGTTAAAATGACAATCAGTAACGCTTATTGCGAAAAAGCACTAAAGCGAGCCTGGCACAAATGTAATAAAAACACAAATAAAAAATGGCTTAAACCCCCCCCCCCTCCCCCGAAAAGGAGAGACACTAAAAATGCCAGCAGGATTTGCTCTGTGCATTATCCTTGGCTTGTGCTTTGGCAGCCCCTCCAACATCCCACACTGAACTTTGCCTTTGTCAGCAGAGTATCCTCTGAGCATTACCCTTGACTTGTGCTTTGGCCACCTCCCAATATCCCACATTGAATCCTGGGTGCCTCAAAAGACAATAGAAAAAATGCCCATGATGCTCTGCAGAGCACCTGGGGCAGAGGAGCGGGATACGCAATTACAGCCCAAGGTATCAATATACAGAGCGCGCTCAATATTGGGGCTCCCCAAGAGGTCTGTGTGCCAATAGTCCCTAAATTCAGGGAGCCAACTACCTTATATATTCTTAGATTTGTGACATTCCCTTTAATCCAAAAACTGTAAAAATGGACATTTCACTGTGAATACTTTCCATTCTTTTCATGAATACTTTCCATTCTTTTTTTTTTCTTTGAGAATTTCCTAAAGTGACTTAAATACAAATATTAAAAATCCATGTGATTCATTCATTGATTGCTCTCATCAACCAGAATGTCCCTTCAAGCCCCCACTCAAATTTGATTTATTTATTTTTTTAGAAGGAATCCAATTGGCTACTATTGAAAAGCGCACTTTTATAGATTCTGCTAATTATACTGGTCTTCAACCAAAGATTTAGGCTTATTCAATAAGGCAAAGAGCAATGTGCAAGAACACCGCAGCCCACAGCAACCAATCAGAAACCACCTTTCACTGATCTGACTTTAGCAAACAAACGTGTTTAGCCGACGGGGCTTCTGGTTCCATTAGAGCATAAGACCGGTTTGATACAGGCTTCAGACTGTATAGGAGCAGTGTGAACTGCAAGCTTTGACAAAGCATTTGTAAAAAAACTTTCAGCAAGCTTTGCTTTAGCTTTTAACCCTTTGGCGCTTTAAGGGGTTGTGAATCCTGAAGGGGGGAGTGGGGCTTGTGACCGTCGTGATTGGCTGCCACGGTGGTCACATGATCAGAAAACTCCCAATAGCAAGCAGCGATCTGAAGATTTTTGCACGCCGCTGGTCAGTGTGCTGGGAGCGCGCAGGACGTGCACTCTTAGCACAGCTCTATCAGCGCTAATGTACACAAATATGCAGTCACGAGGGGTTTAAGTACCATTCAGCTCCAGTTTGTAAATGTTGAACACAGATCCTAATGGGAATGCTGATTGCCACTTTTATCAAGCTGCTAGCAGGCTTCAGAACTTCTTAAAGCTTGATGAAAGCATACTAGCAGCTTTCTTAAAGTGGCAATCAGCACTCCCATTAGGATCTGTGTTCAATATTTACAGCTGAAGTTGAATGGTACCTTAAAACTTTCAAAGCTTGCTGAAAGCTCTAAATGCTTTGCTGAAGTTTTCTGTTCATGTGGTTCTTATACAAAATTAAACCTGCATAAAAAACAGGCCTTTCTGCTCATCACAACGCCTTATAAAAAAAGGCTGGACACTCCCTGGTAGGTCCTTACAGCTCTCTGATCTCATAGAGTCGCCTAAAGTAAAGCGGTCACAACCCTGGGAAATACAAAATGAGCATAGAATGAAGAAAAAAAACAAAAACAAAGCATTACCCTTCAGCGAGGAGGTAATGATCTGTAGAGCCAAAGTTACTGGAAGCCATAATTATATGAAAATCTCAACTGCTGTAAAAGCAAAGCTGGGCTCCATCCACTCCTGAGTGTCCCTGTTGGTCTCCCACCACACTAAAGGACCAACAGTCTCAGTAAGCAGGAAAGGACTGACTTAGTGCACCTTTTTTTGGTAAAACTGTATATAAATTCAGCTGAATTTAGGCCAGGAACTTCTGGTCTCTTTTGCAACCTGTTTTTGCTGAAGACAAGTGCTGCTTGGGTCTTTTCTTAACCAGATTTAAAAGGCTGGGCTTATCCATTTTCACTTTATTGGGACATGTTTTCCAGAGAGTCCTGCAGAGCAGCCACCCCCAACCAGGGGTTCCCCCTAAAGCGGAACTAAACTCTCCCTCTACAACCAGGTAATCTGCAATCTTAGCCTCGGTTTGATCTGTAGTCGCCATGGTACTGCACACATGTCAGTTATGACACCAGCAATTGGATGGCTTGACAGTTTTGTTGAGAGCACAAGCAACAGTGACAGTTATTCACAGCATGACTTAAATGCAACGGGAAACCGTTAATTTGATGGGTTTAGTGCCACTTTCAGCAGTGAGCGGATTACTCTCCAACCTACACGGACCACTAAATGCAGGGGGACAAATTTCCACTGACCAAAGTAAAGGGGGGGGGGGGGCTTCTAAACTGATTACGGATGTTAGAGGACACCATAGTTACTATTTCTTTCCCAGCATAGTCATTTCAAGAATGCGAATGGACTTAGTTTTGTTCTGTAGAGCAAGGGGTTGCTCAAGGGTGTCAAATACACCAGGGTAAGCCAAACTACTAGTTTAATTTGAACCTTTCTACAACACATTGCTCACACTATTGTTATATGAGCTGTAGGTAGAATCATTTTTAAACAGAGGTTCCCTGAGTCTTTAAAATCATTTGAAGGGTTCCTCCAAGGTAAACAGGTTGACAAAGGATGCTGAAGAGGGTGCAGGACACAAAGTTGCCTCATCTGCCCTCTAGTGGATTTGCAGTAGAGAATGTTCCGAGAACCCTCCGACCAAAGAGACGATACATGTGGCTGAAAAAACAAGTGTCGGCCAATCACAGCCATGCTAGAGTGACTAGGCGACACCCCAATGTACTCCCAAAAGGTTGTAAAAAAACAAACATTCACAGAATCCCATTCTGCTTTACCCTATTCCAAAAAAAAAAAAAAAATGCCTAGAGCAGCATCCAATTAGATATTATGGGGGGGGGGGATTCCACGCGTCACACTGCGATTATTATTGCTGGTGTCCCACTTCTGCTGTGAGTGGGAAGACACCAAAACAGAGTCTGTTCCATCCTAGGTGACTATGGCGATGTTTGCTTACTGGTGCTGGTAAAACAAAAAGAGTAATGTAAATTATAAAATTATTGTGAAGATCCTAAGTTTCAAGACCAGGCTAGGCCCTTGTGGCACTTCTTGTGTAAAACACCCTTCCATATATGGAGGCCGGAGGAGACAAAAAAAAAAAAAAAAAAAGGAAAAATAAGTGTTAGTTGGATGACGACGTCCCTGAATATATTGCACAGACGTAGCATATTGTGGAGAGTTTTATCAGCAGGTAATGCTGGACACTACGCGTTCCATGTGCATTAGACATCCCAGGATAGACACTGCATAGCGCCTCTCAGCAGTATTCCATCTGAATATCTTGTTCATTTGGAGGAAAACAAATGCCTGCTTGGCCTTAGTCCTCGGAGAAGTCCTTGTCCACGTCCATATAGGCCTCATCTATGTAGCTTACTATGGCACACGGTGATGTCCTGTCTGGATTTAATAGTACAGATACAGTCTCTTTCCAGTAGCTGAAGTTGATGCAGGAACTCTGCCAAAACAGAGAGAAGATACATGATCAGCTTTTGCAGTACTGTAGTGTGCGCTTCATAACCATATACCATAACCCTCCACTCACTGGCCAATTACTGGGCCTACATCATGCTGGGTTAGAGGTACACAAGCATTTCAGAATGCCAAATCGCTGCAGCCTAAACTGACTTGTACACCAGCAGCTGCGTGTTTTACTGGACATAGAAAAGCGCTTTGTCTGTTCTAATACATCACTCCAGCCAGCAAGCATAAGGCTAGGTTCACATCATTGTGGGTATGTATGTAAATCACACATGCTCTTGCACACACAGGCATCCACAGCTAAAGACGTTGCTCCTTAATTCCCAGTGGCACCCTAATGTCTGAAACACAAAGTGTAGATCTGCATGTAAACGCTTGGCAGTTACAGAAACTAAACTGGAACTATGGGCAATACGTAAATAGGCTTCCGTGCCGACATCGTGGGCTCCCTGGACAGGTAAGTTCTACTATTTAAAAGTCAGCAGCTAAAGTATTTGTAGCTGCTGACTTAATTTTTTTTAAGGGGGACGGAACTCTGCTTTAAAGCAGAACGAAACCCTCCTATTCTTTACAGACAAGGAAGCTTCCATCTTAGCCTAGGTTTGTTTCGAAGTTGACAGTTCAGCTAAGAGTAGAAACAACTAGGACAGTTCTCATTCACCACCTGCCTTGAACATAACTGATTTGGGAAACTTAAATCAATGGGTTTAGCTCTGCTTTAAAAAGGATAACTTGCTTTATTTATTTATTTATTTTTTTCAACTTTGTTCTAACCTCCCTTCTGAACGCTGCCCACCAGATCCTATTCTTACCTTTAGCTTCAATCCAGCAATCTTGAATGTATGGCCCTGCTCTAAGCTGCACGGCCTTTGCTCTGAAATGTGTCACTTTGTACTGAACATGTGCAGCAGCCTCGTTCATTCCTACTGGAAAGCAGTATTCTGGAGTGGCTGTTTAAAGAGGTTGTAAACTCGTTTAACATTTTTTTTTTTTACAACCTGAAAGAGAAGAGAAACACATAATGAGCTAGTATGCATCGCATACTAGCTCATTATGAAATACTTACCTTAGAACGAGCCCCCGCCGTGCCGCCTGCTTCCCTCTGACGGGCGACATGTTCAGTCGCCCGTCTTCCGGGATCGCGGCATCCGGCCATCTGATTGGCCGGAGCCGCGGTGACGTCACGGCACGGGGCTCTGAAGGAATGGCACGAGCGGCCGTTCCTTCAGAGCGCATGCGCCAGTGACGTCACTGGCTGCATGCAAGGTAAATATCTCCTAAACGGTACATGTTTAGGAGATATTTACAGTACCTATAGGTAAGTCTTATCATAGGCTTACCTATAGGTACAACTTGCAGAGGAGGGTTTACTTTCTGTTTAAAGTGGTTTTAAAGGCTGAAGGTTTTTTTACCTTCATGCATTCTATGCATGAAGGTAAAAAAAAGCTGTGTGCTGCTTTTCCCACAGCTCCCAATTGGAGCCACTGGTCAAGGGGGAGGAGCCAGGAGTGCTGACCGTGGACCCAAGACGGAGGATTTGGTTAAGTAGGACATAAAAAAATAAATAAAAAAAGGCCAAATCTTAATACCACTTTAAGGAAACTGAGTACCACCTTCCTAGAAGAACAAATAGACCAAAAAAAATAAAAAATACTGGCAGGATCAACAGATTGTAAAAATCATTTTATTGAGGAAAAAAAAAAAAAAAAAGCTGCTGTGTTAATGCTAGTTGCAGACTGCAATAAAATCTGTTGCCCACAGATACACTTTAACCTTACTTGCTCTGAGACCAACAATTTAGCTGGAGTGTCAGAGGTCACCTGAGATCTGACAGTTTTTGGCTGTCAGTTGCCTAGCCTGAAACTGCATACACAGACAACGGAAGTCCATGAAAGAGAATAGGCAGGGTGGCAGGCCCTCTTGATCACCCAAGCAACGGCTGCATGCATAATTCTAGAATAACAGGTTTGATTTATTATAAGCAAAAAAATGGCCAAAAGCTTAAAAATAAAGTGATAAGTGTTGGAGAGTTGATGAAGGATCAAGTCACACTCACATTCTCTAAACAAGTGCTGTCTTTGTCCTTGTTGAGGTAATGCTGCTGCCAGAAGCGTAGGAGGCTGTGGAAGTTGTTAAGGATGAAACCTGGGTATTTCTCCATGCACTCCATGTCCCGGATGGTCTGCAGGAAGTAGGGTAGCTGGCCTTTCCTCCGGGCCAGCATTAAGACAACCAGACTTGTGTTCAAGCAGCTGACATTCTCCTGTAGGAGAAAAGTGTCATTTTAAGAATTCCTATACTACATGCTAAAAAGGTGAATAAGTTGGCAGAAATTCAAATCTAGACCATTAGGCAATTAACTCAAAATAGTTAAGTGAATCAGTTAATTCCAAAACTTTTATTTTCCTTCTTTAAAGCTTAAATTCTATTCCCCGCTCACATGATGCACTGTGTCAAGTATATACAGTGGTAGACCACCACTACCATCTCAGTTTTACACTGTTCATTAACCTGAACCTGTGCTCCAATCAAAAGTCCTGAAATAAACATACTAAGAGCCGCATAAAGTCTGTTACCTTTATTACAGTGAAAAGCTTTTTCTGTGCATCTTAATACTAAATGTTTGTCTCTCACCTGCGTCAATGTCTGCACGTGAATGATATTGATAAGTCGGAAGAGAAAAGACATTTGCACAGACCCCTGAGTCATATAAGACAGCAACCGACACTCAGACAAAACTTCTGCAACTGTTAAAAGAGTTTAAAAAAAAAAAAAAAAAAGTTATCACAAACCGTTTCAGTTAAGCTGTGCAAAGCCCAGTGGCCCACCAGACTTGGAGGGGGAAGATGCCAAAGTGAATTACTCACCTTTGATATCATCTGATTGGCTATCAAACCGATCTAGAGACAGTGCAATACATCTCACCAGCATGTTGGAGTCCACCAAGGAACTGTTTATCTGATTTAGGAAAACCTGGAACTAAGGAAAAAAGAAAAACAAAGGCTTTATACAGCTTTTGGGTATCTGTTTTATGGAGCCGTCTACAACAGTGAACAATACAGACACTAAACTACTGCTTCTTTGCAGCATCAAAACTGTACTGTAAAAAGGGAAGTCATCAACTTTTGGCAGATACAATAAAATAATTTAACAAGCTGCCCAACTGTATGATGAATAAGGACTAAGGTTTAAGAAATTAGCCCTGTTGGACACTTCAATCCCAATGCTCCTAGCTGAGAAGCTCAACTTAAAACTGGATGGCCTTCCAAAATATCAATGCAAACCAATGACCCATGTCCTCACGGTTATAGCACAAGCAGGGCGAAAGGATGACCCCTAAATAGTGGCAGTTAAAAAATAGGCTTCATACAACCTTTATCAATGAAAACAGCGAAGCTGATGGACAAAAAGCCCAAAATTCCACCCCTTGGGTCACACATTTTTTCCCAGCAGACTTTGATCATAGGGACCTGACTTACAATATCGGCTTTTGCCTTTGAGACCTACTTGAGATGCAGGGTATGCCCCCCTAATCCATCTCTCCACTCCTGTCCTCCACACTTTTTTTTCTTACCTCTCTAATTCCTGAGTGTCGAGATAAATATTAACATGGACTATATTGAATTTGTACAGCTCGCTTGTCATCTCCAGTATATCAGTGAGCATTGCTGCCTTCTGTACAGCGAGTTGCTCCTATAAAATTTTTTAAAAAACTTCTGTCTAAGGTGTAATGACACCACATCTGGCATTACCTGTTATACTTTCCCTGTAATATTACTTAATTATTGAACGAAAATTTAACAAGTTGTGACCACACAGCCAAAAAAAAACGTAAGTACACAGTGTGTGTAGTATGCACAAGTCCTTCTAGCACCACTGCTGCCTCGCTCCTTGCATGGCTGTCACAAAACGAACACTGATCAAAAATAAAAATTAATAGGACAACATCCCCAAAAGAAAGCCTAGGTTTGTTTGAGAAAAAAAAAAAAAAAACCCACATATGTATTACTTCATCATCCTATGGTGGTAGTAAAGTCGTTTTTTTGGACTTGTACCTACAGGCAAGCCTATAATAAGGCTTATATATTAAAAAAGAATATGGAGACAATCCATAAATAAAAATGGGGATTTGGTCCCACCATATGATCAGACTTCTGGGGTTGAGCACCCCACCCCCCACACACACACCTGTACTCTATCAGTGTCCACTATCAAGTAGATATAGGAGGAGTCGCCTGTAGTGCATTAGCACATCTCTCCCAGCAAGGAGTGTTGTCTCCAAGGGATAGAGAAGCTGGATTCATCCTTTTTTATGGATAGTGTAGGACCCACTGATAATGGGGTACTTTGACGTATTGGTGGGCTTGAGCACGATATGGCCATATGGTGGGACTAAATCCCCATTTTTATTTATGGATTGTCTCCATATTTGATAGCCTTTTCTTTTGCATGTGTGCGCTATTCTTTTTTAATATACATGTCGCTTGGTCCATAGCTGCACCGGCTTTAGATATACATGTTCAGGGTTTGCTCCCCCAATTTTTTGCTAGTTTATAATAAGGCTTACCTGTTGGTACACAGAATATCTCCTAAACTTGCTGCGTTTAGGAGATATTTCCATAGGATGCCGCCGGTGACATCATTGGCACATGTGGTCTGAAGGTCTGGCATACCGTGCCAGACCTTCAGAGCTCCGTGGTGGAGCCAATGGCTCACACGCAGGGAGGGAGGTCATCACGCTCCCAGCCAATCATACAGCGGGAGCCTATGAACCTGAAAGGAAGTCTGGGGGAAGATGGAAGTCCTGTCAATGCTGACAGTGCGCCGCTGGAGGACTTTATTCAAAAGTAAGTATTTCATGAGCTAGTATGCAATACATGCTAGCACATTATGCCATGCAGGGTTTTTTTGCTGCCGATTTAATGACAAAAAGTTACAATAACTGCTCAAAGCAGAATTAAAAAGATGCTTAATTTCATTGGGTGTGTACAGGTGTTACAGCTGAACTGGTTAAAGAGTTTATCTTTATCGCATTCTCTTTATCTCCTATATATGGTGTGCAGTCATCACAATTTCAGATAATTCTGTTCCATTCACCATTTTCAAAATGCTTTTATAATCTTGTCCTTCTGGTTCCTTTTATTTTCCAAACTTTACAGCCAAAGTAATCTGTACCACTAGAACAAAATAGCTGCTGGAAATACCCTTACTTGACTAACTATGCCCATAATTCTGTGCAAATTGTAACCACTTTAAGCCTCGGTTCACACTAAAAGGTGGTGAAAATTCACTGCGGAGTCTGTACTACATCAAAATCGCAACCCATTCATGTTAACCTGATTGTGGCGTGCATGCTACATTAACGACACCCCAAAATTTGTATGCAAAATGCAGTGTAATTTGTAGAATCGGATAGCATGGTGTGCACCAAAAAAAAAAAAAAACACGTGTTTGGTGCGAATACAATGCAATTTGAGCCATACACATTCATGGATCAAATCACACCCCAGAGACACCGCATGGAATTTGCACAGGAGTATGCTGCGATTCCTGCACGAATTACATGCAGTGTCCCGCACTGCATCAGTGTGAACCTGGGCTCAAGGACCATTTCTGCAGAAACTGAAATTAATGAACACAGTAATGATCAGATACTTAAGTATAGTCACTGAAAACTAGGTAAAGTAGAGCTATATAGGCAGAACTTTTTTTTTTGGATAGGGTAGTTAGGGAGAGTTATAACCGGTCAGAGAATTTTTTTTTTTTTGCCATCTGTGTTCCATTGTGCAGAATTCTCTTCACTTCCTGTGCCACAGCCAAACAGGAAGCGAGAGGAAATTCCAGCAAGGGAATTCCTTGGGGACCATCCAAAATGACCAGAACCTAGTGTCCCCATTGGAAGATTTCCTCTCTATTACTTTCTGGGGACAACCCAGAATTTGGGAATTTCCTTTACTTTAACTTTTATTGATAATGGTAAACAGAACAAAGGGGGAATCTCCAACGGGGACTCAGACAGAAAAAACTGATAAGCGTTCTGATCACTCTGCAGTCTATACAAAACAAAAAAGTTTTGCCTTTAGTTCTACTTTAACCACTTGCCGACCAGCCACAGTATGTATATATATATATATATATATATATATATATATATATATATATATATATATATATATATATACTGCGGCAGGTCGGCTCTATTGTGCGAAACGAGGTGCCTATACATAATTTAGTGTAATAGCCAGAGGGGGGCACGCGCGCCACCAGAGGTACGATCGCGTGCTGATTGGGCACAAAGGGAGCCTGCGTAAACAAGGCAGACTGATGTGCTGTCAGGAATGAACATCACGATCTTTTGTTCCTGCAAAGCAGGAACAGGGATCTCTGTGTTCATCCAGTGAGTCCACCCCCACACAGTTAGAAAGCATTCCCCCTAGGGACACACTTAACCCCTTTGATTGCCCCTGGTGTTAACCCATTCCCTGACAGTGTCATTAGTACAGCAACAGTGCATATTTTTTTTAGCACTGATTACTGTAGTTATATCACTGGTTTCCAAAAAAAGTGTCAAAAGTGCCAGGTGTCCGATTTGTCCGCTGCAATGTACATTACGCTTAAAAAAAAAAAAAAAACCCCGCTGATCACCGCCATTAAAATAAATAAATAAAGCCATCAAAATATCCCATCGATATACGCTTATTGGGATTTTTTTTACCGAAAATATGTAGCAGAATGCATATTGACCTAAATTTAATTAGATTTTTTAAATTTTTTTAATTGTATAGGTTTTTTGTGGGAAAATCAAGGACATCAATTTTATTTGGGTACAGCATCACACAATTGTCAGTTAAAGTAACGCAGTGCCGTATTGCAAAAAAATGGCCTGGTCATTACAGGGGTAAAACCTTTTGGTCCAGAAGTGGTTAAAATCAGCAAAAAACTGCTTAGTGAACAGCCAGCATAAACATTCATCATGCACACTGGAGCCCACCACAGACTCAGTAGTGCATTCCTAAACAATCAGAAAATGAAGAATCAGTAAAATGTTAAAAAAAAAAAAAAAAAAAAAAACACACGTTACACAAATGGAGGATTATTTTAACATTGTGAGCAGTGGAGTTTAACATTAAACATTTCTTCTACCTTCTCCTCTGTAGTGATGTATTTGTTAAATTTCTTGAAGGCATCGATATTAAACTTCATTAGTTCTCCCAGCAGGTCAAAGTAGCTTTGAAGGACGTCCCTCGACTTGCACTCGCTATCCACAATACAGTAAAGAATGTGCTGCAAAATAAAGTGCCTTTTATTACAACCACAGTTTCATATAATAAAAAAAAAAAAAAAAAAAAAATGAAGAAAAGCTCTGGCATGACTGCATGATATTTAGGATGCATCCCCAAACTTGCTAACCCTGTGCTCCCCTAAACATGAGTAAACTTATAAAAAAAAAAAATTCAAACATCTTTCTACATTCAAAGTAAAGCCATAATGTGCTAGTATGAATCGAATACTAGCATATTATGAAAGACTTAAGCTGGTCATATATTACACAAATTTTCCTTTAGATTTACCAAAACCATATGAGGTCAAACCTGAACACTTAATTTGTATGAAATCAGGCCGGCCCTTTCAAAACATAGCTGAAGGTAAATTTTATTGTAGGATAAGCTTGCCTGCGCCTTACGCCGCAGGCCTTCTCCCAGATACATTGAATGCTCCAGAGTGTTCTCCCAGTACTCTTGTTTATAGGTAAAAACTCCTGGTTGGTGTACCAGACCGCAGTCCCTGTATTTACGGTCGGGCCTCTTGTCTGTGCATACTACCCTGCCTTCCCCATCTTGTATGTCAACTTACACAACACACCTATCCATCAATCTACCTTAAACCATCGCTCTTTAGTCCCGGTTTACATTTGTGTAATGCGGAAACGCTGCAAATATACAGCGCGTTCCCGCATCGCATCCGCACCCCAGGCAGTTCACACTGCCATATGCGAAATGCAGGGGGTGACAATTAAAAGTTGACACCCCCAGTTAAGATTGCATATCGCAGTGCGATCTGCAAGTTTGTACAGAATCGGATCACGCTAGTGTGAACCACCATGCGATCCAATTCTGCTGTGGATTAAAAAAAGGGTCATGTGGGTGTTTAGTGCGATTGCGGTGCGAATTTGGCCATACAAGCTGTATGGCTGAAATTTGCACCGCACATAGATCGCATGTAATTTAGGAGCAGTGCGCTCTGAATTACATGCGATCTCTGTAATCGAACTAATGTGAACCGGCACTATGGCTTGTCCTCTTATGTCAAATGCGGTAATATGAATAAACATGGTTGCTTCCATGCTTGATTTTTATTTTGGACTTTTTGATGCGCCGTTTTTTTTTTTTTTTTTAAGGCTTGTAATTGCCGTCCTTTTTTCTTAGATCTCTGTATTAAACTCTTGATACTGTCTAATAAAATACTTAAACAAAAAAAAGAAAAAAATTGTGTGTATGGCAGTAGAGCTGCACGATTAATCATCAAAAAATGGTGATCTCGATTGCACCCCCTTCATGATCTTAATCCAGCATTTCCACGATTCATGTAACATTGCAGAGCAGTTCCATGCTCACAGCTGAGAGATAAAAGAGAAACATTGTATGATTTTGTTCTTTTAGATCAAAGGAATGAACTTCGGTCTGTAAATGTGGTCTGTTAACAACTTAAAGTGGATGTTAACCGGTTTCATTAAAATTGACCTGGGCAAACATATGTAGTGTTACTTATCTCTGTACAAAGCACTAAGGCTGGCCATACATTATACAATTTTCTTGAAATTTACCTTCAACTATGTAGTACAAAGGCCTGCCTAATTGGATACAAGTGAAAGTGTTTAGCTTTGACCTCATATTATGTGGTTTGTGGTAAATCTAACAAAATTGTACAGGAAAATTGAACATGTATGGCCAGCCTAAGACCCGTGATTCTTTTATCAGCATAATTTCTGACAAGTTCTGACACAGGAGAGAAAAGCAACTGGAAATTTGTGTCATGGGGTGGGTGCATAGAGACAGAATAGCAGAGAGCTCTATTTCTAATAGAGAGGTCTATTCACAGAACAGCACTGCAAGTATCGTTCTTCTGCCTATGTGGAGGGGGGGGGGGTGCCTTTCCTCCAGTCAGCTGTTAAACAGTGTATGCCAGGACTCCACTCCCACAGCTGAAACAGGAAGCACGCATTCTAAAACAATGTGCACTTTCTAAAGAATATAGAAAGCTGAAGACAGCAGACATACAAAGTAAAACTTATGTAGGGAGATTTGTTTCATCTCTGTGTATCATCTGAGGTTGTTCACTTCACTGGGTATATGTGAGGGTTTACAATCACTTTAACTACTTGCCGCCTGCCATATAGCGGATTGACGGCAGCAAAGTGGTTGTATTATCCTGACTGGCTGTCATATGACGTCCAGCAGGATAATGCGCTTTGCATGCCCCCGCACAGGGGGGGGGAGGGTCTGTGCTGGTAATTAGAGCATTGATTACCAGTGCAGACCCTTGGGGGAGGGGGGCCACTAGAGCCACCAGGGATGCGCAACCCATGACCACCAGGGATCCCCACCCATGTCCACCAGGGATTGCAAGCAGGGCTCAGGGAGCCCGCCATTGCCACCCCATCAGTGCCGCCCGCCATTGCCACCCTATCAGTGCCGCCTATTAGTGCAACCCCAGCAGTGCCGCCCATTAGTGCCACCCCAGCAGTGCAGGAAAAAACTATTTACAAAATTTTATAACAAAAATCTTTTTTTTTTTTTTTTTTCTTTCAAACTTTTTGGTCTTTATTTGTGTAGCAAAAAAGAAAAAAAAAAACTTGCGGCCATCAAATACCAACAAAAGAAAGCTCTATTTGTGGGAAAAAATGACAAATTTGGTGTAGGTACAGTGTTGCATGACCGTGCAATTGTCATTCAAAATGCAACAGCGCTAAAAGCTGAAAATTGGCCTGGGCAGGAAGGGGGTGAAAGTGCCCTGTATTGAAGTGGTTAAAGACCAGGCCTTAAAAATCAGTATTTTTTGCCTCTTCTACCTCTCGGCGCTGCTTTCTGGACTTTCTTTTTTTTCATATCAGCATATAACACGCACAGCTGCTTTTTCCTCCATATTTAGGAGGAAAAAGTGCGTGTTATACGCCGATAAATATGGTATTTTTTAGCACAGACCCTAGAGAAATAAATGGCGGTTGTTGCAATATTTTTGTCACACTACTTGCGCAGTGGTCTTCCCAATGCAATTTTTTGGGAAAAAACACACTTAATAACTAAATAAAAAAAAAACACAGTAAAGTTAGCCCAATTTTTTTTTTTAATGTGAAAGATGATGTTATGCTGAGAATCATGATCTTTGTTTTAAGCAAAAAAATTGTGATTCTCCTTTTATCCAAAATTGTGCAGCTCTAATGGCCAGCTTTACCTTGAAACAAAGCTCTCCAGCAGCGTGCTGTCACCGCTGCAGAGGCTTCCATCTTCACCCGGCCTTCTTTCCGGGTCCGTGGACTGCGGCCACTTGAATGGCCAGGCCTCGACTACGTCACTCCTGTGCATGCACGCGGGAGTCACGGCCATGGCACACAGCTCTGAAGGAACGCAATGGGCTGTTGCTCACATCTCCTAGCCGTGCACGTTTAGGCGATAATTTTACCTACAGGTAAGGCTTATTATAAGCTTAACTATAGGTAAAAAGCAAATACCGGAGTCTACCACTTTAACTTGCAAATCTAAGTCAAAGGCTATTTTTTTTATTTTTTATTATTGGAATAATAATGCTCTATAGTTACCTTCACAAAGGCAAACAAACTGACTATACTCAAGTATTTAGCACTGCCAGATAAATATCCACTTGGACACCAAATCAACATTAGCCATACATTTATTTTGCTATGTAGGTGTTTCCCCAATACAAAATAGAAATAATTCAGGAGAATTAAAACTTGATATTAATTGATTGTGCCCGATATGCCAATTTGTTTTGTGTCTTATACCAGAGTCACCTAGCTAGTACTGCAGTTAATTTGCTTAAGATCACTAGTCAAATCAAATCATAGGTAATGGGTGGAAACAGGCAAGGTGGCCCTGCATTTTGCTTACTCAAGGTAAAAGACTTCAATCAAAAGAAGCTCGCAGCTCCAGGTTTGCGTAAAGTGTACAGCAGGCAGGTCCCTTTAAGAGACCCTGGCACCTTTGGCTCATCCATATCGAACAATTCAGAAAGCAATTAGAGTCACTTGCTGATTTGTATACTAGGTAAATAAAGATGCATCAAGCACTACCGGTTATATTTTACAAATACCTGCCCTTAAAGTAGAACTATCGGCAAAACTTAACTTGATAGGGTGAAGGAGGGTGGCTGCATTTATTTCTATTTTACAAAGATATGCCTGTTTGTTTAACAGAGATGAGGGGAGGGGCTTGCTCCTCCAAATTACAGTGTGTAAGTGCTGTCATCCAAGTGTGTTATTGGCAGGAGGTGAAAATATATTATATAATAAATTAAAAAAAAAAAAAAGGAACTAGCTCAGCCACTAACTCATCTATGGACTAGTAAACGTCAATATAATTTTAAGTGGTTCAAAAGGCTTAAGGTTTTTTACCTTGGCACATTCTTTGCATGAAGGTAAAAAAACCTCCTGTGTAGCAATGCCCCCTAATACTTTGAGCCCCCTCTCGATCCAGCATTGTCCATGAGAGCTCTTTAGGGACTCTCACTCCTGACTGGCTGAAGGAGCAGCGCCAGTGAGCCAATCAGGAAGGGGCGGGAAGAGCCACAGCTGCATGTGAGGGGGCAGGGCTGGGCCACCGCTGTGTGTGTGAATTGACACGCAGCGGCTCGGGAGCAAGCTGCTTGCTCTGGGGGCACTCAGAAGGAGGAAGGGCCAGGAGCACCAGCGGGGACCAGAGGAGGATTCGGGCTGCTATGTGCAAAACCATTGTACAGAGCAGGCAAGTATAACATGTTATTTAAAAAAAAATAAAAAAAACAAAAAAGGGGCTTTAATTTTTAATATCACTTTAAATTGTTGTTTTTGGATTTAAACACACTTTAATTCAACCCTCATCTTCTATGTGAAGGTATTATCAGACCTGTTAGAGAGTGGAAAAAGTGAGATTACGTAGTCATTGCACCTCACCTCCAATAATCCTCTCTTCAGTAGAAACATCTGGTCTGCGTATGACGTCACCCCACGAAGAAAGCTTTCTACAGCTCGCGCTTGCCAGAACCTAGACACAGGTCAGTATTAGGAAATGTAATGTCCATCAAAACAACCTTCTAGACTGTGCTCATCTAAAACATGAAATCTAAACCATGATCATTCCTGATAGAAATTAAACTAGCAATGCAGTCAACACACCTGAAGGAAGACTCTGCTGGCTCCTTTTTCATGACCTGCAGTAATCTGGTTAATAGTCCCTTTTTTCCATCGCACACCAAGCTCCTGAAACACATGGCATGCAGAAAATTAAAAAGGTCATTTAACATTGTGAACCCCAAGTAACAAGTGCTAATATAGTGAGTGACTTGAAATTCTAGTTCTATTCTTTTTAAAGGTTTTAAAAAAAAAAAAAAAGTTTAGAAATTTACATTTGAAAAAACAAAGATTTTTGTTAAGTGTACAGGTCAAGTATTTATTTTGGTAGGGATCAATCAAGAGCCATATAACCATGGGGTCTGTGTTTAAAGTCCCAAGCCAAAATCACAGCCTTTTGGGGCTTTTGCAAAGCTGAGTGGCTCCTGCATTGTTTGTGAAGTCTAAAAACCATAAACTTGCAAACCTGCGAGAGTCATACACCTGTGTCATCATGGGTCAGCGTCTCAATCTAGCCCAGGACCTTCAAGTAACATTGTGATGCTGACTGCAGCAGATTCACATAATACAGTGAATTAGGTACAGATGTGGTCCAAATAAACTATTTAAAGTCACAGAAAACCTTTAAGTTTCTACAGTACTGTTCCAGTCTGACCCAAGCCAAAACTAAAGCCAGTGCTTACCACAGAATGATGGTAGGAGGCATCTGCAGTACAACATTCAGCATGATGATGAAGCAGATAGTAAGGCAAAATAGTAGTGCTATAATCAAAATGGCTACTTGCTACAGGTTTTATTCCCAATCAAGTATATGGAGCCGCCCCTCCCCATCTCCACACACAATTTGAGGCCTTTATACACCTGGAAAAATCTAATTAAAATTGTGACCATAGCAGTGCCCTTATCTTCTCATGGTCGTTGGCAGCCTTTCCCAACCTTTTCAACACCGAGGAACTCTTAAAATAAATTTCTGGTCTCGGGGAACCCCTGCTAAAAATAAAAAATCTCCAACTCATGACACATTAGTGTGACAGTCAGTGGGAAGAATGCTCCTTACTCTTATCATTGGGAAGAATTGCCCCATTACAAATAGCTAAAAGGAACAAATGGGGTCATTGGAAACTTATCTGAGAGGTAGAAATTGCCCATTGCTCAAGGAACCCCTAGCAACCTCAGGAGGAACCCTGGTTGAGAAACCCTGGTCTATGTTAAGGTCTGGTCTTGGGAAGAGATCTGAAGTACACACAACTGACCTCTACCGCTACCCTTACACTACAACGTTGCAAGATGCAGAGAGGGGCAGAGATGGTGTATTGTGGATGAAGAGACTTTTCAGACAGGAAAAGGGATTGAAAAGTCTGGTAATGCCAGAGCTGGGCTTTATGGGCCTCGGTTTTCTAAACAATGTGTTTTACATATCAGGGTGTCTCAGGAAGAACATTTTCAAAATAGTCTTTGCTACCTCTCAGCAAACAGTCCAGCTCAAATATCCACCAAAAAAAACTGACGGCCAAAAAGTTCAAATCAGATTGTTTGCTATGGGGCAATATAGATGGTTCAATACCATTCCATCCAGCAGAAATTTTTATGAATAAAACCCTGTCATTAAAATAGAAAAAGTGTGGGAGTAGGAGTGGTGGGAAGGGTGACTGTCACTATCTTCTCTCCCCTTTCTGAAGCACTGGGCTGTGGAGGGGGGTGGGAGGGGCTAGCTCAGGCTCTCAGCAGATTGCCGAGAGGCTGAGCCAGGTACTGGTCCAGGGATCTGGGTGTATCCCGACCATATGGTTGGGATCTTTCCCGAGCCTGAACAGGCTGAGCAACCTCAGCCAACAGTGGGCTTTATCCCGCTGTCCGCTGAAACCGGGTCATAGGAGTGCAGAATGAGAAGTATGGCCAAAAAAAGCTTTGGCCATATTTCTCCTTTAAATGAAGTCCAAAGATCAGTGGGGCTTACCTGTCTGTATTCAATACAGCCTCAACTTCTGGGATACTGGCTTTTAAAGAGATTGCACTTAGTTCATTTAATTCTTGGCTGTTGAGAAGTAAATATTTATTCCTAAAATGATGAACACAATAGATTAGTAAAGCATTGCTCAAATGTGAAGACATTTCCTATAGCAAGACAAAACCAAAAAGTACTTTTACTTTCATTTAATGCAAAGGAAGGATGGGTGAGGCTAAAAACACACCTACCAAAAAAAAAAAAAAAAAAAACATTCCATGTCCGACATGTGGTGTACACAGCAATTTTTAGGTCATATCAAATTTTAGACCAACAGAGTAGCACTGACACAGATGAAAAGTAAAGCTCAGTCAACATGCAGTATTAGTGAGCAGGAAACCAGCATGCTTACATCTTGCAAACGTTAGGCCTACTTAGGAAATAACTGTACATTAAAAAAATAAAAATAAATACAAATTACTCACTCATGATGGTCGCTAAAGCTCTGGAGCAGTCTTAGAAACTGTATCTTCAGGGAAATATCCTAGCAAGGAAATATAAAATTTACTCAATAAGTACAAAAAAACTTTTTAAAAATATGTATCAATAGCAATGTACAGTATATCAGCTTTGGCTGTACCAAATGTCATTTCAATTCTAGCTTGTAGCGGGTGACACACACAGCAGCTACTGTGCATAGAAGCTCTCTATAACCAAAAACTGCTGAAGAATGTCCACAAAAAAAAAAAAAAAAAAGAAGAAATTAATTTTACTCATGTACAATCAAGTTTACAATTCAAGTCCAGTTTTTCCCCCCAATCCAAACACCACTCTGAACCCTAATGAATGGGATACTTTACGGTTTACAAAACGTGTTGGTCTGAGGTCTTTAAATTTCCATGATAAATCAATATATGTTCAGACTCCAAATTTGTGAGGGTCTTTGGTTTTTCTGCATCACTAGGATTTTATTCTAAGCAAATGAAAGACCATTTTGTGTTTGAGATGGACGACAAGGATCTCTCAGGGACTTGTTCTCAGTGCAATCTTCCTGCCTACAGCCAGCTCAACTCTTTGCATGAACAACATTGCTCAGTCACCTAGAAGCGGTCAGTGACACAGAATTAGAAACTATCTTCTAGATACAATCCAAGCTTCCACTGATGGATCCCTAGCTGGTGATGTGATAGGATTTGATAGATGCACTTGACTATTTCTTTTGTGAGTATATTGGCGCTTATTTTATTCAATAGGAGTCCTACAGTAATTCACAAAGCTATTGCCCCGCATTCTTAGGCTGGTTTTCCATTGACAGCCGGTCTTATAAGTAATAATCTGGTGCTGGGTATGTGGCTTCTGCTCAGTGAAAACTTGCACACACCAGTCAAAATAAAAGATTAACATAACAGAAAGAATCATGAGCATTAGATACTTCTTTTCCACGTGCCCCCTGCCACCAGACCACCTGAAATCCTGGTGACTATTGTGATGTTCCAAGAAAATGGAAAATTAAAGGGTTGTACAAGATCTCTCATGAGGGAAGATTTTGGGCTTAGAAAATGTACTGCAGCATTGGGGACTGTGGTTAGAGAAGTGCAGGGAAGTAAAAAATTAGCTGCTTATGGAACCTCTTGTAAAGCAAGTTTTTTTTTTTTTTTTTTTTTTTACCAACTACGGGTAAAATACAAATTTAAGGGGAGAATTTGTGTTTAGAAAAAAACTGGCCTATCAGCAACTTTTTCAGAACTTCAATCCCCCCATCCTTTATATCAAAGACCAAGGTTCCACACTGGTCAAATGACCGGGCTTGCAAGTTACTGCAAATTATTGTTACTGTAAAATTTCGTAACATTTAGCACATATTATGCTTGCTGCATACGAACAAAACTGATTTTCAGTACTAGTCTGCTTTAAAAGAGGAGAAGTGTGGGCAAAGCTTGTTTGGTCATACATCCTTTCTGAATCATAGGAGTGCACTTACTCTGTGACTCAGAAGTAGCCAATAGCAGACTAAATACTAATGTCGGCTAATGCCCCGTACACACGTGCAGATTATCTGAAGACTTTTGTCTGCAGACTTACCAAAACCATATAATATGAGGTCAAACCTAAACACTTTCAATTTGTATGCAATCCAGCAGGCCCTTGCACTACATAGAAAAGGTAAGTCTGCAGACAAAAGTCTTCAGATAATCTGCACGTGTGTATGGGGCATAAGTTCACAGAGCCAGTCTAGGCTCTGAAAGCTTCCCAACAATATTGTCAAAATCCACCCAGATGCCTGAGTGGCAGCTGGTTCAACCTCTGAGCCCCAAGTGAGCAATGGAGGTGCAGAGCAGAGAGCAGTGACAGAAAGTCACCTCTCTCTGCTCAGAGCGGACAGAGAACTAAGCAATCAGTAGTCATGCGGAGTCAGTCTTGGGAGTCGGCGGGGAGACCGATGTTGCAGCCATATAGGGGAGCATGCATTTATTTTTTTCACTTCGCACACTTCTTAAATAATTACTCACTGGACTGCAGTCGCAGTTCTGGTTGTGTCCATGGAGTACCAGAGTGGATGCAGAGTGCTTCCGCCATATCAGCTTGTCAAAAAGATTATTCAATCCTGGGATAAGTTTAAACTCGGCAATCATTTTATGGACCTGACATAAGAGGAAATGGGAAACAATGATAATGGCGAAAACCTAAAAATGATTGAAGGCATAGAAGACCATCCAAAGGTGAAGAAATCAAAAAAGGTACACAAACCTGATTCCTCTGTCTTCCCATTAGCAAGACACAGAGCACATATAGAACCTCTACTTTGTACATGATCTCATGCATGATCTTCATGGAATGTGGGAGCTGCGTTCTTGAGGTGGGATTTGCCAAGCCTCCTTCATCGGACGACTCTAAAAAGTGAACAGCACGTTACAGAAGAGCTTCACTAGATTAAGAAAGTGCTGCAACTGGCAGTGAAAATTACCCAAGATCCAGAAAAATTATCACATGTACCCAATTAGAAATACTCATGTTTGGATTGATTTCATGGTGGAGTTGTAGAAATTATTTAATCTACAGAAACAGACTAAAATCATTTGCAGACATGGCTACAAGGCTAAAAGCAATACTTTGAAATAGCCATAATTAAATAAACCTATGAAAGCAGAGGAACAAAATATTGTTTACAAAGTTTATTTCACAGCCCTGACTTAAAAGATCACATTTTCCTGAAAGACTTATTTTTAAAGTGAGCCTGTGCTTTGCCCAGATGGGGTAAAGCAACAAATTCACATAAAGCTTAACGCCAGGCAAGATACTAGTGAAATGCATATATGGGAGCTTTTCACTGTCCAACAGACTTTATACTGCCATCCATACAGTCCCAAGATTTAAACAGCAAAGCAGAGCGAGGCAGATGAGATCACTTTTCTGTTTCAGTTAAAGTGTCAGTAAACCCAATGTTTTCTTGATATTGGCTTCAAAACAACTTCCACTTACAGGTTTCTTTTAAAATTCTCTCTTCTCTTATTGAGAGTGGCAACGCATTGCATTCCTATCCTGTGTAATCTGCATTGCAGCTCTGTGGTGCCTGCTTTAGTTTTCACAGTGTGGAAGAGGTGAACTTCCACTCTCCTCCCCACTTCTAGCCTCCCCCAATGTGACACTCCTGAATGTCTTGCAGGGCAGCTCCAGCAGCATGACGTCACATATGTCACACATAAATCAGCCCTCTGATCACTCTTTGCTGTGTAGTGGAATACAGGAAAGATCACGTGACAATACAGAAAAAAAAAAAAAAATGTTTGACCATAAAATCAATTTCTCTAATGTTCGACGGACACAGCTCCTGATCTTCTTAACCATTGAGTTATACTGCCCCCTACAGGAGTAGGACACTAGGCAAAAAAAAAAAGTCTGGCTATACCTATGGGCAGTCCCAGGGGGTATACTCCCTCTCTGCTATAGGTACTCAGTTCTGTTACAAGCAGTGTCAATTACAACTCCACAGAGGGGTGGGTGTTGTGCCCGTCAATGAACATCAGAGAAAATGGATTTTACAGCAAGTCAAAAATCCCATTTTCTCTTTCCTTCATTGACAGACACAGCTCCTGATCTTCTTAACCATTGGGACGTCCCAAAGCAGTGTTAAACATGAGGGGTGGGAACAGCGAAAAATAAATTCCCAAGGCTAACTATAGCCAACCAGGTAAACCGGAGTTTAACCAAAACAACTGGAGCTCACCTGAAACTACACAGTCAAAGAGGATCAGGTCCTTTAAAGAGCAGCCTGCAAAACCTTGCGGCTAAAGGAAACTTCCGTAAATGCTAACACATACACTTTATAGAGCTTTGCGAAAGTGTGCACCGATGACCAGGTGGCCGTCTTGCAAACCTGTGTCACTGACGCCTGATGACGGAAGGCCCAGGAGGCACCGAGTGCCCAAGTAGAGTGCACCTTGACAGGGAAAGGAGGAACCTGACCCTTGATGCAATAGGCCTGAATCACCGTCTGTCTGATCCATCTGGAAATGGTCGCAGAGGAAGCGGACAACCCTTTCCGAGGCCCATCCGTAAGCATAAATATTGAGCCAGATTTCCTAAAAGACTCCATAGCTGCCAGGTACACTCTAATCGCCCAGACCACATCCAAGGCATGCAAAACCATTTCCTTCGGATGTTATGGCCTGGGACACAGGGAAGGCAACACAATATCTTCATTCAAATGAAAAATCAGAAAACCTGAGGAAGGAACAACGGACAGGGGCAAAGAACCACCTTATCACTGTGAACCACCAAGTAAGGTGGACAGGGTAACGCCGTCAATTTCGACACCCTGCGCGCAGGGATGAGAGCCCCCAAAAAGGCCACCTTCTTGGACAGCGTAAGCAGGGGAATCTCCCGAAGATTCTCAAAAGGAGGCTTCTGGAGGACTGAGAGCATCAAATTGATGTCCCAAGGCGGCAACAGAGACTGCACTGGAGGGGTCAAGTGCCAAACTCCCTAAAGAAAAGTATGCACCAAGGAGTACGTGGCCAAGGGCTGTTGAAAGAAGACTGCTAAGGCTCACATCTGACCCTTGATAGTAATCAAAGCCAGTTTCTGCCCCGTTGAAGGAAGGTCAAGATCTGAGCAACCGAAAAAAAAAAAAGAGTGAGGACGAACCCCAAAAGACTCACACCACGCAATTTACGTTTTCCACGTACAATGTTAGATCTTCCTAGAAGTAAATTTCCTAGCTTTTAACAGCGATGGAATCGACCAACAAACTTTCCATCAATCTTTCCAACTTTCCTGGCATTCAACAGCCAAGCCGTCAAAGCCAGCAAAGTAGGATGGAAGATTGGTCCTTGAGGCAGCAGATCCTAATTAAGAGGAAGCTTCCAAGGAACGTCGGCGACCAGCCACATCAGATCGACGTACCAAGCCCGGCGAGGCCAGTCCAGGGCCACTAAGACGACCGGAATCCCTTCTGCCCCGATTCTGCACAGAAGTCTTGGCAGAAGCTTGAGAGGAGGGAAGGTGTAAATCAGACGATACTGACCCCACGGGGCCACCAGCGCATCAGTGGCGTCCGTCAGAGGATCCCGGGACAATGTTCCAGGCGCACTCTGATCGCTCGAAATACCAAGACATTGATCGGTAGTCTGGACTCTTCCGGTGTCCAGACCCTCTGAGCAGAAATTTTGCAGAGAACGCCTCCCCAGCCTGACAGGCTGGCATCCGTGGTGACCACTTTCCAATACAAAGGGAAGAAGGATTTGCCCAGCCGAAGCACAAAGCCACCATATAAGGAATCTTTCATTCCCCATCTCAGCCAGATCTGATTGTCCAGAGACTACAGGGTCTTGTCCCATCTGGTCAAAATCTCCCATGCAGAGACCTCATATGGAACTGTGCAAATGGAACCACCTCGAAGGTATACACCATCAGGGCCAGCACCCGCATGCAAGTCCAGAGGGATTACCATCTGCTGGACAGCAAGAGACTGCAGTTTCTGGAGTTGGTCCAGAGGAAGAAGCACAATGGCTAAGGCCGAGACCAGAGCCAGACACAGATTGTCCAGCATTGTGGACGGAACCAGAGCAGACTTCTGAAAATTCAGAATCCAGCCAAACACCCTCAAGCTCGTATGGTGATTTCCAGGTTTTCCACCAGAGCAGTAGGAGATTCCGCCCACAGAAGGCGGTCGCCCAAGTAGCCCAGTACCACGATCCCCCATTGGCATAACAATGCTAGCACTGGGGCCAACACTTTTGTGAAGACCCAAGGAGCAGAAGCGAGAGCAAAAGACTAAAGCCACAAACCAATAATGCTCCTCTCCCACAGCAAAGCAGAGGAAGCACTGGAGACCGACACATTGGAATGTGAAGGTAAGCGTCCTTGATGTCGATGGAGGCAAGAAAAATAACCCTGAAGCAGGGAGGCCACCACCATGCGAATAGACTCCATTCTGAACTTCTGTACCCGCACAAAGCAGTTCAGTGCCTTGAGGTCCAGAATTGGACGCACCTTGCCTTCCATCCTGGGGACTGTAAACAGGTTTGAGTAAAACCCTTAAAAACGTTCCGAAGTCGGGACCATCACCCTTTAAAGCAAAAAAAAGTCTTGCAACGCCCCGAAAAGACTGAGTGGACTTGAGACAGTCGCACATTGGAATGAAGAACCTTACCGGATGAACAAAACTCGATCTTGTAGCAGGACCAAAATTACCTTGTGGACCCATCTGACTTGTACCAGGGGAGTCCATTGGTCCGGGAACCAGCGAAGACGTCCTCCCACCCCAGACATCGGTGAGGGGCCTTGTCCGCAGGTCTGGAAAAGCCCGCTCTTGACTTACAAGACCAAGTTTCGCTTGGATTCTCCAGAGGCGGCCCCAAAGGGCTCCGATCCTTTTTCAGTCGACACTGAGGGAGGAAAAAAACTTCTTATGAGCCCAGAAGGAGGGCCCACGTCTACGATGAGGGTCCTTGCCCTTAGTAGCATGCGGAAGAAAGGTACTCTTCCCCCCTGTGAGACCTTTGATGATGTCATCCAGGGTAGCACCAAACAAGCGATCTCCATGAAAGGGAAGATCAGTCAAGGCCTTTTTAGAAGTCTGGTCCGCAGACCAGCAATTGAGTCAAAAGACACGGCGAAGGACCACTGCCGAGCCACTAAGAGGGCCGCACCCAAAGAGGCATCACAGATAAAACTGTAGCCCCTGGACCAGCTGGTCCGCCAGCTCAGCAAAGTCAGGCCCCTCCAGGTCTCAGCGAAAAAGCCTAGCCCTAGGTCAACCCCACTATTCAGTGACATTTCTGTCCAAATAGGAGGGGAAAGGGAACACCTTTTCCGCTCTGGATGGCTTGTGAATGCCAAAGGGAACCAGCGCTTCAGCTGCGTCCCACATCTTTAAAGGTCTCATGCACAGCTACGTCCACCAGCACCTTTTTGTACGCGGTTGCAGAAGTGGAGGAATCCTCACTATCTGAGGATTCAGGGCGTGTGGTTGCAGACCCAGCAGGGTGACCCACGTCCGCGGCAGCTGACTCAGATTCAGGATCAGATGAGACACGAGGCAGGGGAAGGCAGGGGGTGCTTTTTGCCAGCCCGTTGCCCAAAAACCACCTCCACCCGGGACACCAAGGATTCCAGGACCGCCGTCAGGGCATCGATGGATGGATGGGACCCAGAGGGCCCCGCAGCCTCAGAGAGGGGATCAGGTGGGGAGATGTGCTCCAAAGAGTCCATGAGTCAACAGGGGGACCCCACAAAAAAGTGTAAAACACTGCTAAGGGACAACCCCCACCACTCTGGCAGCCCACCTGGTTGCAAGCCAGAGAGCACCAATCGATCCTCAGTAGAGAGGGAGAGGACTCCCCATCAGTCTCACCACCCTGCAAAAACCAGGCACCACAGCTATCAGGAGAACCTGCACTGCACAAACAACAATCAAGAAATAAAAAGATCCAGGAGTCAGCACCAGGGGATGAGGGGCTCCCACTGCCAAATTCGCCGCCCAGAGAGCTTCGCTGTCATGGCTGCCGCTATTTTCAATGGCAGACCAACGCAACATGGCCGCCGGACTACTCAAACATGGCCGTTGTGCATCAAGCACACAGGCTTCAATGAAATTGCAGCCCCCGCGTGGCACCACGAAGCTTCCAGGGACCCAGGAGGGATCCCTAGGCCTCAAAAATGGCACAGGTAGGAAGGGGGTGCCCTGGCAGGAGCCCCCACCATTTACGCCCCCCCCCCTTACAGCTAATTGCATGGTCAGCAGCGGCGCATCCCCCCCATTGCCAGCACAGCACTCTGCCCCCACCCTAGACGGTGGACCAGGCCATCCCACAGCCCCAGCGTGAGTTGGGTGGGGGCGGTATGGCCCACCAGACCAATGAAGGGGGTACCTGACGGGAAAAAGGTGAACCCAGGGGTCTGCCCTTCCCATGGAGGGGCCCACGTCCACCCCAAAACCCTCCAGGTAGAAAGGGGGACAGTTACTTACCTAACCAGGCGGACACCGCTCCAGACAGAACTGCCTCTCCATCGAAATGGGGGGGGGGGGGGGGCAAGTGACTAATAAAGTCATCCCTCGGCTCACATTTGCAAACAGCACAGCTGATTGGCCAGCTGAACAGGGGAATGCAAAAGGTGGATACCAAGTCATATTAAAGTAATTACATTGGTTGCAGTGAAATATACACATTAAGTCCTCGTTCACACTAACGCGGCTTTGCAATCATAAAAGCTCATCTAAAACGCACACAATTTCAAAGCTGCATTACAGTCCGACTTCGAGGGTAATTTCAGGGACATCTGTGCAGCTTCATGTCCCCGAAGCCGCCAAAAGTAGTGCAGGAACTAATTTTGGAAATCAGTGCAGCGCCCAAAATACAGATTGGGACTCTCCCCATTGCCGGCAAAAGGCTGATATTTGACCTACTAAATCACACTGATTTTAACAGGGTCTTAACATTTATTGAATACAAAGCTGCAATAAATGTGTGTCTGAAATCTGCTTGGAGTTCATGTTTAACTGCCACCCTCTGGAGCAGCTCATTCCTTGCAACAATTAATACACCCTCACATTCTTCAGTTGCTATTAAGGAAGGTCACCTGTTCCACTCTGTTCAGTCTCCTCATGAGCCACACGCATCAAGGCATCCAAAACCAAGGCGTTATCCAACCACGTGTACCACTCCTCTAGCTCCTGGAGGAAAGTGGCTGTGCCTGTAGATTCTGAGACTTTACGGGTGGCAAGCTTGCATAGTCTTTCAATGAAGCCTGGGATATTCAGAAGCGTGGCTATAACAAACAAAATAGCATACTTTAAAGAACATAAAAACTTCACACATTTACAGAATAACGACTGAAGAAATTGTAAAACTAATTTTGAAATTTTTATTGCTAAAGCTCTGGGATCAAGCATGGATAGTAATGCAATTTAGGGGAGGGAGGATGCGTTTTAAACACACAATACAAGTGGCTATTAAAATTCATAAGAAATTGCCATAGGGGGATCTGGAAGGCATTTCTTCCCTGTTTGAGTAAACTGGACCTCTTTATAGGAGCTTTTTGCCTTCCTCTGGATCAACTGTAGGTTTAAGCTGGCCACACATAGATCTAACCTTAGTCAGCTGAGCAGAAACCGGCCGAGATTTGATCCATCTATGGGCAGGCTGATCTTACCCAAGTTGATCAATCGATTCACATGGGTACAACCAGCATGTTGGAGTTTTTTAGCATGCAATTATTGCCAGTGGCTATAGCTGTGTTCTCACAACAGGGGCGGCTCCCCGCACCCCCCCCCCCCTCCCTCTCTCCACGAGAGCACAATTGCTCAGTGTCAAACAGTCTGTTAATGGGGAATCAAGTGATTTTCTTTCCCGCAACCCGTGGTTGCAGAAAAGAAAATCTCATACTCTTTGGCCTTCTTTAGGGTTCTGTAGCTACAGGTTTTTAATTTATTTTTTGCTATTGGTTGAGTGAACATGTTTTTTTAGCCTATGAAACTCAATTGCATGCCTAACCAGATCACCAGAATTCTCTACAATTTTCCCAGAACTCGGGCAATACATTTTCCCAGAAAAAAAAAAAACAGAAATGACTGTGCAAACCAGTTTAATATTAGGCTCGGCACCAAGCATATAGATTACTAGAAGGAATGAATGCCAACAAGCCTAACCTTGATTTATTTCCGCTCTTGAAGGGCTCTGAGACTTCTTCTGCTGTGCGTCTTTAGCAAGCAGAGTGTATTTATCGTCATTTCCAGTGTCCAGCTCGGATATTGTAACTGACAGGATCCGGCAGAAGTTTGCCAGCTGCTGTTGATCAAAACTGGATACGAGACTTGCAAGGTTGGGAATGTCCTCAAGCTGGATCATTTCCTGAATTGTAGAGAACATAAAACACCATTAGAACTTGAAGTGTAAGTTGCTCTGAAATATTAGGCATATACAACACATTCTCAGAGTGAGGACACAGGGCCATTTTTCAGACAATGATGTAAAAAACACCTATAATGAGAGAAGTATGGAAGAGGCCACAGAAGGCCTTCTCCTAAAAACGCTGGTTGTGTGGCTGTATCTGGTTTTAATATTGGAGTGTGTCAGAATTCCTAATCTATGTGTTTGTTCAAAGTAAGTAACAAATCATTAAAGGGTTAGTTCACCTTCAACAAAAACAAAAAAGAAAAACCCCTATGCAGCTAAGGGGCACTTTTAGATAAATTGTGCCGCTCTGACTAAAGCTGGATAATGCTCTCGCTTATAGGTGCAAGCCTTTTAGGTACCTCTAAGCCTGGCTAAAAAACTCCCAGAGGCGGCATCATCCTGTCCTGTTGCTATGACACTCCCAGCCATTATTGCTCACCCCCACCATCACAGAAGTGAGCGCTCAAACACCTGCACCATCTCCTCCTTCACAGCAACAGAGGAGAGTGTGCTTGCAAAGTGGTTTCAATCGGCTGGAAGTGTCCTAGCAGCAAGGCAGGACAAAATGATGCACAGTTTGTTTTTATCTACAGACTCCCCTCATCTATAGAGATGTTTTTTGGTAAAGGAGAACTATTCCTTTAAAGCCAAAGCATGACAGTCAGGGAACCAATAGCCTCAAAGAAGAGGCTAGCAATGGTAGCCTAAATAGTATTTGCATAACAGGTGGGCTTTATTCACATAAGCCAAGAACTTCTATTCAGCGAGTTAAATGTGTGCTAAAGACAACTGATGCAGATGCCAGCAATTCTGGCTAGAGGATAATCTGTTTCGGTTGGTCAAACAATGGGGGACATTTATCCTGCATCTGTCGAAGGAGCATGATCGAAAATGGTCTGCCGATTGGCATCTGATCAGCACTCGCAGCCAAGGAAAACTCTGAGATTCAAACCGTGTATGGCCAGGCTTAATGGGTCTGGTGGGAACCCTAGAGAGAGTGTTGTACATTGCTCCGTGAAATCATCACAGCCACCTGCCTTCATGCCTCTCAAGAGAATGCAAGCAGTCGGCTGGTTCTTGGGAGAAGTTATGCTATTATATTTAATAGGTGGTCAGTCTGGAGAAGTTGGCATTCCTAGGCAAACTGTATTTGCACGCAGTTTGCTGTAGACAACGCACACATGTGAAACTGAGCCTCCATGATTTAAAAACCTTGTAGTAGTCACTGCTACCACAGTGATCTCCACTAGCTTTCAGCTCTCATGCCAAGTTATCGGTCCTGCTCTATTGTGAACACAGGAGGTTGCTGGCTTGGTATGGGCACCACTCAGGGAACACTTTCTATTTTCTAAAGTCATACAAAGCATCCTTTGGCTGGAGGAGGTCAAGAGGCAGGGTGGTGAAATAACTATCCCCAATGACCAATCGGAAAATGCTTTGTTATAATTGAGAAAATGGAAAGTGTTCCCTGAATGGAGATTGTGCCAAGCGGAATACCTCCTGTGATCAGTAAGCACCAGAGCAGCCACATGGCAAAATGGCAAAAGACCTGAAAAATATTGTGGCGATGCCTACTGGTCATAACCTCAAGTCAGGACCAGTTAACTTTAAGACTGATCTATATCCACATTTATTTTGGAGGACATGACCACAGACGTTAGTTGACTGAATATTAAAAATGATGAGTACCTTTTTAACCCCCAGGATGTCTTCAATGAGGGTGGCCGTTTGCAGGAACGTCTTTTTGTTTGTCATTAATGTGAACAAGAAAAGCACAAAGTCATTGCGTTCTGCCAAGCGCTTGGTGACACCTTCCGTCTATATATTAAAAAAAAAAAAAAGTTTGGTTATTCGTGTGCAAGAAACAATCGGTGAAATAGAGAACACAGACAATCTGGCCTAATCACAACTGTACATTCCCTCCTCAAATCGCAACCAGCAAATGTGTATATTTCTATTCAGGGATCAATCAGAAAAAAGCGTTCCTGTGGATTTTGCATGTGCGTTATAAAAAGGTACCGCAGACACCCGCTGATAGTTTCCCAATGTTCAAGTGAATAATTCCTGTATTTACAGGACAAGAGATGGGATATCTTCCCCATGTGAAACCGACGGCAAACCCAACCCTCAAAAAAAGGTATAAACCGTTTCCTAGTACCCAAAATGTTGGCAGAAAAAAAGCTTGACACTTGTAAAAGTGTGTAGCGTGTTAAAGCACATTTACAGGCATCAAGCATTTGGGTGTGGTTATTAATTTCATTGGCTAAAAATGTGTTCTGCCCATTAAAATTAACATTCAAGAGCTAAACAGGCCTGGTGTTAAACCCCCCTGGCAGTGGGCTTGTTTCTGCCTCTAACTTTTGCTAAAAGCCTGTGTGTGAGATAGTACACAAAGGCTAACATGCATTGGAGTTCAGAGGCAGAGAAACAAAAACAAAAAAGCCTGACGCCCCTAGAAGCAGATGCAAAAAAATCCATTGTGCATTAGGCCTATAGGGTTATAAAAGCGGAAGCTCTGCTTGTCTGCCTTCCCCCACTCCCCCCTGCCACATTTGGTCCCCCCAACCCCCCCCCCCCCCCCCCACCCCAGCAGTGAGCCCATTCATAGGAGCGCATGTGCAGTAGGAAACCGGCTGTGGGGCTGCAAGGCTTCACAGCCAGTTTCTCTTAGCTGAGATGACGGTGTTTGTAGCCATTGACTTTTTTTGGTGGGCTTTACTCCACTTAAAAAAAAAAAAAGGCACACGGTATGGATACTCACCCATCCACCAGATCCGGCGTTGTTCCGCTGACCACCTTCTGTGACCAGACACAGCTCAGTCCCGTGCCACCATCTTATAGTGACGTCATTGAGAGGCCAACCGACTTTTCTGGGTTCAGCCAGCGGGGCCTCACAATGACATGCAGTTAGGCCCACCCCCTTCTAATAGCTGAATAGAAGGCGCAAGGCCTCCAGGGATATGTGACATATATATCCCAGGTGGCCCAGGCACTTTTATGAAGGAGAGAAAAAAAAAAAAGAATACACAGTGCCCTCTGTTCAGATTGGAGAGGAGGGAACTTCACAAGGAGGTTGAGGGATCACTTTAAACAACACCCTTATTCTCCAAAAAAATCCATACACATCCACTACTTAATGGCCCGGTGATCTATTTTTCATTACATTGATTCGTAAGGTGTTTTTCTGCCTGCCTGTAAAGTCTTTTAAGCACTGCCAAACCTTTGCTTTCCCCTTCATGTCAATCTGGATTGAGCAGTGCAGGTTAGTTGCAGTAATGTACACTGCTCCATGCATACTACAAATATAGTCCATCTCAAGAATGAACAAGAGAGGGTGGCTACCGTCCTACATACAATGGGAACATGAGAATCAAATGTTGTAGCCACCTTTTAAGTCAGATTGCAAAAAAAAAAAAAAAAAATTGTGGATTTGGAGAAGACCAAGAGTAACAGAATGGACTTCTCAGTTAAATTCATATTTGAAAATATTTTTTTCAACCAGAGTGGATATGTGTAAATATGTGGCATCGCATTAAAGCCCCTTTCACACGTGTGCGACTTGTACTGCGACTTGGGACTGCAAAGCATGACAAGGCGTACTCCATGATTTCCAATGAATACCATTCATATCTGTGCGACTTCAAGTCACAAGGACTTCAAAGTAGTCCCTGCACTACTTTGTTCTGACTTTGATACGTTTTGAGGTCTATAGACCTCATGATTACACAGGCATTGCTTCAAGTCCAAATAAAATAGCACAACTTTTAAGTCGCACAAGTGTGAAAGGGGCCTAAAAATTACTTGAAGTCAAATGCTTTACTTATGTGCAGAATCCTAACCTTCCCTCCTGACCAGTAATCCATTCCATTGTGACTCAGGTTCTATGACAGATGTTTGTCTCATAGCAGATAAAATTCCTGCATGCAGACATAACACAACAGAACCTCATTATGGGACAGCACACCCGACATCTCCTTACTGGTGTGGCTACCTCTTAAGTAGATAATTGGGTTATTAGGAACAAAGGAAAATGCTAATTAGGAACACTGTGACCTGCTAATGACAACAGTCATTCCTGCCAGCTCAGAGCAGCACCTTGACCCATATGTAACAGTCACGCAGGTAATTTACAATACACGATCCAAAAACATTGTCCATTTAGAAGCATTAGGACAACACAGGGCTTTTTTTTTACCACTTGCTGTTTGGTGCAGTTTTGACATTTCTTACATAAAATGCTAAAATCAGCATTTTATTGCTAGAAAATGACTTTGAATCCACAAAGATGAGTGGTAGTTGCAGTTTTTTTTATTTTGCACGATATTTGCGCAGCTGTTTATCAAATGCTAACATTTCTGGAAAAATTACACTTAAATGAATTGAATTGCACCCAAACACGATGTATATTTCCAATTTTGCTAAAATGTAAAATATGACGATGGACCAAGTAAACCGATACCAAACATGTCAAGATTTAAAACTGCGCACACCTGTGAAATGGCAACAAAATTACAATACTTTAATCTATAGGCAACGCGTTCAAAGCCTTTACAGGTTACCAGTTTAAATGTAGGCTCTGGCGCTACAATTATTGCTCTCACTCGGATGTTCGTGGCATTACCTAACATGTAAGGCGCAAACACTGTTTATGCATGCTGACCCAAAATTATTATTTTTTTATTTTTTTAACACTTTAATTGACCTTTACTGCAATCACAAGCAAACACAACCCCTTGTGGAAGCTTTGGGCAGTGACAGGTACTATCTATGGAGAGTTAAAAGGTCTATTAAGGTGCTTTTCCACTGCACGTTACGTGTTCAAACGGTTCGGTACGGTTTGGTACAGCGGCGATTTTCCACTACATGGTACGGCTCGGTACGGCTCGCTTAAACAGTCCCACCTCGGTTGGGGTTCCAAGCGGGCTGTACCTATACCATATCCCACAATCCTTTGCATGCAGCCTTGACTGTTTGTCACTACTAGCCACTGATTGGTCAGAGAATTGTTGTAATCCAACCCACTTACTACTTTAGTGGAAAAGCAAACCGAGCCAAGTAGAGCCTATACAGTGCTGAAACGTGCCGACTCGTACCACGCAGTGGAAAAGCAAACTGAGCCGAGCTGGGCCAAGCAGTGCTGAGTGGAGCCAAGCCGGTACTTGCAGTGGAAAAGTGCCATTAGACCCCTGATTCCTTCCCTATGCCCCCAAGGCATTTTCCTATTGGTAGATATCAAATGTATGCAATAATCCAGGTTTAAAGTTTTGCATCGACGATGCAGTGGCCGTTTGCCTTTTTTTTTCCCCCTTTTCTTTTTTTTTATTCTATGCTTTTCATGTCCTATTGGGGAGATTTCCCTTCACATTCTGTCCCAGTGATACATCAGGAAGTAGGCAGAGCTCTCCCAAAAGCAAGGAAATGTCCTGTTTTAGACATCTGGAATACACTTCCCAATTAGGAGATAGGCACCCCCCCCTTTTTTTTTTACCTCCTGTTTTTGTGATATAAGAATAGTTACCAGCTCCAACAGTATTGAATATCCACAGTGGGGACACTAGAGCAATAAAAAGAAAAAGAATTCTAACCCTTTCACTTTCTATCCAAAATGTGTTTTATCTTTACATACACTTTCACTTCCCATCTCAGTATGACAGGGAGCCACCAGGACAAGAATTGGTTGTAAAGGCAGAAGGTGTTTTATCTTCATGCATTCTATGCATGAAGATAAAAAGCCTTTGTGTGCAGTAGCCCCCCTCAGCCCCTCTAATACTTACTTAAGAGTGTCTCGGCTGCCTGGGACTCCCCTCATTATTGGCTGAGACAGCAGTGCAGCACCAGTGATTCACACTGCTGTCAAAGTCAGTCAGCCAATGAGGAGAGGGGGCAGGGCCTGGCAGCGGCTCTGTGTCTGAATGGACATAGGGAGCTGCGGCTCAGCTCAGGTGCCACCATAGCAAGCTGCTTGCTGTGGGGGCAATTGGCAGGAGGGAGTGCCAGGAGCAATGAGGGGCCCAGAAAGAGAAGGATCCGGGCTGCTCTGTGCAAAACCACTACACAGAGGAGGCAAGTATAACTGGTTTGTTATTTTTAACTAAAACATAAAGGAGAGACTTTAGTATCACTTTAAAGGTGGAAAATCATCAACACACTGTTCAACACTGTACAAAATGACAACAAAACAATGTAAATTGTATTGCAATAAAAACAAATGGTACTTACGCATATACAGGTGTTGTACAGGATGCTCAGGCAGTCCTTGATTAAGTCATCACTGACTAAAAAAAAGTAAAAAAAAATAGATTAAAAAGGATATATGGCAAAAAAAAAAAAAAAAAAAATTGGGATTTTTGTCTTACCGTAAAATCCATTTCTCCGATGTTCATTGATGGACGCAACTCCTGATCTTAACCATTGGGTTATGCTGCCCCCTACAGGAGTAGGACACTAGGCAGAAAAAAAGCTTGACTACACCTATAAGCCAGTCCCAGGGGGTATACTGCCATTCTGAGCTATAGGCACTCAGTTTTGTTAAAAACAGTGTCAGAAGAAATCCAAAGTGCTGATGGGTGCTGTGTCCGTAAGTGAACATCAGAGAAATGGATTTTACTGTAAGAAATAAAATCCCATTTTCTCCATTGTTCATAAACAGACACAGCTCAGGATCTTAACCATTGGGATGTCTCAAAGCAGTGTTAAACATGAGGGGTGGGAACAGCAGAAAATAAAATTCCCCAAGGCTAAACCATAGCCAAGCAGGTAACATGAAGCTCAACCAATAACAATTGGAGCTCACCTGAAAAAAACAATACACCCTCAAAGAGGACCAGGTCCTCTACACAGCAGCCTGCAAAACCTTACAGCCAAAAGGAAACATCCGCAGATGCCAACACATCCACACAAAATTTTGTAAAGGTGTGTAAAGACTACCAGGTAGCCCCACCTTGCAAACCTGCATCACTGACGCCAGATGATGAAGGCCCAGGAGGCACTAAGCACCCTAGTAGAGTGTGCCTTAACAGGGAAAGGAGGAATCTGACCCTTAATTGAATAGGCTTGAAACGCAGTCTGTCTGATACATCCAGAAATGGTCGCAGCAGAAGCGGACAACCCCTTCCAAGGTCTATCTGTGAGCACAAATAGTGAGTCTGACTTCCGGAAATACCAGGAAAAGCCAGGTACACCCTAATTGCCCGAACCACATCCAAGGAATGCAAGGCAATTTCCTTAGGAGGTTTCGGCCTGGGACACAGGGAAGGCAAGACAAGGTCTTCATTCAAATGAAAATCAGAGACAATCTTTGGAAGGAACGACGGACAGGGGCAAAGAACCACCTCATCACTGAACCAAGTAAGGTGAACAACAAGACAATGTCGCCAGCTCCGACACCCTGCGCACAGAAGTGATTGCCACCAAAAAGGCCACCTTATGGGATAACGTAAGCAGGGGAACCTCCCTAAGATTTTCAAAAAGGAGGTTTCTGGAGAACTGAAAGCACCAAATTAATGTCCCAAATCGGCAATGGACAGCACCGCACACCACCGCACCGGAGGTGCCAAGTGTCGACCTCCATGGATAAAAAGTACGCACCAAGGAAAAAGTGTGGCCAATGGTCGTTGAAAGAAGACCACCACCAAGGCAGAGACCTGGCCCTTGATAGTACTTAAGGCCAGGCGCATCTCAACCCCCCGTTGGAAGAAGGTCAAGATCCGAGCCACCAAAAGAGCGAGGATGAACCCCCAAGAGACTCACACCACGGAAAGTACAACTTCCATGTACGATGGCAGATCTTCCTAGGAGGTAGATTTTTTTTTTTTGCTTTTAACATCATAGGAATCAATGAATCAGACAAACCCATTTTTCAGCACCTGCCTTTCAACAGCCAAGCCGTTAAAACCAGCGACTGTAAAGCAGGATGGAACTATCGTGGACAGACCCAGCAGGGTGACTTACGTCAGTGGCGGCCAAATCAGATTCAGGATCTGATGAGCCAGATTAGGCAGGTGAAGGCGGGGGGACGCTTTTTGCCAGCCTGTTTCCCTAGGCCAAAATCCATCTTGGACACCAAAGACTCCAGGACCGCCGTCAGTGCAGTAAGATTGTTGGGATCTGGAGGGCCCGGCAGCCTCAGAGGGGATCAAATGGGGAAATGTGTTAAAACGGGGGACCCACAAAAAAAAGGTGTACAAACACTGCTAGGGACACCCCCACGGCGCTTGCAGCATCACAGGTCACCAGGCACAGAGAACCAACCGATCCTATAGCAGTGAGGGAGAGGACCCCACCAGACTCACCACCCACCGATCAGGCAACGCAGCACCAGGCTATCTGCACACACATGTGGCGATCAGGAAGAGAAAGATCCAGGAGTCAGGCCCAGGGGATAAGAGGTAGTTCCCTCCGCCAAAAATAACCGCCCATGTATGCTTTACAATCATGGCCGCTGCTCTTGGCAAGGAGAGACCACTAGAAAAAGGCTGCAGAGGCTACACAAACATGGCCGCCAAATCTATAGCACATAGGCTACAAGAAAATGCTGGCACCACTTCGGTCCTAAAAACTACAACAGCAGGAAGAGGGGCCCTGGCAGGAGCCCTCACCAGGTACAGCCCCCTCCCAAAAGCCGATCATCCAGTCGACGGCGGCATGCCCCCCCAAACCCCCACCACTAGCTCAGCATCCCAGACCGACCTGAAAAGGTGGTATGGCCACCCTATGGGGAAAAAGGGGGGGGGTAGGCAAATGAGGGGGGCGACGTGTCAACAGGAACCACAGAGAGAGGGGGGGGCGCTGCATGGGAAGGAGGCAAACCCCGTGGAACAACTGTCCCAGGGAGGGGGCCCACGTCCACCCCAACACCCTCTAGGGGGAGAGGGGGGACAGCTAATTACCATACCAAGAACAGGGTGGGCCCCGCTCCAGACAGAACCTACCCTCCATCAAAATGGGGGGGCTATCGGCCAGGAGGAACGCTGCGACTCAAGAAGAGGTCAGGTCGTATGTGCCCTCAAGAGATTTTTAGGTCATAGGCCAGCCCCTGTCCAGTGGGGCTATGTCACGGCCGACCTAGAGCGGAGCTAAGGCTTGCGCGCGCTGGCCAGAATGGGGTGACCACTGGATTTTAAATAATATCCAGCATGTCGCCCATTCCAGCAGTTGATTGTAGTTTCTCACAGGAAAAATAGAAAAATCCATTAAAAAAAAAGGAAAAAGTTGACAGGACCGAAGACCCCAGATCCCAATCAGGAGTAAGGAACTAGGTCCTTACTCCTGACTAAGCAGAAAAAGAAAAAACTGAGTGCCTATAGCTGAGAGTGGGAGTATACCGCCTGGGACTGACCATAGCCCAGCTCTTTTTTTTTGCATAGTGTCCTGCTCCTGTAGGGGACAGTATAACCCAATGGATAAGATAATCAGGAGCTGCGTTTGTGAATGAATGATGGAGAAAAACATCTATTGAAAAAAAAAGTAGAAATAGCCTAACAGTGTAGCAGCACAAAAGTTTCCCTTTAAAATGAACCAAGTGCAGAAGTATGGTTGTGGACAGGTCCACTTTAAAAAACAATTGGATTTAAATCATCGCAGCAAAATTAAAGAGCTGGTAAAGATCTCAGCAGGCAAGAAAAAGTGTCAGCTTGTGATTTAGGAGGTAGGTAATTTTTTATTTCTGACCTGTTGATTATATCGATCTTTCACTTGGGTGTTATAAATTGCACTGAATAAATACAGCTGGATAAAACAAAAACTGTGTGTATCCTATTGTCTGTGTATTGCGCCCTCCTGTGTGTTTTTATAGCCTATTCGCAACCCAATCTGACAGTCCTAATTATATGACCACAAACAGAAGGTTGGCCAACCGCCAGTGATTATGCCTACCTTCCTAACTGCATCCTCAGAGGTTTTTTATGGAATTGTGGGTCTTAAACGTTATATGCAATAAACATTCATGTAGATGAAGAATGGGAAGTGGGAGGGGGGGGGGGGTCATTCACTTACTTTTATGTTTCTTCCTTTGGGGGAAGAGGCTCGGCCTCATGAGGATCTCCACCAGAAGCTGCAGAGATACAGAGAGAGATTTCAGGTCAATCACACAGATTACAGATGTGTCCCACACAGTTTCCTGCCCTGTACACCCACCATACCTCCCCATAAACCATGGAGCTGTTCCAGACTCCCCAGAGGGGAGCAGTATGGTGAATAGAACATTACTGCTGATCATGTCAGATCATTATATACAGGTTACAAGTGGCTTCTGTAAACACATCTGACTAATGAATGCCTTTAAAATGGCCATAAATAAAAAGCAGCTTCTATAGAAGCTGAACATCGACAATACCCCAACGCCAAGACTCTTGTTTAGGAAAGTTTCCCTTCAATAATTCATGTAACCTCATGCTAAACTAAACAGAACAATTCTCTAACTAAATTTACCATAAATCAGCATGGAACTACACCATGATCTAAATAGAAAATCAGACAGCGTATAAATGGATTTTTGTAAAATCTTACCGTAAAATCCTTTTCTCTTAAGCTCATTGACAGACGTAGTGCTCGTTGATTAATAACAACTCGGGTTATACTGCCCTCTACAGGAGTAGGACTAGACAGGAAAGAAAACGTTCTGGCCACACCCTAGGGGCAGTCCCAGAGGGTATATCCTCTCACTTCCTGCTACAGCAAATCAGTTATGTCACAAAGCAGTGTTTAGAGAATTTAACCCAACCCAAAAACAGAGGGGCGGGTATTACGTCTGTCAATGAGCTTA
The DNA here is from genome assembly GCF_965119305.1 of Pelophylax lessonae. Classification (NCBI taxonomy): domain Eukaryota; kingdom Metazoa; phylum Chordata; class Amphibia; order Anura; family Ranidae; genus Pelophylax; species Pelophylax lessonae. The sequence goes on along the minus strand of NC_138778.1, from coordinate 53,167,413 downwards.
AGAGAAAAGGATTTTACGGTAAGATTTTACAAAAATCCATTTTTCTCTGTCGCTCATTGACAGACGTAGTCCTCGTTGATTAACAACAACTCGGGACGTCCCAAAGCAGTACCACAAATGAGGGGTGGGATAACAGAAATCAAAATCCAGAAGGCAACCGGAGCCAACCAGAAGCATCAAGGACTCATCGAGCAAAAAGATGAGACCTAAGTGAAACACCCAACAAACCCTTGAGGTAGGCCAACAGTCTCCTCAGATTGCGGCCTGCAGAACCTTGTGGCCAAAAGAGGCATCTGACGATGCCATCACATCAACTTTATAAAATGTTGTAAAGGTATGAACCGACGATCAAGTCATCGCCTTGAAAACCTGGATCGCTGACGCCTGATGGCGGAAGACCCAGGAGACACTAGGCGCCCGAGTAGAGTGCGCCTTAACAGGGAACGGAGGATTCCGACCCTTAATAGAATAAGCCTGTACCACCGTCTGACTGGTCCATCTAGATATGGTCGCGGCAGACACAGGCAACCCCCTTCAAGGGCTATCCGTGATCACAAAAAGTGAGTCCGTCTTACGAAAACAAGTTCGTAGTAGTCAAGTGTATCCTTCTGTACCCCATCCAAGGAGTGTAATGCGAACTCCCAAGGATGGCTAGTCTTAGGACACGGGGAAGGTAACACAATATTTTTATTCAGATGAAAACTCTGAAAACCACTTTGGAAGGAAGGATGGATTTGGAAGAAGAACCACCTTATCCCTATGAACCACCAAATATGGGGAACGTCAAATAATGCGGCCAGTTCTGACACCCTGCGTGCAGAAGTAATGGCCACCAAGAAGGCCACCTTCTGGGATAATGTCAGCAAGGGAATCTCCCGAATATCTTCAAAGAGAAGTTTCTGAAGAACCGACCACACTAAATTAAGATCCCAGGCGGTAAGGGTGCTCGCACTGGCGGAGCCAGATGTCGCACCCCCTGGATGAAATTCCGCACCAAGGAATGATTAGCCAAAGGTTTCTGAAAGAAGATTGCTAACGCTAAAAACCTGACCCTTGATAGTGCTCAAGGACAGTTTCTGCTCAACCCCTTGTTGCAGACAGACCAAGATTCGGGTCACCGAATAGGTATGTGGGGGAAATCCAAAAGATTCACACCACCTAATATAAGACTTCCATGTGCTGGAAGTCGCTTTCCTTGCTTTAACTAGAGGTAGGAATAACTGAAGCCGACACTCCCTTGTCCTTCAGTACCTGGGTCTCAATGGCCAGGCCATTAAGCCAGCGATTGTAAAGCAAGATGGAAGATCGGTCCCTGAGACCGCAAATCCTCCCTGAGAGGAAGTCTCCAAGAAGCGTCCGCGACTAGCCTCACCAAGTCGGCGTACCAGGCTTGACAAGGTCAATCCGGAATTTCCAGAATAACTGGAATTCCCTCCACCTCTATCCTGCGAAGAAGTTCCCGCAGTAACTTGAGAGGATGGAAGGCATGCCGTAGCTGATACTGCCCCCACGGGGCGGATCAGCGTTTCTGCTGCGTCCGCTAGAGGATCGCGGGTGCGAGCTACAAACCTCCGCACCTTCCTGTTGAGCCAAGATGCCAACAGATCCACATCCGGGGTGCCCCAATGAAGGGACAGCTAGTGAAAAACCTCTGGATGAAGAGGCCATACCCCTTGATCCAGAATCTGACGGCTGAAATAATCTGCCTGCCGATTTCCCACCCCCGGAGTGAACACTGCGGGGAGATCCGGAAACAAACCGTTCCGTCCAACGAAAGATGCTAGTCGTTTCGATGGCCACCAGGACACTAAGTGCCCCTTTCTTGACATTAGTCACGACCGTGGCATTGTGCGATTGGATCCGAATCGGGCTGCTCGGTCCAGTAAATCAGACAAAATATGATCGCTCTCAGTTCCGATACCCTATTGGTAACCTGGATACTTTCGGAAGGAATGACTTCCCCTGGTTGAGCATCGGAGGTTCCCTGGTCCGCTCGCTCAACCGGATCCGATTGTCCAGGAAATCGGAATTCTGATTCCATAAGAAAAGAATCTCCTTCAGGAGAATTCGGGTATGAGACTGGGTATACGGTACTGCCTCTAAAAAGGCCACCATCCATCCCAGCCAATTGACGGACACAGCAACATCCGAATCATTGACTGAACCTTCTGGAGTTTTTCCGCAAGGAGAAACTTTCTTGCCCAGGATGTATCCAACATTCCAAGTCCAGAATTGGACGCACCTTGCCCTCTTTCCTGGGCATTGTGAACAGGTTCGAATAGAACCCCTGAAACCGTTCAATGTTAGAAGGGAAGAATCGTACCGGTGGAAGTGATCGAAACTCGATCCTGTATCCTGACCGTATGACCTCGCAAACCCCTTAGTCCGGGGTTCTGGCAAGCCATGGATCCGGAAACCGGTGAAGACATCCCCCCACCCCAGAGATGGGTAGGGGCGCATCAGGCTGTATTCTTCAGGCTTGGCTGAGCCGGACTTTTTGTTTAGCCGACCAGCGCCCTTTGAAAAACCCTCTGAAGGCTTTGGAGGGTTTCGCCTTATCGCCCGCCCTCGCAGAACGAACAAACTCTTTATGAGCAGAAAGGGAAGGTCCTCGTTGGTTGCGAGGTCCTCTTTATCCTAACAGTCTGTGGCAAGACAGCAGGTGGTACCGTCTATCCTTTAAAGAGGGATTCCTCAAACGGATAGCGCCTAGCCATGCGTTAGGAAATAACAGGGGTTTGTTTCAAAACGACCCCATTTGGGTAAAGGAAAATCCTTCGCCCTTTTTGGTAGGCTAACAAGTACCAAAAAAGGAATTTCAGTCTCAGC